>NC_028358.1:29921869-29950064 GCF_000741045.1 Vigna radiata var. radiata
CTTCGCAATGGTCAAATTTAAGTTTTTCTTCTGTGATTTTGGCCCTCTGCAAGGCAATGGTCAAATCCAGGTTTTAGTTTTGTTATCGGCCCTCTGCTTCACAATGGTCAAATTTAAGTTTTTCTTCTGCGATTTTGACCCTCTGCAAGACAATGGTCAAATCCAGGTTTCATTTTGTTATCGGCCATCTGCTTCGCAATGGTCAAATTTTAGTTTTCTTCTGTGATATAGGCCCTCTGCTTCGCAATGGTCGAACTCTTTTGGTTACATCTTGGTACTCTTCATTGATTTTTGTTATCATATCTATTTGGATTTTTTTTTCTATTTTTTCCTCTTTCTCTTTTTAAAACCCAGACGAAATTAGTGTTTCTTTATTTACTTAGCTTTTACTCAGATAATATGAAAACATCAAGTTTTCATATTACCTATTAAATTCTAAGTAAAGAGGGACAATTGTCAACACCCAATTTCGTCCAGTTGAATAAATAATAGAACTTTTATTTTTGTCTTATTTTATTTTTATTTTGTTATTTTCAATTTTTATTTTACTATTTGGTATTTGATTTAATTTTTTATTTTTTTATTTGATTTGATTCTTTTTTGGAAAAAGAAAAGAAAAAAAGAAGAAAAAAAACGAAAAGGAAAAAGAAAAAAAAAAAGAATAAAAGAATAAAAGAGAAAAAAGGAAAAAGAAAAAAAAAAGGAAAAAGGAAAAAGAAAAACAAAAGGAAAAAAAGGAAGGAAGGAAAAAAAGAAAAAAAAAGGGGTGCATGGGAATAAAATGAAAAGAAAAGAATGGTGATTAAATAGGAGATTACCTTAGAATATTTTCGAAATTTTGTTTTATTTGATAATAATTCGAATCAACATTATGATAATCATTACAAGAAATAATTAAAAATAATATATTGATTGTTATATTCAGTTTCTTCCTAAATAGAAAAATATGATTTTAATTTGATTTATTTTTCTTCAATCAAGACCATTTATTTCCCTATTTTGCTAATTGACAATTAATTGGCCATTAAGGCAAGATCACAATAATATTACAAATGGGTGTATATAAATATGCACCTTGTAAACAAGAAAAGGAGATGAGAAAAATCCAATTTCAGAAAGATAACATAAGGGAACAAAAAAAAGGAGTGGGGCAAAGAGACACGTGCACAAATGAATGAACAACTTCCTGTGGAAGCTTTTTGTGGTGCAGTGAGGACCTTTAAGGCAGCTTCAAAAGGGTAGAGATCAATTTCCTGGTTATATTTCATTTCCCATTCTTATTGGACTTTTTGTTTTCATTTTTATTTTCTTTGTTTTTATTTCTTTGGTTTCGGTATTTTGTTTTATTATTGATGGTTTGCTGTACTCGTTTTTTAATAAAAATACGAAATATAAGTAAATAAACAAAAAGGAAAAAGGAAAAATAAAAAAAAAAACATATAAAATATTAAAACCACGAAAATTGTTATAGCATTTAACATCTTTCTTTTTAAATATTGGTTTTTAAGTAAAATAAATAAATTGTAAATTGTAAAAATGACCTTAGTGTGCTTTTAACATTTAATAAATACTATTTTAATTTATTTGTTAACTTTTCTAAAAAATGGTTATGTAAATAATTTGGTTGTTTATTTCAATAATACAGTTTTAAATATCATTTTCATATAATAAAATTACATAAGAAGATAAAATAAAATTAATAAAATAACAAAAAATAATAAAAAACCAAAAAGGTAAAAGTATAAAAATAATAAAAAATGTTTTAAGGGTTTAAGCACATGTGTGATCGCACGCATCGTCCTTGTGTTAAAAAACCTTTTCCTTCCTTTTCATAAAAAATTAAAAATGTTTTAAGGGTTTAAGCACGTGTGTGATCGCACGCAACGTCCTCGTGCTAAGACCTTCTCTCTTTATAAAATTAAAAAATATATTTTAAGGGTTTAAGCACGTGTGTGATCCACGCATCTTCCTCATGCTAAGACCTTTTCTCCTTTTATAGAATTATCAAATATGTTTTAAAGGGTTAAGCATGTTTGTGATCGTAGGCATCATCCTCGTGCTGAGATCTTCCATCCTTTTAATAAACTATCATAAATGTTTTAAGGGTTTAAGCACATGTGTGATCGCACGCATCATCCTTGTGCTAAAACCTTTTCTTCTTTTCTCTAAAAAAAATAATAAAAAAATATAATTTAAAGGTTAAAGCACATGTGTGATCGCACGCGTCGTCCTTTTGCTATAAAACCTTTTCGTCTTTCGTAAAAATAATTAAAAAATATGTTTTAAAGGTTTAAGCACGTGTGTGATCGTACGCATCGTTTTCGTGCTAAGACCTTTTCCCCTTTCATAAAAATATTTAAAAATATGTTTCAGAAGATTTAAGCACGTGTGTGATCGCACGCATCGTCATCGTGCTAAGACCTTTTCCCCTTTCATAAAAATAAAATAAAAATGTTTAAAGGTTTAAGCACGTGTGTGATCGCACGCGTCGTCCTCGTGCTAAGACCTTTACCCTTTTTATAAAAAAAATAAAATAAAATATGTTTTAAAGGTTTAAGCACGTGTGATCGCACACATCGTCCTCGTGCTAAGAACCTTTTCCCTTTTTTTAAATCAAATACCGAAATAAATATTTTCAAATAACAAACATTCTCTCATCTAGAACTACATAACCTTGATTTTTCATTTTCAATGAGAACACGTAGGAGCAAGGTCAATCCTTGTCGGGCTCAAAAATAGAAAAAAATATATGTTGTTTCTTTGTAGCGTTGTTTTTTTGGGATAGATAAGCATTTTGAAAACCACATCATCATTCGCGTATTTAATTAAAGGTATTGCCTTCGGGCAGGTGTTATAGGGTGTTAATACCTTCCCAACCTGTAACCGACTTCCGAACCCAAAATCTGGTTTTCGTAGACCATGCCTTATCATTTTATGGTTTTTCCGTAGTTTTCCAGAATAAACTATGGTGGCGACTCCAAAACATTTTTCAAAACTTGTTTCTTTTTTTGGTTCGTCGTCCCGTCGCGATTCCGGTTGCGACACTTATCAATATTTATTGACATATGGAAAGTGTCACAATACATAATAGGATAAGCTTCTTATATGCTTAGTATGAATGCAATCACATTCAAATCCATCTCTATGACAGAAAATTTGACACTTATAACAAAAATTCCAAATACTAAAGACTAATGAACAAGATCTTCAAAAATACGATTGATTACAACATAAAAGTATATGTAGGCAACATGATGCTTAAGTCAAACTCGTATTGACAACATGTCAATGATTTAAGGGGAGTCTTCTCTGCATCATGGTGATACAATAGGAGACTAAACTAAGAAACGAATATTTAGAGTTGAATGAAGCAAGCTTTTTAAATTTATATTGACTTATAAAGTAATAATCCATAATCCAACTCATGCAAAAGTCGAGAAAGTTCATATGAGATTCACCATGAAAAGAAGTCTTCAAGGAATTATTTGCTTCTCAATGAATACTATGTAAACCAATATATGAGAACTCCTTATTATAAACTTGACATATTAAAGTAAAGTCATCAATGTGACCCTCGTTTAAAAAAGAAACAAAGAATAAGTCTTTGCGTAATTTATTAGGGTAATCCTTAAGAATTGGAACTCATAACCAAGTGAATGAAAAAGTAGCACTTTATCTTGTCACATCAACTAGAAAAATGAAACCATATTTTTAAATTCATACATGTATTATTTAGAATAATTATATGATATGAGTTATAAAGTTATTGTTTAAATTAATTTTACGATACAAAGTTTTTGTATTGTTTACACGTCAAGATTATCTCCCACATCTTGACCTAATAATATTTAAGCACTAATTTCATATTAAGATGTCTTAGACACTTAATCTAGACCCATTTATATAAAGTTAACTGAAAGCTAAAATACATAAGTCTAAGGTATTGTATATTATACTTAAATCTTAATGAACTTGAAAATTGAAGCATTTATGCATACCTAGCTACCAAACAAAATATATAAAAAAATATAATTAAAAGACAAGAAGAAAAAGACATCATAGAACAAATTTAAAAATAAAAAAGAAAATATAAATGTCATATATTTATTTTTAACCTTATAAAATTATTTTTAAGGAATATAGCATGTGAAGTTGTTGTGCTTATATTTTAAAAGGATTGAAACACTCCACATATTCCCTATTAATATATTATTTATTGTCGATAAATAAGAAATTTCACATCAAAGGTTTTACCCACAACAAAGAGTTAGGTGTAATTTTCAAAATAATAATTTAGCTACTTATTAGGATGACAAATAGTTGAGTTTAGATATTTGACATTTATTGGGAATAAAGAAGATTGTTCCAAAAGAAGGTTTTATTGAGATAAATTGCCATAAATGTTATCCATTGTGTCATAATCCATAGGAAGAGAAACTTGTTGCATAACAATGGCATTGTTTCATCTTACTTAAGATGCCTTCTTTCTTCATTGAACTTTTCTCCACAGAATGGTTTCCCTTAAATCAACAACTCTTGGTCAACCTCTCTACCTCTTGCCGCAGAGCCCAATTCAAAGCTGGAGCACCAACCATTTATAATTAGTAGTTAATAAGAATGAAAAAATTATATGAACAAATCTTCATTAAACCACTTCTGTATATCATCCTCATATGCACATAATAATTTAAAATATTCAAAGTGAAAGAAAAAAAAGGGAATCATAGAATTTATTGGTAATATATCAAACATATAGAACACTTTTTACTTAAAAGATTTTAAAATAGTTCCTAACTTATGAGTTAATCTAACTCGTCACGCTTTCGAGTCAGATTAGATTAAAAAATTTAAATCTTTAAATGTGGGTCAAATTAGTCTCGACTTATTTATGTCGAGATCAAACAGATTCAAGTTGGATTGATCTGTAATCCATCAACAAGAATTTTTTTTTTCTACCGTTTGTTCATAACATATTTTTATTATACTATTTACTACTTCTAACTATGTAGGTGGACAATTTGATTCTATTAAATATTAGAATGTGTTTCAATAATATTTGAATAGTTAAGATGTTTAATTTACTTGTTTATCAAGTTGTTCATATTGAAACTTTAATTTTTAACTATTATCTTTATAATAATGTTTGGTAGAATAAGTGAATACTTTGTTTGTACTATTGTTATAAAATAATTAATTGATTTTATTTACTTTGATTGTACATTAATAAGTATATAAAATAAATTCAAAGAATAAAACAGTCTTGAGTAAGTAAACTCACTAGCTTATTAATTCTTGGTAGTTTTAGAAGCTGATTCATTTTTAACCCAACCTACAATGAGCCAACCAGTATTAGGAAGGTTGGCTAACTTTGACAATCTTATTTTTATCCAATTACCCATTTACAAACCACTAATAACATGACCTTTAACTTTCATAATATAACTAACAACTTACATACTTTTATAAAGTTACTTATTCCTAAATTATCAAAACTATACTTTTTTAAAGTAGCTATTTTAAAATTAAATTATCATGTCATATATGACAACTTTTAATTTAATAAAGCTTACAACATTTTTCTTACGAATTTATTCTAATTAAATTCTAAAGTAAAAATTATAATATTAAAGTAAAAGTGGTATTGATAATGATCATAAAGGTACAACAAAGTCAAAATATATAGGGTGGATAATCAAAATAGAAAAAACAAGAGTCCAATGATTTTTAAATAAATTATCATATTCAAGTTGCATAGATTGTTTCTATTTAGAACTTTGTAAGGCTTCTTTGACAGTTTAAGGAATAGTGTCAGTTACAGTGGTAATCTAGATTTTAGGTTCAAGAATCCAGACTTTGATCGTGTTTTCATTGGACGTTGATTCACATGTATGCCTTCAACATGCGGGGTAGGAGATGAAGAATTTGTGTTGGTTATAGGGGTTGAGGATAAGGATATGAGAGTATTGATAGAGGGATCAGAAGAGAAAGGTGGTGATAATTGGTAAAAATAATGGGTAAAGACTCATTAGACGATTTAGTTGGAACAATTAATAGGAGATGCATATCAGCAATGAGCTATAAGCTAAGAAGAAACATGCATGAGATTGAAAATCTAACTTCTGTGCATTAAAAGCTCTTAGAAGAAGCAAACATATGCAACCAAATATGTGAAAAATATGGAAACTGTCTAAAAATAGATAGCTTATCCTGTAAATTAACAAAATGGGGTAGTTGACTTAAAATTTATAGATTAAGGGTAAGTCGTGAAGAATTCTGATAAGTCATCATGAGTCCAAATGAGTTTTTCATAAACTAAAAGAGTGAAGTCATCATGAATGATGATGACAAGTTCTTTGTAAATATGTTGAATGAAAGTTGTAATGTATGTTGAATGAAAGTTATAATGATTCCTATATGGAGAATAGACCCAAATAATGTTGACCATTATGTCTTACTTGGCTTTGGTGGAGATTGGTCAGATTAGTAGGGCACATTAGAGTCATTTGAAGAGAGGAAAAAGCCAAGTGAGAGGGAAAGGAAGAGAGAAAGTCTTTCCCACATAACACAAAATTTGCACTGGTGTTTTCGTCGTTGTGAAGTTGTTCATCATTGAATCGGACTGACTTTTGTACAACGGATTCCAGAGGTATGGTTCTTTATTTCAATCATTCAGATCGTCAATTGTAAGTGTAGTTTGAGAGAAAATAGTCTTGCACCAACAACTCTGTTTTGCAGAAGTTTCATCTTCTTTGTTCTTATTTGTAAGTATTTGTGCTTAGTTAAATTGGCTTATTGAAAACATTATTTGGTATTTTTATTGGAGACTTTTCTGTACCCTATTATTGATCACAGTGGATTTTTCTTTGGTCTAGACGACTTGTAGTTTTTATTCTTGCATTGAGGGGTTTTCCACGTTGAAAATTGTTGGTGTCTTTTTGTGCTTTGGATTCTGTTTTTACTCTATTTGTTTTTGGTGCTCCTCACAAATTCTCGCACGAAGGGAGATTGAATTTCCGCTACTCTTTGTTAAGTTGCTATTGTTTTTGGCCCCTTTTCCCATCAATGTATAGTTGAGTGAAGAACGAGCGAGTAAAGAATTGGGAAAGATTATCGAGTAGAGTTGAGAACTCAACAATATTGTAGAGTAGAAAAGAGAACTCGACAATATTGCTAAGTAGCAAAGAGAACTGAACAAGTTTCCAAGGTAGCAAGGAGAGATCGGCTAGACAATTGAGAAGATTGGAGATGTTGGTAAGATATGCAAATAGCCCAAACAACGAAGTGAAGCATATGAAGAACTCGACAAGACAACCAATTATAGTGGTGAACTTGGCAAAAAATTCCCAAATATTGCGGTGAACTTGACAAGACAATTGAGTAGTGTGATGAACCTGGTAAGACAATTGGATAACTCAGGGAGGTGTTTGGACAAATCACAGAGCTCAGAGGAACATGCAGAGAACTCGTGAAGAGCTTGATGTAGAGATTGGTGGAGAGCTTGTCAAGCTCGACAACTGAGGAGAAGATCGAAAAATGAGATCGATTTCACAATTGAAGTCGACATAGTCTAGATGACTTTGGTTCAATTGAAAGTTGTCACTACTTCTAATAACTCTCGTTCAACATATTTACAAAGAAGTTGTTATCTGTCCCGACAACTTCACCTTTTAAGAATTTTATAAAAAAGTTATCATCACTCAAGATGATTTTAATTTGAAAGTCATCATCTCTCAATACAACTTATCTTTGGAATGTAAGTTTTAAGTCAACTATCCTATTTTTGTAATACCTATTTTTTTTTAATTTTTCCTAGTATTGGTAGAGAGAATCCTATATGAATTCATGGGTTAAAAGAAACATACAAAATTAAAAATTATCAATATCTTTATTTCTTTCGTTATTTCCGTTAACATAAAGTGATTATATGAAATGCGTTATAACTAATGATAAAAGAAACATGTTTCATGTAAAAAAATTAAAAAAATTCAAGCAATTATAACTCAATTCAAATGATATTAAAATTAACACATGTATTAAAGAAATATTTTAAAACATATATATATATATATATATATATATATATATATATATATTATAACTTATATAACAATTTTAGCATTAACAAAAACAGTTTTATTATATAATAGAAGTATAAGTTTCACCTCATTATTAATTTTATACTAATGCTCTAAACTTAACTATTATAACTATTTTCATACACGTTATTCTATTTACCTTCCTTTTCAGCAATGAGCTTACTAGCAGTCTCGCATTGTGCTCTCATCACAGTATTCTCTTCGGCTAGTCCGTCATGGAGACTTCTCCAGTATAACAGTTGAGATTGAAACATTGAAACTTCAGCCTATGTCATAAATAACACATGTAAAATTTTTATGTAAGTTCTCCCTAATAATCATTATGTGATAAATAATACACTTAATTAAATTAATTTATTGCCAATAAAAAAATATACTCTTAATTAACTTTTAAGAAGTTCCTTCATTCAAATTCATGTAAGAAATTATTTTTTACTAAAAAGTAAATAAAAGAATGCCGTACTTAATGTGCTCTAATCCGTATACAGAACCTAAAATTATATAAGGATAATTAATATATAAAATGTTTAATAACCTTCTCTTCTATAAAAAAAAAAAATATCAAAGAAGCATAATTTAAGAAAAAGAAGTATAGTTTTTTTAGAAAAAATTAACCTTTTTTCTCAAAATTACAGTATAAATTTATAAAGCCTTCTAACATCAAAATCAATGACCTATTTTTGTACCATTTCTACTATGTGAAATTCCCTTTTTGACAAAGTAAAATAATTATTATAAATTTTATTTCACATCAGAAATTATCCTTCTTTTTACTTCAAGATTGTATTAAGGTTGGTAAAGTCCTACTTTCGTGGCCGCCAATTTATCTTCATGCTACATGATTTTTTCGTGTGGTTTCATGGATATTGATAGAAATATTTATTTAAACAAAGTTAACAAATATTTGTTTTTACTATCCTAATTCCTATAAAAAATATTATTTCGAGAAAAATATTTGTTTTTCATATAATCTTTTTCTATTAGTTAATCTTTTAGTGAAAAATAATAAATGTCACACATTAATGATATAATTGATTCCTCTCTCTCTTAGTATGTTTGAAAAATGCCGATATCATAAATTACGTAATTATTATTTTCTTCTAACATTAATTAATTAGATCAGACCTAATTAAATGAGAATTAGAGAAGTGAATAAACTGAAACATTAAGGATAATGTAGAAAGAAGAGCAAACTTTTCAGAAATTTAATGCTAATAAAAAATAATTAATTATACATAGAAGAATACTCACTTCAAGTGCCTCAGCTTGGTTTTTCAAATTTTGAGCTCTGGCTTGCTTGCGGAGTCGATATCTCGCAGAATACACCCTGTTAGCCTGCTTTCTATACAAAACGTGTTTTGATTAAATATCACTGACAAAATGCTAATATATTTATTAATTTTCTACTATTTTAGTATGGCAATGCACTATAATTAAACATTTATTTATTTATATTGATTATATACTTTAATAGTTTATTATATTAAAATTATTTTTTCTACCTACACAAAAGAGTTTAAAACAAGTGAAAATTCCTTTCCAACTTTATCGATAACTAAATTTCATAAAAAAAATGTTACTATTTCGATTGTAAGTACATTAAAAATAATGATTATGATTTATTTCAAAATTTAAAATTTTATCAACTTTATTTTGAATACGCTAGTTAAAAAGTATATTTAAATTATTATTAAATAGTAATATCATATTGTTAAATATACTCATATTAGATACTTAATTGACGCTTAATTAATGTTTAACGTATCGTGAAATTACTCAAATATGATAATTAATTTGAATAGTTAATGTTAACGAAATAGGCTTAAGATCGGCCGATATATTATATCATCTACAAAAATAGAAAAAAGTTTTAAAAACGAACTCTTGTAATTTTTTTAAATGAAAAAGTAAATTTAATTATTATATTTCATTCTTTTTAAATTTGTATTGGAAGATTTGTTCCCCTACATCCAATAATGTCTCATTACTTAATATTAAAGACTAAACGCATTTTAAATATAAATTCTTTTTGTTAAGCATACTCATATTATATACTTAATTGACACTTAATTGATGCTTAAGAGTATCGTGAAATTACTCAAATATAAGAATTAATTTCAATAATTAATGCTAACGAAATGGACTTAAGACCGGTCGATATATTATATCATTTACAAAAATAGAAAAAAGTTTTAAAAACAAACTTTTGTTTTTTTTAAATGAAAAAGTAAATTTTGTTATTATTTTTCATTTTTTTAAATTTATTGAAAGATTCGTTCGCGTACATCCAATAATCTCTCATTACTTAATATTAAAGACTAAATACATTTTAAATATACAATTTTTTTTAATATTTTCAAATGCTATTAACAATAAAATCATATTAGAATTCTAAGTCATAAAATAAAGAATTATTTGGATATGATAATTACACAAATAATATCTCAATAAATTTAAGGTTGGAATTACATCTAGTATTTGATTTTTTTTTTCCTCTTTAAGATTTAAACTTAATAATTTATCTGAAAATTATATTATTTTTTTTATTTTTTTCCAATATCCCCACTATTCATACTCAAAATCTTAAAAGATTGAGTTCTAAGATATTAAATGTTTGTGCACAAATAGTTTTGATACTCTCAAAATCTTAAACTAGATTCAACCTAATCTAATGTTTGTACTCAATATGGGTATTAATACTCAAAATAAAAAATCTTCATAATAATAAAAAATAAAGGAAGTAGAACAATTGTAATTGCTATTTACATAAAGAGATAGAAACATATTTACCTTTTCATTTGAGCCTCCAATTTGGAGTCCGAGTCACGGTCCAAATCCTCGACATCATCAGTTGGAGTACCATGAACATGTTCTCCTCCAAGATACATGAGAGAAGGATTCTCATGTGTTTTCAACACATTTCTTGCTTGAAATAAGATGTCATGACCTTCATTCACAATGGACTTGTTTTTATTGCTAGTTGGTGCCCTAGGAGGCAATTGAAGAGAGGCAAATTGCTTGTCATTGGTGAGCAAGCTTGTGAATGTTTGGTTGGCCATGGTCTTGGAGGAAATGCTCTTGTATTAGAGAAACAAATTGCAATTTATGGAACAATTGTCAAACATAGTTCTATAAAACAATCCCAAACAATAACTAGAACACTTAAAAACACTAAAATTGTTAGAGAAATTAAAATTGCATATTTTGAGAAAGTTATTCTCAAAACATTTATTGAAGCAGAGTTACATACCTATAGTAGTGAGATCCAATAGAAAGCTATATGAAAGTTGAAAGAGAATTGGTAAACTTTGGGTGTCCTTTTATATATAGCATTAGGTTTTGGGTGCTCAATTGCACTTGGATGGGCCACTCTTGATCTATCTTTGTAGCAGAGTTATTGGCCGTTTGATTATATTTCAATGGTTATAAAAATTGAGAATATAAAATAAAATATTTTTATGATTGGTCATAAAAGGTGTATGTTTTGCTAGAACAAATGCACTACTGTAGAGGATCCATATGCGTGCTCTGCTTGGTAATCATAGTAGATTTAATCAATTTATAGAAAAATCTACGCAAATATGCTAATAATTATGTTTCAACAAAAGAAATTTTGTTTAACACTTATATGTTAGTAGAGAAATGACAATTTTAGCTTTCATTGTACTAAAATTAGAGATTTATTTTATAGGAAGAAAAATAAAAATAAAAAACCTCATTTATAAAAGGAAAATTGATATAATAAGTTCTTACTTAACATATAGTGCATCTATTAAAACCTTAATTTTGTTAAATTAATGATTAGAATGCTTTAAATAATTTTTTTATTGATTCCTCTCTCTCTCTCTCTCTCTCTCTCTTAATATGGTTGAAAAACACCGATATCATAAATTACGTAATTATTATTTTTTTCTTCTAACATTAATTAATTAGATCAGACCTAACTAAATGAGAATTAGAGAAGTGAATAATCTGAAACAGTAAGCATAATGTAGAAAGAAGAGCAAACTATTCAGAAATTTAATGCTAATAAAAAATAATTAATTATATATAGAAGAAATACTCACTTCAAGGCTTGCTTGCGGAGTCGATATCTCGCAGAATACATCTTGTTGTTAGCCTGCTTTCTATACAAAACGTGTTTTGATTAAATATCACTGACACAATGCTAATATATTTATTAATTTTCTACTATTTTAGTCTGGCAATGCACTATAATTAAACATTTATTTATTTATATTGATTACATACTTTTAATAGTTTATTATATTAAAATTATTTTTTCTATCTACAAATAAGAGTTTAAAACAACTGAAAATTACTTTGCACCTTTATCGATGACTAAATTTTATCCAAAAAAATGTTACTAATTCGATTGTAAGTACATTAAAATAGTATGATTATGATTTATTTCGAAATTTAGAATTTTATTAACTTTATTTTAGATAGGATACAAAGATTAAAAGTTTATTTAAATTATTATTAATTCAATTCTTATGTAACGCGAGATTATTAAACATATCTTAATTTATGTTTAAGCATATGGAGAAATTACTTAAATATATAATAAATTATAATAATTAATGTTAACAAAATAAATTTAAGATCGTCTGATATATTATATCATTTACAGAAAAGTGATTCCAAAGGCAAATTTTTGTTTTTTTAAAAAGTGACAAAAGAAAATTTAATTATTATTTTTCATTCTTTTTAAATTTTTATTAAAAAATTTGTTTGTGTACATTCAATAGTTTCTCCTAATTTAACATTAAAGACTAAATACATTTTAAATATGTATTTTTTTAATATGTTCAAATGCTTTTAACAATAAAATCATATTGGAATTCTAAGTTGTAAAATAAAAAATTATTTGAATGTGATAATTGACATAAATAATATCTAAATAAATTTAAGGTTGAAACAAATCAATTACCTTTAATATTTGATTTTTTTTCTCTTAAGATTTAAACTTAATAATTTATCTGTAAAAATCAAGTTTATTATTTTTTTTTTATTTTTTTTTTCAATATTCTCACTATTCATACTTAAAATCTTAAAAGATGGAGTTATAAGATATCAAATGTTTGTGCACAATAGTTTTGATACTCTTGAAATCTTAATCCAGTTCAATGTTTGTACTCAATATGGGTAATAATACTGAAACTCAAAAAATTTAATAATAATTAAAAAAAAATAGAACAGTTGTAATTTCTATTTACATAAAGAGATAGAAATTTATTTATCTTCTCAATTGAGCCTTCAATTTGGAGTCCGAGTCACGGTTCAAATCCTTGACATTGCGAGAGATGTGAATCTTAATTACAATTTAAGTTAAATTGTTGAGTTATGAAGACTCCTTCCTAAAGGAGTTATCTTAAGAGCTGAGCATGGGGTTGAGCCACAAAGGAAACCCATATGGAGAACATTTTTTGTAACCTGTCTGATATAGCACTTTCGTCGAGTATAAAGAATTTTGTATAAGTTGCCAAACGCTCTACCATGAAATTGGTTTAAATGATAAATTCTTTTCAAGTCCTATTAAGAATATTTACTGTAGTGTTTTAATAAAACTTCCTCTTTAATGAATAGTCGTTTAATATAGGAAGCTCTTATATTTGAAACGAAAATGCAATTGTAGGTTTTTACAAGAGACACATTTAGAGAGAATAAAACAGTAAAGGTACATATATTTTTATACTAGTTAACTTCAGCTAAGCTACATCTAGTTCCTCTAACCTTAGAGGGTTCCATTATAATCTTCAACAAGATTACAACTGAGTATTCTCACCACTCATAGTATTCCTAGACAATCCTGGTATCCCTGATATGTTGCCTAGTTGAGTTTCATCGCTCGTGGTTGAACAAGATTCTTTAAGACACCTAGTATCCCCAGTCAATGACTAACACTTGTTACCCTAACTAGTTGAGTTTTACCTTCTCCTAGTTTCCACTAGACAATACTGGTATCCCCTGATATACTACCTAGTAATCCTTAACTCTCTTGAGTTAAACCATAAGTGTTTGAATTCTCTTCAAAATTTGCATTCAATCATATTGCTCACAAGTCCTTACTACCTAGTAATCCTTAACTCTCTTGAGTTAAACCATAAGTGTTTGAATTCTCTTCAAAATTTGCATTCAATCATATTACTCACAAGTCCTTAAACGGTTACTCTCGTTGAGAGTATATGTTCAATACAATATTGTGTGCAGACTTGCCCCAAATTCTGGGATGTCACGGGTTTATAAAAATAGTTAAATTTTTAAACTTTAACTTTGCTCGGAAACGTATTTTCACAAACCTCAACGTTTAACGACATAATTTATTCCAAAGCATAATAGTTCCAAATTCATTTGTCCAATAGAAATAACAATCATAACAACAATTAATGATATAATTGATTCCTCTCTCTCTTAATATTTGAAAAATACTGTTAGAAGTGGACTTTTAAGCCTAACTCAACCCCACAAAACCGGCTTGTAGGGTGAGGTTTGCACCCACTTATATACACTTAAATGGCCTTATCTCTAGTAGATGTGGGACTTCCAACACACCCCCTCACGCCGAGGTATATACATCTCGAGCGTGGGATTAGACTTTTTAATGGGTGGTCCGATAGCGGGTGGAACAACATGCCCAACGACAACAAAAATCGCTAGGATAGGCTTCAATCATGGCTCTGATACCATGTTAGAAGTGGACTTTTAAGCCTAACTCAACCCCACAAAACCGGCTTGTAGGGTGAGGTTTGCACACACTTATATATACTTAAATGACCTTTATCTCTAGTCGATGTGGGACTTCCAACAAATACTTCTAAAATTTTAAGATTACAACTATAATCTTCTAACAATTTTTTTCATAGACTACTTAATAAAAATATAAATATTTGATTGAAAATCTCGAAGATATATAAACTTATGTTTATTATTAAGTATATTTTTAATCTTCATAATTTCGTTAAATATGATTTAAACGTATATTTCGATAAAATATAATACAAGTGGTTTATGATTCAAACGTAATTAAAAATAAATAAATAAAAGACTACATCTATATAACATCTGTCTAACTTATAAACCAAAACCATAGCATCTATCCAAAAGTGATTACTTTTCCAAATATCTATTTTTTATTCGATGAAATTAATTGTACTTTTTACATTTTTCTTATCAATTTCTAATTATCTCTAATTTTTTGAGTTTAAGATAATATTTGACTTAAACTATTTCAAAATATACAATTTTTTAAAACAAATTAAATATCTATTTTTTTAAATAAAGGTTAAATATATTTTTAGTTTCTAATAAATTTGGATTAGAAATTAAAGTTTGTTTCTATTCAAAATTTTGTTACATTTTGGTTCCAACTTAAAAATAAATTGATATAGTCTTTTTAATTCAATTTGTTAAATTTGTTCAAGAAATAAATAACTTTACATATTTTTAAATTAAAATGTATCAAACATTATAAACAACTTAAATAACTAATAACTAGTGTATTTTATTAATCCAATTCTTAAGAATTGAAAATTCAGTACCAAGTGAATGAATGAAAAAGTAACATATGGCCTTATCTCATCAACTAGAAAATTGAAACTATAGTATCATATAATATATTTAAAAGAATTATATTATATGATTCAGTTATTTTTTAAATGAATTTTACTAAATGAGTCTTTAAATAATTTAAGTGTCAAGATAACCAACCACCTCTCAACTCGACCTCTTATTGTAATCTATATTAGAAAAACAATAAGATATTTAAGCATTAATTAGATATTAAGATGTGTTACACATTTAACCTTGACCCATTTATATAAAATCCAACTGAAAGCTAAAATATATTTTATATTGTTTACGTGTCAAGATGACCACCTCTCAGCTCCACTTCTTAGTGTAGTCTATATTAGAAAATAATAAGATTTTTAAGCATTAATTACATAGTAAATGTTTTAGACATTTAATCTAGACCCGTTTATATAAAATCTAACTAAGAGATAAAATATATTTTATATTGTTTACGTGTCAAGATGACCACCTCTCAGCTCGACCCCTTAATGTGATCTATATTAGAAAAATAATAAGATATTTAAACATTAATTATATATCAATACGTATTATACATTTAACCTAAACCTATTTATATAAAATCCGATTAAGAGCTAAAATATATAAAATAACGTATTCATTGTTTATTATACTTAAATCTACATACCTAGCTACCAAACAAAATATGAAAAAAGAAAAAAAAAGAAAGAAAGAAAGGGTATCCTAGAACAAAATATAAAAATGAGAAAGAAAATATACGAGCCTCACATTTAGAAAAATATTAATAAACGTAACACAATTTACATTTAGAAAGAATTTAATTCTACTAAATAAATTGATTAAAGTATTTTTATAATTATGCTTAAAAATAATTTTAATCTTTAAAAACATAATAATGTGAATTTCACTTATTTATTAAAAATAAGACACAAGTTTTATGTCCATAAAAATTTTAAAACCTTCAATTCTATTAACTTTTATGGTCTATTGAATCCTAAAAATTAAAAAGTTCTACAATTGAGAATTTGCATTAGCTTTTCAATTAACTGTGTGACAAGACAATTGTTTTGTATAGTCACCTTACTTATTGTCGCCACATAATATTTTCTTACAATAAACCATCATGATCATGATTTTCTTCTAACATTTGTTGTATTTAATAAAGATTGTTGTAAAAGCCAATTAAACTTATAAAAATATAAATTATAAAGTTATAAAAATTTGAAATTACAAAATTATAAAATTACAAATGTGAAACCTTAAAAAAAATATATCGACTTTTAGATGTAGAAGGTAATAAAATAAAAGAATAATAAAGTTGGTAGGCTAAAGTATAAATAGGTTCTCTAACTATAGAGTTCATTATGCAAAGATTAGTTATCTTTCTAGAAGTCCAGTTTCTTCAAAATTTCTCTACACTCTCTAGAGTAATTTCTCATAGAGTTCGTATATCCTTTAATCAGAGCATATTATTGGAAATCGCCATGGAGAACTTTTCAACTCTACTTGATCAAGATCACAATTGGAGTAAGTTTGCTTCCTACCTCATTTTCTAGAGTCAAATATGTGTTTTCTCTTTATTTGGATAATGTTGTAAACTCCTTTAATGTGGGTGATTCCAATGGAGTACTTAGATCGTTGATTTTAAGTCCCTATTGTTGAAAAACAGGTAGGCTTCTTTTTACACCAAGAGGGGGGAGGGGGGGTGAATTGGTGGGTTTTCAAAATCAAAGTCTTTTTACAATCTTTAAATCAAAGTATAAAACTTTACAAAACTTTCTAGAATTGCAAGTAATGAAAATTGTGTGCACCGGAGAATCGTAGATGACTATGCAAATAATACAGTCGACTGAATATAAAAGAGCAGAGATAGAGAAATTCAAACACTGGTTTTTATACTGGTTCGACCTCAATGCTTACATCCAGTATCCTTCCAATATAAATTTCCTCTCTAACCCTCTAACCAAAATATAGCCAAAACAATACAGCAAAATTGCAACAAGATGTCCCCTCTCCTACAATCTGCAAAACCACTTTGAATAGCCCTCAAAGTGAACCAAACTCCACGAGTCTATCCCATGTAATCACAACAGGTACATACAACAATCACCACGAATGCTAAACCAGAATCTTGATCAACCCAAAAAACACCTCAATGTGCAGATATGTGATCAAGCAGTGAGCACGCAAACAATCTTCTTTTGAATCTCCTTCAAGAAAGATCACCACCGTCTTCTTGATGAGTTCTTGGAGCTTTATAATCCAGAGAAATCAATCTGAAACAGAATGTAAGAATGTTAGATAATCAAAAGTCTTAGAACAACTTCATGTTTTGTCTATTTATAGAATTTTGTTAATCAGACGCTCTCTTAGTCAAATATGCTACTAATCTAGTCGACTATGTTAAAACAGTTATAACAGTTAAGTCAGACCAGTGGCATTCAGTCAAACAAATTCAATGCTCATTCAATATAGTTGACTCTCAATCAATGCTCAACTAACTTTTGAAAATATAGTCGTTACTACACATGAGCATAACAAAATTTCAAAGCAAACAACTAACACATTTGAATGTGTGGCGCACACAGTCGACTTCAACATGTCAGAGGAAATTGAAATTCTCTCAAAATTTGTACAAAGACTTTAGCATAGTCGATTCAATTAGTAATGGAGTCGACTTTACTGCAGCTTTGTCACACAGTTATAAGTTCACAAAAGTGCTTGTGGTTTTCATGCTTTCAAACATGTGCTATGCATCCAGAAATGATGTAACATGTACAAGCTTAATAAGTATGCATTCACATAGCAATATATCACATAAACATGTTCAACAAATATACCAAACAGTAAGCATAAGAACATGTAACACAACAACAACATATGTGTGTTATTAAAGATATATTGTCATCATAAAAAACCATAGTGATATAGATTTTGTTGTCAATAATCTCAACACCTATGTGTGTAGATGATAAGTGCCCAATTAAGTGAATTTTAAGACGATTTTGGCAATTATCTTGTTGTGGTTATTTATAAGTTTTAGTTAAACTCACCCCAATTTAGTTTATTTTGTAGATTACAACATTAGAAGAGACGATAAAAGGAAAATCAAAAGAATTGAATGAAAATACTGCAATTTGAGTTAAATTGTTAAGCTATGAAGACTCCTCCCTCGAGAAGTTATCTTAAGAGCTCAGCATCAAAGCATGAGGTTGAGCTACAAAGGAAACCCACATGGAAAACCTTTTTTGTAACTGTTAAGACCTCATCAAGTGTACCAAATCATTCAATAATATAAAATGATAAGACCAAGTATCGTTTTCCAAGAGACTCATTTAACACTAGTTAATTGCATGATTAACAACTCATTTAGATTAACGAATATACGAATAAGTGCAACAAAATAAATTGACAAGGAAATAAAAATGGTCTTTGGCATCCAGAGAAGCTTAAGAGCAGAAAAGACTAGAATTGCTACGAAATGGCAATGCTAAGGTTAGTTTTCACCAATTCACTCTTGTGCATACACAATTTCAACTTCTCTCCATCAAATTACTAAGGTCAATCCACAAAAACACTCTAGCCCTAATTCCTTAGGTGAAAGAGCCTAGCTTTCACACATTAACTATCAATCACTTGAATAATTAACAAGAAAAACATGTATTAAGAACTAGGATCTAAGACAATAAGTGAATTATCTCCCATTTCTAGAATTGATCAACCACTGGGACTCTTGTTTTAGTTCCAGATTACACAAGATACATTCCCATACCCATGAATCAAAGATCAAGCCTTGAACATCTATATTACATGCAAGCTTTAAGATTGGAAACAAAAATACTAACAATTAATAGAAAATGCATATATATATATATATATATATATATATATATATATATATATATATATATATATATATATATATATATATATATTTGAATCATTAAACAAATACACAAGAGTTCATAGGCTACAACTAATCCCAACAAGATGGGTTTAGCTCACCATGTCCATGGAGAGCATTAGAACTTACAACATGACCATGGAAGAAGAAGAAGAAGAAGAAGAAGAAGAACCCAAAGAGGAAGAAGGGAGTGCTCCCCTAAACCATAGCAGCCCTCCAAACTCCTCTGAGTGAAATCGCGCCTCCAAAGAACCAAAGACCCAAACCCCTTCGTGTTTTAGGTTTAAATAGAACAGATCTACCACATCATTACCGCCGACGCTCAATGCCCCTAGAGCGGGCGACCAGGCGAGGTTGCGATGCAAATGGCGCTCCGCGCCCTTGAAGGGGCACTTGAGTGCAAAATATCGGCAGAAACTGGCGCTCAGCGTCCTCTACTAAGGGGCCCTCAGCGTAAGCACACCATAAATCAGCTTTTGTGCAATTTGTGCAGGTAGCGCTTAGGGCCCTTGACCCAAGGCCCTCAGCCTGACTTGTTTGCACTGCATATTTTTCTCTTTTTCTACAGATCTGCTTGCTTCTTGTGTTTGGTTCAGCTCTATACATTATTGGAAATTCTTTCAAGCACATTATTAGCTACAAAATAAATATATTATAGATGAAATTACATCAAAGTAGCCCAAAACACAATTATTCATAAAACTAAGATAAAATAGAGGATTAAGCAAGTTATAAGCTAGAAAAGAGTTGATTTTGCTACTAAATCGATGCTTAAATAATGGTAAGAATTAGCATTATCATTAACCTGTCTGATAAAACACTTTCGTTTAGTATAAGGAATTTTGAATAAGTTGTCAAACGCTTAACCTTGAAATTGGTTTAAACAATAAATTCTTTTCAAGTGCTATTCAAACTATTTGCTTCAGTGTTTCAATGAAACTTTCTCTTTAATGAATTGTCGTTTAATATAGGAAGCTCTTACATTCGAAACGAAAATGAAATTGTAGGTTTTTATAAGAGAATCGTTTAGAGAGAGTAAAACAGTAAATGCACAGATATCAATCTCTTAATTCTTCAGCACACCTAGTATCCCTAGTCAATGACTAACACTTGTTACCCTAACTAGTTGAGTTTTACCTACTCCTAGTTTCCACTAGACAATCCTGGTATTCCCTGATACACTACCTAGTAATCCTTAACTCTCTTGAGTTAAACAATAAGTGTTTGAATTCTCTTCAGAATTTGCATTCAATCTGATTGCTTACAAATCGTTAAACGATTACTCTCGTTGAGAGGATATATGTTCAATACAATACTGTCTACAGACTTGCTAGGTGTTTTTGTAACGCCCCAAATTCTAGGATGTCACAGGTTTACAAAAACAGGTAAATTTTTAAACTTTAACTTTGTGCGGAAATGTATTTTCACAAACCTCAACGTTTAACAACATAATTTATTCCAAAGCATAATAGTTCAAAATTTATTTTTCCAGTAGAAATAATGAAAGAAATAAAACAACTTTGATTACATTGTATAAAGATTTAAATTCACTAACTTTGAATGAAAACTCCAAGTTTTCCCCCCATCATCTCTCGAATCTACTATGCCTCAACACCATTTGTAACATCATCTACTCTCGTATAACATCACACATTATACGATTATCGCATTCACATGCACAAACACAAACATGTATGGGGTAAGCTATCGATAAAACAATTATAACAATAAGGTATATACATACTGATTATATCAACCATAATCAAACACCCCACACATGGAAATAATAACAATAGGATTCCTAATCCTCTAACATAAACAATTCACTCATAATGAATTACTCGACCTCGACCCTCGATCCCCGATCCTCAAACTTACATCCTTGATCATTGATCTCTAACCCTTGATTATTACTAACATCACACACCTAGCCTAACAGTTTATCCTCAAAGTAGCACCTATGCCAACTATTCCTCCTGATACTATTACTACCAACATAATATTCCCCTGATGCTTCATCATCACAATACTCATCAACATGTGTACCTCCATCATAATTAACCTCATAATGATTACCACCATGAGCCTCCTCCAATACTATAACACTATAGTGGAAAGAATCAATCATACTCTTGTACCCTACCTCATCAACTGTAACTGCTCCTACAGCCCAATCTGTACCTTCCCCTACAAATATGTTTGAGTAGTCCAGTAATCTAGCTTAGGAACATGCCTTCCTGACACACAAGGACAAGGAAACCACCATCATCCCCACACAAGGAAGTTAAAAACTCGAACAACCAATACCGATCCAAAGATAAAAATAGGATTTACTAGGTACAACAAGTAGACCTATCCCCCACTCTTATGCTCATCAAACACACGTTCTGGTACAACCCAACACTCACCCATGATCCATTTCAACCACAAGTCAATCCTAACCCTAAACAGAACCCTTAAACTCATTCTCTGATTCTCATCACATTCTACAACATCCCCAAAATAGAGTTGTTGATGCAAGGCTATTTTCTCACAAACTAGAACCCCGATTGATGATCCAAATGGCAACAATGAAGAATTGTAGTCTGAAACCTACTGTTCAAAAAGAAGCCCGATCCAACAGTGAACGACTTTACAACGACAAAAACACCAGTGTAGATTTTAGGAAATTCTCCAAAACAAAGCTGCTGATGTAAGGTTGCTTTCTCTCAAATTAAACCTTCAATTGATTATCTAAACGGTCAGAATGAAGAACCTTATGTCTGAAATCCACTGTCCAAAAATTATCCCGATCCAACAGTGAACGACCTCACAGTGACGAAAACACCAGTGTAGGTTTTATGTTATGTAGGAATGACTTCTTCTCTTCCTTTCTCTCTCACTTGCCTTTTCCTTTTTTTTGAATGACTCTAATGTGCCTTAATAATATGACCCATCTCCACTAAAAGTAGTGCTGTGAGTAATTTTGCAAATAAAAGATTTTCAAAACTGCATTGAAGTGACATAGTCGATTGTATGTGCAGGCTACTCAACTTAGTTACTTAAGTTTTGAATTTCTGTTGATGCTTGTGAACGTCTATATTTTTTTCTTTGCCCAAGCATTAATTTCTACCCAACTGAATTAATTGTGTAATCAATTTGGTTGGTCTGACTACTACTAATTGATTTAACTTTCTTAACTATCTGACTAAGTCAACTATATTAGTAGTATAGTCGACTACAAGAGCGTCTATTTGACAGAAAACTATAAATAGACGAAATTTTGTATTCTATAGAGACTTTGGTTAGTCTAACATTTTCATTCTATCGCTTTAGATCTTGACCTTTGTGAAAAGCTCCAAGAACTAATCAAGAAGATTGTGGATTTCTCTCTTTGATAGTTGCTTGAAGAGCAAGGTTGTCATGTTGAAAGAAAGACTTGATCATACTGAACTTTGAGGTGTACTGGAAACGTGATCATCTACTTTTCTCAATCTTGTGAAGATTATGGTTGCCCTGTTGTGATTACAGGAAGATGACGTGTTGTGTTCTAGGAACTTTGAGGATTGTTCAAAGTTGACAAAGACTATAGGAGAGGTTATATCTTGTTGCTGTTCTTTGGGTGTTGTATGCCTATATTTTGGTTAGAGGGTTAGAGAGGTGTTTTATATTTTGACGTGAAGGTCTCTATAGAAACCATGTTGTAAAAACTTTGACCATTATAGTGCATTTGCTTCCGAGTACAGGAAGGACACTGGATGTAGGCAGTTTGGCCGAACCAGTATAAAAATTGTGTTTGAATTTTCTATCCCTGATGTCTTTACTTTCAAGTCGACTTTATTTTCAGTATAGTCAACTATTTTCCGCTGCACTGAATTATCTTTTTCGTACAAGATTCAAGAAACTTTTGAAAGTTTTATACTTTGTGAAAAAGATTTTGAAAAGACTCTGACTTTTGATTTTCACCAATTCAACCCCCCCCCCCTCATGATGTTGAAACTATGTCATTCTTTTTCAAACAATTGGCACCAGAGTTGGTTTTCATAAGATATTTGAAAAACTAGTCAACTACATTTTTTTTGAATCGACTATATTTTTGGAAAATGGTTTCTGTTTTTCAAACGAGAAGGATAAGTGAATTCGCACTTGAATTGATATCAGCTACTTGCAATGCAAAATCAAATTCTTTTACTAATGGATTCTATGAATCTTTTTAAACAGGGGTCTTGCGAGACAAGACAACTGATGGTGATAAATCTGGTTCATGATCACAAAGAATCAATCTGCATATTAACATATTTACAAGATTTCTTAATGAAAACAAAAGCCAAATGAGTACAAGTGATAACAAGAAGACTACACCCAAAAATGATCTTATCATGATGGCAAAATCTGAGGTTGTAAAAGCAAATCTGAAACAAGGAACAAAAAGTTCCATGTGGTACTTGGAAAGTGGATGCTTAAGACACATGAGAGGGGATCCTGCCAAATTCTCTAGTATTTCTTGCAAGACTTTTGGTCATGTTACATATGGTGACAACAGCAAAGGAAACATCATTGGTATAGGTAAAATTAAGACTCCTTCATCTTATGAGATTAAAATTGTTCTTCTTTTTGAAGGGTTAAAGCACAATCTACTCAGCATCAGTCAGCTATGTGACAGAGGATTAAAGATTACATTTAAGCCTAAATATTGTTTGATCAACAACAGTTCAACAAATGAATTGTTACTTGTGGGAAAAATGTTTAACTATATCTACATAATCGATTCCAAGGAAACATCATTCAAGTCAGTAGTTTGTTTAATGACTAAGGAAGATGATGCCTGGCTATGACACAAGAGACTTGCTCATATCAACATGGGTCAACTAAACAAGCTGGTGTCAAAAGATCTTGTCATCGGTCTTCCCAACATTCATTACACTTCAGAGAGACTATGTGATGTGTGTCAAAAGGAAAAATAGACAATGAAATCCTTCAAGAACAAAAGGGAAATTTCAACTTCCAGACCTCTACAGCTTCTACACATGGACTTATTTGGACCCTCAAGGGAGAAAAGTCTAGGTGGAAATTCTTATGGTCTTGAAATAGTTGATGACTATTCTCGTTTCACATGGACATTCTTTATTCCTGTCAAAAGTGGTACACTTAAAGTATTCAAGAAGTTTGTGGCTTTTACTCAGAACGAGATGGAACTTAGAATCAAATCGATCAGAAGTGACCACGGCAAAGAATTTCAGAATGAAGCCTTTGATGAATACTGTGTTGAAATGGGAATATCACACAACTTCTCTGCTCCTAGAACTCCTCAGCAAAATGGTGTGTTTGAAAGAAAAAATAGAGCTCTAGATGAGCTAGCTAGAACAATGTTGAACGAAAGGAATATGCCTAAGTACTTTTGGGCAGACGCAGTGAGTACAACCTTCTATGTGTTAAATAGAATAGTAATAAGATCTATGCTGAAGTTAACTCCTTATGAACTACTCAAAGGAAGAAAATAGAATATCTCTCATCTAAGAGTCTTTGATTGTAAATGTTTTGTTCTAAACAATGGAAAGGAAAGTCTTGGTAAGTTTGACTCCAAATTTAATGAAGCAATATTCATAGGATACTCACTAACAAGCAAAGTGTACAGAGTATATAACAAAATAACTGTGTGTTGAAGAATTGGTTCATGTGGCTTTTGATTAATATGTTGAGACAACAAGCAACCCTGAACAGACTAGAAAGTCCATAGAAGCTGACAATTCTGCTGGAGAAGAGGAAGAAAATGTGGAAGTTCTAGAAGAAGAGAACTCTGAAAATGTAATTGACTCTCCTAGAATAGAATCGGTTAAGGAATGGAAAGTTCCCAAAAATGTTTCTACAGGAAGTATAATTTGTGATATTTCGAGAGGTGTGTCTACAAGACGACAATTGAATCAGTTCTACAGGAATGTCGCATATGTGTCCAAGATTGAACCAAAAAGAATTGAAGACGCTCTTGGAGATGAGAATTGGATGATGGCCAAGCAAGAGGAACTGAACCAGTTCAAAAGGAATAATGTATGGGAACTGGTACCTAGAACAGATAACCTATAGGTCATAGGCACTAAATGGGTCTTCAGAAACAAAATGGATGATTCAGGAGAGATTATAAAGAATAAAGCCAGACTTGTTGCAAAAGGTTACTACCAAGAAGTAGGAGATTATGATGAAACATATGGACCTGTAGCTAGACTAGAGGCAATAAGAATTCTTCTTGCCATTGCTTCAGTAATGAAAGTCAAGTTATATCAGATTGATGTCAAAAGTGCATTCTTAAATAGATATATTAAGGAGGAAGTTTATATGGAACCACCACTAGGATTTGAGGACTTTGAACATATAGGTCACATCTTCAAGCTAAAAAAGGCTTTATATGGGTTGAAGCAAGGCCAAGGTTATGGTATGAGCGCTTGAGTGAATTTATGATAAAGAAATGTTTCTCTGGGGGTAAAGTCGACTCTACTCTATTCATCAGAAACTTAAATAGAGATAAACTATAAGTTCAAATTTATGTTGATGATATTATCTTTGGATCAACTAATCCTTCTTTATGCAAAGAATTTTCTAAGACTATGCAGGATGAGTTCGAAATGTGTATGATGGGAGAGCTAACTAATTTTCTTGGTCTTCAAGTCAAGCAAGCAAAAAATGGAATTTTCATTCACCAATCCAAGTACTACATTGATCTATTAAGGAAATTCAAAATGTTGGATTGCAAGGAGGCTGCAACCCCTACGACAACAAATTGCAACTTGGATCTTGATGAAGGTTGTAAGGATGTTGATCAAAAGATGTATAGAGGTAGGATCAGATCTTTACTATATCTAACTATCAGTAGACCTGACATAATGCACAGTGTGTGTCTTTGTGCTAGATTTCAGTCTTCTCCTAAAGAATCGCACTTGACTGTTGTTAAAAGAATTTTAAAACACCTTAAAGGAACCGAAAGTCTAGGAATATGGTATCCGAATGGAACAAATGTTTTTTCTGGAAGGATATAGTGATTCTGACTTTGGAAGCCGTAACCTAGATAGAAAGAGCATTGGTAACACTTGTCATCTACTTCGATCTTTGTTAGTCTCTTGGCATTCAAAGAAACAAGCTTGTGTGGAATTATCCACCACAGAAGTTGAGTACATAGCAGCTGGAAGTTGTTGTGCACAATCTCTTTGAATTAAGAGTCAATTAGAAGACTATGGTATTACATTAGATCATATTCCTTTAAAATGTGATAACACAAGTGCTATTAATCTGACTAAAAATCATGTTCTTCATTCGAAAACCAAGCATATTGAAATAAGGCATTACTTCATACGCGACCACATCCTCAAGGGTGAAATAAAGGTCGAATATGTAGATACCATACATCCATGGGTTGATCTTTTTACTAAACCATTGAACAAAGAAATATTTTTTACTATTCTAAATGAATTAGAAATTCTCAATGACAGTAGTATAAAATGATTAAATTCGACTGTGTGTTGAATGAAGTTGATTATGCATATGTTTACAGTTACATTAATCCTTTTCCATATTTAATTCATATTTGTATTACTTTCTTGCATTTAAATGATTCTAAAATGCTTGATCTACAAAAGATCTTGAAAGGTTTTACAAGAAACATTGCTTTTGGACATACTATTGGAATTTCAACTTACTTGGAGAGCAATGCAAATCGATTGAGAATATGGATCAATCGACTATTTATTAACAAAGATTATAAATTCCATTTATTGATTGATATATCTGTGAGAATATATTGTGAGATTGTTGATTGTGGTATTTGTACTAAATTGATCTGTTTACATTACATGATAGTCTAGATATTTCACATGCCTACACTTTAGGGAGAGATTATTTCTTTATCATGTGATTATCTATGATAGGGGGAGCATCATTGATTGATAAATATTTTTATATTGATGCATCTCTGGAAAATTATTTATCAGCATATCTTTATCATAGAGCATACCTTTTTTGCTAATGCACAAAAGGGGGAGAAGGATTGATTGTTTTGATGGCTTATTTGCTTTTCTATTGATTGCTTGATGTTGTTTGATACAGAGGATATATGTTGTCTTTATGACTCTGATATATTTGTTTTGAATATGAGAAATACTTCATTTGTTTGCTCTGGTACAGTTTGATTATATGAGCTCTGATACAGTTTGATTATATGAATGATTTTATAAGCTGTTGTGAACAAACATGGTTGTTTATTAATTATGGTTGTGTATCATAAAAAAGGGGTATATTATTGAGATTTTTCATAAAGGAAGCACTGGTTTATTAATCTCTTAGTGTTTATGGTTTTTTATGATGACAACACATTATTAATAACACATGTACTCATATGTGTTGCATGTTCAAAACTCTCTTGTGTATGAGTTTTTGAAGAACATGTTTGTGTTGATTTTGTATATATGTGCATATTCACTGCTTTTCTACATGAGATATCATCTGTGATTGCATAACATATGTTTTAGAAAAGAAAACCACATGCACTTGCTTGAACTTATATTGTGTGGCAAAACTGCAAGTTTTAAGTCGACTTCATTATGAAGCAAGTCGATTAAAACTCGTGACTTTGCACAAATTTTCAAAAACAGTGTTGTGAGTAATTTTCCAAAGAAAGATT
>NC_028358.1:29951164-30046636 GCF_000741045.1 Vigna radiata var. radiata
CCCCCCCCCCTCTTGGTGTTGAAGCTAAGCCATTCTTTTTCCAACACCCTACATTATCCTTTTTCAAAAACAACATTTTATCGACCGCGACATAATTGCAATTGCTAAGTAGATTATGTTTAAGGCCATCTACCAACAAATCATTATCAATGGAAGGGGAAAGGTTTCCTCTAATGCAATTGGTCCTCCTTTCTTCTTCCTTAGGTTTAGGAACATACACTTTTCTCCCGTCACGTGACATGAAAAGCCACTGTCCAGGTACCATGATAGGGTTTTTCTTTTGGTCATCAAGCATATCTGTAAAAGGAATTGTTTGACTCTTAGGTACCCATACCAAGTTGGGTCTTGACTTGTTAAATGCATACATTTTCTTCTTTTTAGAAGAAACTGTATCAGTGTTTGACCTAGTGAACCTAGTTTGCCTAGTTTTATATTTGGGGTTAGATTTTGTTCTTCTCTACCCTATACCTCATTTATAAAAAGGATGTCTACTTTCTTTTAGTAAGCGATCTAACCTTGAGTTTCATTCAAGTGTTCTACTTAATATCTATGTGTTTGAAACTTTTGGCTACAGTAATATCATTGACAAGTCTTTTATTTTGTAACCTAGTTTTTTCCTTTTCCTATTCAGTGGCATTAAACTCTTCCTTAAGGTTATTAACATTTTGTTGTAATACTTTTACATTATCCCTAGATGAAGTTACTTCTTCCTTTAAATTATTTCTTTGTGCAAGGATTTCTTTTTCTCGTTTAAAAAAATATCCATATGTGTTAGACAGTTTGGATGAATACGATAACAATTCATAGTATTCATTTTTAACTAAGTGTAGGTCAGAAAATTTACCTCGTCATCAAATTTATCTATTGTATTCTCATTGTTTTGGTTTGTGGGGTTGAGGTTAAGTCTTCTCACACGATTTATCTTCTAACTCCAATTTTAGGCCACATTTAGTTCTTGACTTTCCTTCCTTTGTTCATTCCAATCTAACACCTGTAGAAGACACTCTAACGCTCAAGTCAATATCTGTTTGACCAATTTAGCAATAAATGTGTAGTAAAAGTAACTAACTACCTGAATATCATACCTATTTTTATAGACTTTCGTAATGGTTTTTTATTATGGTTGGCCTAGTTACCACCCATATACCCATAAGCTGAATTAGGGTTAACCTAATTACCTTTAATAGTTAACCTGGTTTGGTTCGACCGATCAACTTCACCAATCACTTTTTTATTGGATGGTCGACCTCTCGGCCTATGGTTGACCTAACGGTCATACGATACACTTAACATTTCCTGCCACAAAGCATACTTTAGCATCTTCATCCTCGTCAGATGTGTCCTAGTCTTTCCAGGTGCTCATTAAAATCTCCTCTTGTCGTATTTGGGCCCAATTGACTTCTTTACCATATTTTCAATCTCGAGACATTATGATCTGAAGTGTCCAGGTTTGTTGCACTCATAACATACAGTTGTGTCTTCTAGACGTCTGTCTTTTGGATTGTTCTTTGAGCCAGATTCAAAGTGTCTGCTCTTGAACATCGTGCCTCTTCTTTTCCTCCACATCAATTGAATCTTTCTCGAAATGAATGAGAGTTCCTCTTCATTGTTCTTGTTCATGGACTCTTGTTTATTATCAGACTCCTCGGAAGATTCATCATTCTTGAGAGCTTTGGTAGGCATCCTTTTGACGACTTTAAGCACGATGCTCTTTTCCTTTTAAAAATCCGACCAACTCTTCTAGACTCATCCCGTCAAGATTCTTTGACCTTCTAAGAGTTGTGACCTGTGGTATCCATTGCCTTGGAAGCCTTCGTAAGATTTTATCAATATTATCGAAGTTGTCATATGATTTTCCTAGGGATTTGAGCTCATTTAGGATGGTCTGGAATATGCTAAACATGCTCTGGATGTTTTCATTTTCAAGCATCGCAAGCAACTCATATTGTTTGGTTAGTAGACTCAACTTATTTCTTTTGACTTCATTCGATCCTTCATAGGTGACGACCACGGTGTCCCACATTTCTTTAGCTCTTTGTTAAGTGTAAACCTTTCTTTAGTCTTCTTCGGAGAGGGCACGCCTTAGAAGGTTTCGAGCTTTGAAATTTAACAGGTAGGGTTGTTTCTGGTCGTCAGTCCAGTTGCTTCTTAAGAGTGCCTCTCCTTTTTAATCTCTGGGTATTTAGTTGTCATTCTCCACAACGTCCCACATGTCAATTGTAAAACCTGGGAAAAATAGGGGTTTAAGGAATAAAGTTTTGCTAAGACTTGAGTGCGTTATGTTTTAAGAGTTGATATGTCTTTTAAGGGGTGGTGTGTTAATATCTTCTTAAAACATAATTATGTTAATTCTTTGATGTTATTTTTAATAAACAACAACACGTGATTGGTATGTTGATAATTGGGTGGTTGGTATGTGTGCAATATTATCAAAGTGATGTGTTGGCTTGTTAATGGAAAGATGATTTAGGATTGAATGGGTGTGGGTTCAATTCTAGGGAGAAAGGAAGTTAAAGGAAACCTTTGTTTTATTTGTATTTTTGTTTAGGAGTAAAATGGTGAAGAAATTTAAAGATAAATGGTGGGCATGAGATAAAAGGAGAAAAAAGATTTAGAAAGCTTTGGTTTTTAAAATATGTTATTATAAGTGAGGAGATATTATAGATAGAGTTGGTTGTTTTATAAATATTAAGATATAGAGAAAAGGGTGACGTTTGTGTTTTAGAAACCCTAGAAACTTTAAATCAAAGAGAAAAGAAAAGGAGAGAGAGAGAGAGAGAGAGAGAGAGATTTGGGAGAGAAGAGAAAGAGCGACATAAACCCTTAGAGCAAAGGGAAGATTGGTGATGTTTTGGGGTTGTAAATAAAGCCCTAGTATTGACCAAGATATGGGAAAGCTTACCTATGTGTGTTTGTTTGTTGTATGTCATGTAAATTTGATTATCTTGATTGGTTACTTTCTAGTTTTGATGCATGTGTGCATAATTATGGATATGATTATCTATGGTTGTAGATAAAGCCCTAGTATTGACCAAGATATAGGAAAGCTTACCTATGTGTGTTTGTTTGTTGTATGTCATGTAAATTTGATTATCTTGATTGGTTACTTCTAGTTTTGATGCATGTGTGCATAATTATGGATATGATTATCTATGGTTGTTGTTGGGAAAGGATTTGTGTATGCATAGAGAAAGGGTTTATGACATATTGTGACGAGTTTTCCCTATGAATGTATGTATGGTTTTAGTAATTAAGTCTTTTAATGTATTTTTGTCGAAGACATTTTCTTGACCTTTTGTTTTCGAGAGAAGCCAAATACCTAATTTGGGTATTATAAGCATTGAGCTTTTGACTCAATCTCTCTTGGATGTTTTAGACAAGACATCGTCTAGCCATGGGTCTGAGTGTTTTATCCTAGATGTTTCTCTATTTCCTAAGACCTAAGTTTTTTCTTATGTTTTTTTATGTGTGGGGTTCGGGTTTAGGTTGTGTCTGTAAAAAGAATTTTATGAAGATGTTTTTGTATTTTATTTATTTGAGATATGCATTATAACATTTTATATACATTGTATTCAATTTAGAAGTATTTAACATAATCATAAATATGGATAGTGGAGATTATGACAAACTTTAACTTGATATTTAAGGGGAAGAAAACTTTTAGATAAAAAATTTATGTACTAATTATGATGTCAAAAATAGAGATATACTTTATGTACATAACAAATATAAGATAAAACTAACAAAATAATTAAAAAAATATACCTAAATTTATTCGATTCCAAAAATGTAAATAAAAGAGATAATTGCTTTCATCTATACATAAAAGATAAACATAAATAACAATTATCATTTTTCTACTAACGTAAATATTTAATACATTCATTGATGGTAACCGATTCAGCTAGCATCTTCAAATAATGGAGTGAAGTATGTGGATGAGCATAAGCTTTTAAGGAGAGGAAAAAAGTTAAATTTTGGTTTGGTGATGTTGAGATATTCAAGAGAAGTGTTTTCAACTCGTAAGTAAGAAAGCTTAGAGTAGCCAAAGGGAAGACTAGTCTAAAGTAAAATAAAAACAACTAGTGGTGCAATTCCTATAACATTTCATTACTAATTCCAAAGTGCTTTTAACAACTTTATTTACATGCCTTTAATTTGGTAAAAGGTTGAGAAAAAAAGAAGGAAAAATTCAAATTTGAATTCACCTATTGGCTCTAAAAAAGGTTGTGTCTATTGGGTGTACCAAGTGACATTCATGCTTTCCATAATGCAACATGTGCTAAATAAAGAGCATGAGTTTGTCTAGAATGGAGTGACATACTTAGAGTTTCTTTTGGGATAATCTTCACACAATTAGAATGTTAGTAGGTTGCTATGTTACAAACATACATAAGGACCAAACTACAAAGTTCAAACCTATATTACATCGTTCAAAGGATCAAACATACATAAGATTCAATAAAAATGACACTAGGTTGCTTTGTTACAAACATACATAAGAACCAAACTATAAAGTCCAAACCTATATTATATCGCTCAAAAGATCAAATATAGATAAAGTTCAATAAAAATGAAATAAAAAATTATTCTAGTTATTTATATAATTGGCCCATGTGAATAAAATTTTTGGTCTATTAAACTCAATTGAGATTCAATATTCCTGTATGCACCTAGTTATTGTTCTAGTAGTTGTTCTCTTAGGGATTTGCCATCATTAATTTCTAAAATGAAAACAAAAATTGTACAAAATTATCAGACGTTAAACATTTGATGAAAACTATCATCTACATATACTATTATAATATATCTTGTTAATTTCAAAAGAAAAAATCAGTCAAATTCATTTAAACCCCTTAAAAGGATTAATTATAATTTATGAAAAATATAAACTTCTCTTAAAAGGAATTTAAACCCCTCTATTTTTAGAACTTAAACAATTTGATGAAGTTCTTTTAAATTATGTTAATTTGCGAGAGTTTTTTAACACCTCCTCAAAATAACCTCAGTAAATAAGAGTTTTTTTTTTTGTGATAATCATAACAAGAAGGAGCAATAATATATCCTTTCAAAGTACGAGATATTACTTTTAGTAATCTTTTTCGTTTTCGGATAATAAGATATCACACTAAAAAATAATCTGTGATATGTGAACTTCATTTATTTATAAAAACGATAGGATTGTTTTATGATATTTTTATTTTTTTAAATTACTCCTTCTATTAGAAGTTTCGTTCTCATATTTTTCATATTCTTAATTAATATATAATTATTCACGTATAAAGATAAATATTGGATTAACATTCATAACTCCCAAATTGGAAATGTCTTAAAAACTAATGTGAACTTTTGATTTCCTATAGTTCTGAGTGTCAAAGTTCGATAATGTTCGCATCCTTCAATCTAACTTCACTAAGTTATTTTCCTCTAGTATCTCTTAAGTTGTCCCTCAAATACTGATACTCGTTAAAAAAAAAAAATATTTCCATAGCATACTACACGTAACACTTAATAAATATGTTAACTTGGTTATCAAAATATTTTAGTTTTTTAGAATTAATCAAAGGAACCAATCAGAATAACGATCAATTTTGGAGGGAAAAAAATAAATTTTAATTTTACAAATTTATGTACTAACAAATTTGTTTTGAAATAAATTAAATTTCAAAATCTTAAGTAAACTAAAATTAAAATGAGTTTACCATATATAAAATATGCTGATTTTATATAACTAAATTAGATATAAAATTCATTTTTTAATATGATATTATAAGGATTTAAAGTTTATTTTGACGATAATTATTGTTTATTAAATTTATTATGTAAATTACTAACGAATTGCTATCAAACTATTTATGGATATTTATTAGTATTATGTTTAAGATATATTTGTCTCAGATATATTAAAAATTTATATAAAAATAAGATAAATATATAATATATAATAAAATGTAACTATTAGATTTTGCATTTAAAATATCAAAACAAATTTTATTTTAAATCTAAACCAAGTACACACATAAAATATCTAATAAATGACTTCTTTTCTTCCAAAAAGAAACTCTCATATTTCATTTGCATTCCTATACAAAATACTTGCCATTAATACTTATATCCCATACAAACGATGCCATATATGCTCAATCTTTTGCCTCAATACTGATATACACAAAAGATGGAGTTGTGTATAACATGCATCTTCTTCTAGTCATGTGTTGAAACTCTCTGCCTAAACTTCCAATTTGGACCCTTCATTCTGTTTTAGGTGACTACGAACTCTCTTCATGTACATCAAGACAGCAATAATAGAAAGAAAGAAGCTGAAAAGAAGAACAAGAACCAGGAACAAGATCTCACCATGGCGTGCGAATTTGGGGTCACTCAAGAAGAGTAACTCATCATTTTGATGAGCATTGTTACTTGGTACTATAGAAGGTGAGAGAGGTAAAGGTTGAGAGGCCATGTTGAAACTTCTGCTATATTATTATCTTGCTTTGTTTATCATGTGAATGGGATTTAAGGGTAAAGGTTCATTAGAAACTGAAGGGAGTTCAATTTTATTACGTAATTTTGGTCTTGGCTGTATTATTGAAACTGACGAGGGAAAGAGAGGGTTGAAAAATGTGACAAAATGGTTGGAAGCAGCCAAATTGTTATCTAAGAACATATGGTCCCAAAATTATAGTGCGTGTACTTGCTTTTGTGTGTGCCGTTCATCATGGATATAACTCATGAAGCATCTTCTCAATTGTTATTATGAGCTAATAACGGAGCGATGGAGACGATGCTAAACTAGAAGGAGAGGATCGAACGGTTAAATATAACAAGACATCTTGTGACTGTTTAATTTTGACAAACCCTTAAAAAAGTTAAGTGGTTAAATTCTCATAAATTCTATAAATAAGAATTTAATGTTGAAGTAAACTCACTTTGACTTACCGTTGAATTACCAAAGGTGTATAGAAGAAAATTTTAATTTGAATGTCGGAATATATTCTGCAGGTCATCTCCTACACCGATCAATAATTCATACGGAGTATGGAGAATATTAGACCGAAATATAAACTCTTCAAACGATTATTCTCGTTCCATTTCAACATAAACGGTTGGATCATTTCATGTTCTGTGTGATATTTTAAGGTATTTCGTGATCATTAGATAGAATAATAAACAATCTATCTCAAAATTATGTCACAGAGTTTCTTAAATACTGAAAACTTTCTTCCAGTTAATTTGTCATTTTGGCATCCCTGCTAAATTGATAGATTTATAATTGGTTTAAACCTCTTTTTGGTCCCTAAATTATAAGCGGATGTTCAGTTTAGTCCCCGTTTTTAAAAATGTAAATTTTTGGTCCCTAAGTTATAAAAAAATGTATCAAATGAGTCCTTTTTTAACTTGAAATATTGTTTTTGGTTGTTTCTTAACAACCACTACATCTTTAGATTGCTCTGATTTGTTTCTTAATAATAACATCACTTTAGATTGCTCTTTGTACTTTGATCATGAACATAAAAAAATGACTCATTTAATACATTTTTTATAACTTAGGAATCAAAGATTTACATTTTTAAAAGCGGAGACTAATCTGAACATCCGCTCATAACTTAGGGACCAAAAAGAAGTTTAAACCTTTATAATTTTTCGAAAGTTACTTATACATTAAGGATTATTAAAAGAAAGGACAATTATCTATTAATGACCTGTGTTTGAATGAATATTTCATGTTTTTATGTTTGTCCAAGTATATTATTACTTATTGAACAGATATTTTTAAGATTATTTTTATAAAATATAGAAAAATATATATATAATTTAATTAGAGAAAAAAACATAATTCACTCATAAAAGAGTGCTATTTAGTAATCTTTTTCTCTAATTTTGGATTATTTTGAAAAAAACAAAATCCCTAAATGGATGGTGGCAGACAAGTTGGTCCTTTTCAATTTGACACGTCCCATCGATAGTTAAATGAATCGAATCTCTCTTAATTTAATTAGAACAGGTTACTTACCTTATTTGCTTCACCTCGATGTAAGAGGACATATAATGTAAATATTTATTGATCTGTTCATCGTTTAACACATTATCAAAGTTCATCGTTTAGTTCAAATTCAAAATTTATTATCCCTGCCAGATCAAAATTTAACATCATCCGTTGTTTAGTTTTATATAATTTACCATATACATCCCTCATTTCTTTCTCTTGACAATATAAATCTAATCCTACTGGAATACCTGTACATTTATTAAGTTAGACATGTATTTGACATACATCTCTTTAATTATATCTATTTATTGAGCTAACATGTATTTAATCCTCAGTTATATAAGATTATATTAATTACATTATAAATCATTTTAACCTAAAAATTAATAGAAGATTTACAATTAATTACAATAATTCATTATTAATAGATAATTAAACTATATAGTCGGAAGTTCATCCAAATAAGAATCCATAAACAATAAATATAAATAATACATTTTACAATATACATTAATTACGTTAATTTATTACTACATTGATTATCTTCTGATGCAAAAAAAATAACTTAAACATCATACTGTCTTTTGTAGGCACAATCCTTATTTAGTTAAGAGATGACAAGTATACTTGAAGATGACGAATACTCCTAAAGTTAAAGGCTTGGAACATTTAAAGTGTTTGTCGAAGTCTTTGCAAGATATAATTGACTCTGTAATAACAATTGGTGCCCACCGTGGGACTAACTTATATTTTGTAAAGAAAAACATTTATGATTACAAGAAGTAGGATGGTTGGAACCAAAAAAGTAGGACCCTTTTTGGCCTACATAACCACAATCTTCAAAGCTGAGGCAAAAATACAACAATAGTTTGTTAAGTTTAAGAAAAGAGGTTGAAGAGGAAGGTGAAGGCTAGAAAAAAAGGGAAAGGAGAAGGAGATTCTTGAGAACACTATCTCGATGCATAAGATCCCATCTCACCAACGAATGGTTACTGAAAATGAGAGAGAAAGTGGTAAAGGAGCAATGAACGCCTCCTTGGCGACAGAAGGAGCTCATCGACATCTCTTCATTGATGACATCATAAATACCCTACTCCCTAAATAGTGGAAAGCCCTCACCCTCAACCGCTGTGTCAACAACAATTATCCGAATAAACACGTTGTCATGTACATAACCTAAGTTAGTCTCTACTTGACTAATAATGTTGTCATATGCAAGGCCTTCATAATGTTCTTTAAAGGACCTGCTCTAGACTGGTTCACCTGCCTACCCCCCTATAATGCATTTTCTAGTGCACTTTGCTACTAGTCGACACCATCACCTGACCTTCCTAGAACTTCTCAATGTGAGCCAAGAGAAGGGAGAACATTTATGAACCTTCATCGACAAGTTCTGTATTTAAAGATCAAGAATCTAAATCATAAGGTAGTCTACACTACATGATCATAGTGCTAAACTCGAGATCCTTAGTAGATAATTTGTGTATGACATCGCTTGTAAGTATGGATGATGTTAAGACAAAATTGTCTATAAAACTAAACTGTCTAAACTCTATCTCATGTGTTTTGAAGTTTAACAAACAACATCACATGAAATGACCATATAAGCAATTTATGGAAATGCTCAGAGAAACTGAAACACCTTAGGCAAAGTCTTAGTAAAACACCTAAGTATGAACAAATACACCTCTAAACGGTTCCTTAATTGATGAGAGTATTGTTGAATGCAAATGTTATACACTGCTAAGTATTAATCAAAAAAACTCTCAATATGTCTTGAGAGATAAAATTGTCAAAACGATGTTTTTGGAAAACACGTTGACGAGTCTCAAATGACATTCCAAAAACTTATGCTGTAAAACAAATTGTTAAACGCATTTGTTGAATAGAGTAGAGAAAGACCCAAAGCGTTTACATAGGCTAGATGATACCATGTGTCAAACGATCTACTTCATCCAACGACAAAGTTTTCATCAATTGCTTGCTATCTTGATAAAAAGCTTAAATGATTAACTCCTACCTGAATAGTAGAAAATGTAAAAAAAACAAAAAACACTTTGTTGTTCTAAACAACCTTTAAATGCTCAACATTTAAAAACAAATAAAGAGACAAGAGAAAGGACATATTTGTCACATACATATCTACTTTACTTTATGTAGATTTCCTATTACACGCATCAACCTGCTTCATCCTATATAAATCAGAAGTGGACGTTAGGAACAAAGAAGACATTCACGGAATGTTCTCCTCATCAGAAGTCGTACCAGCAAAATTGTACTAAGTACTGAAAAAGCACGTCTACTCTGACAAGTTGACTTTAACCAACGACTACTACATATGACAAGACTAGGAAAACTTAAAGATCGACGCAAAGCTCTGTCTAACAGATATCTTTTTTAGAAGACTTTAAATAGAAGATCATTCAAAAAGAGAATCAAGAGAATAACATACTAAAGAAAAAGGCTCAAGAAAACAACGTCAAGATGAAAGCTTAACAAGCACACAGAATATCTAAGAGACAAAAGCTCAAGAAAAGAAACACTCTCAAGCTTCATTGTCATATAAGCTTACTTTTGTGAGAAGCTAGAAAAGAGAAAATATTTAATGAATCTGTTAGATTGAATTGTATTGAACATATATCCCTTTGTGAAAGTTATTGTCTAAGAACTTGTGACCAATCTTTTGATTGTAAACCTTGAAGAGAATTAAAAAACTTGATGTTTAACTTTGTGAAGTTAAATGGTTGTTAGACAAGTGTGTCTAGTGGAAACAAGGAGTATGTGAAACTTAGTGGCATTTAACTTAGTGAAGTTAAAGCTAGACAAGTTTGTCTATTGGAAACCAGGAGTGGGTTAAACTCAACTAGACAACATATCAGGAAGATATCAAAATTGTCTAGGGATATAAGGAGTGGTGAAGAATATTGCGCAACTAGGAGTGGATGAAACTAGGATCTAGTCAGAGTAACAGTGGTTACTTGAAGTGACTGGGATATTAGGAGTGGTGAAAAAACATAGTTGTAATTTTATTGAAGATTATAGTGGAAATCTCTAAGGTATTAGAGGAGACTGGGTATAGCTCAATGGAGTGAACCAGTATAAAAACAATGGTGCGTTTATTGTTTTATTCTCTTTAAATGCTTCTCTTACAAATCTTACAATTTCACGTTATTTGAAATTGATATAAAAGTTATTTTTACCAAATAATGAGTTGTGGTAGCAAACCATTAAGTTTATACGATTAGAAGAGGCGAGGGAGTCCAAGAACAAGATCTGAGCCTAGACCATGCTAGCCGAAAGGAAGGGGCTAAGCAAGACTAAGCTTAGAGAAGTAATTCTCATTGGAGGGAGCCTAAGTTTACTTGCTTCTTATGTTACACACCTTTAAACACTCCCCAACTCTCATCTTTTAGAGAAAACATTGCAAGAAGACCTCGTATCACTACCTAGAAATTTGATGGTATAAAAATAATAAGACCCTTTTTTTTTAATTGTAATAGTACCTCCTATTTTAATTTATATTCATTTTAATATATATATATATATATATATATATATATTAAAAAAATTAATATGGGTACATACATACTCTACCTTACCTTTTACTTAATATTATTTACTATGACATTATCCTCTCACTTTAAGTATCTTTTACATAAGAGAATTTTTTTTATATGGATTTTTCTTTGCTTACCACTCCGAATCAAAGATCCAACAATGAAGATGTCTCATTCTAACTCGAACACTTGTCCAAAAAAAACATTTGTTTTTATTCTAAATAAAGAATTGTCCTTATTATAATCATTTTGTGTCATTTTTGTATGGTCTACATTTCATTTCACCTTTGAACATATTACACACAATAAACAACGTTTGTGATGACGATTTGAAAAGAAATGGCAAGTTCAATCAATAAAATATATAGTTTTATGCATTGATTGGTAGAAAGAAACTTTACTTTAGGTTCGAGATAAGATTGAAATAAGAAACACTTGATTGAGAATGGACCAACCAACCATTTTTCAACATACTTTTGTTAACCGTAGTAAATAGTGGGATAGGGTTCTTAATCACGACTCTCTGTCATGGCCAAAATTTTTTGTCATTGTTATGGTACAAATGTAACTTAGGATTCTCGTGACTTCTGTTTTTGATCGTTAATAATAATTCTATATGCAACCAAATCACCACCAATGATTAATCATAATTTTCCTTGTTTTTCTTTCTTCCGTTTGTGGCTTGTTTCATTTTGAAGGAAGCATTCAATAGGACAATCATTCTTTCTAAATTCATCGTTCCATTCTGCAAAAAGTTTCTTACAAAAGTATAAATTGGATTCACCATTTAATAAAACTGTCAAAAAAAATTCAATGACTAAGCAGATTTCCAGCGTAACTCAATAGTTATTCACATTAATATTAGTAAATATAGCTTGCTTTTAAAATTAATCAAGGAATGAATAAACTAAACATCATGTCCCCTATATATATAATTTTTCCAAATCAGTGAAACAACATTTAAAACTAAAATTGAAAACTTTTATATCAAATTGAAAACTTTTTAGCTATTTAAAAAATTTTGCTATTTTGTTATGGCCGAATATATTAAGGCCAAAATTTGTATTGGTTTTGGATGCCCACGGGCTAGTGTAAGTTAGTTTTTTTACAATTGTTTTCTATTTTATTTTCGTAACCTGTAATTTTTCGTCTGAATTTTGAGTGGTTATTCCAGCATACGTAGGGTTGAGTAAAATAATTCTTATTGTTATGAAGTTTTATTTTTGAATAACTTAAAAGGTTTTTTAACTTAGAAGAGAATTTCTTGAAAGGTTCGACTAAGACTTCATAAGTGAGTGGTAGGAAACTATTTGAAAAGTTCAACCAGAATCGTCACTAGTATAAAAAGGTTTTAGACGTCTGTTATTTTGGATTTTTAATGTCATATCTCGATCCGACGTCTTTATGGGTGACGTTAATGGGACGTCAAACTCTGCAGATTCGATGTCTTTATAGATGTCGGTTAATGCCATGTCCAACGTCTATAAAGACGTCGGCCATGGAATTAACCAACGTCTAAGGGCACTATAGACGTCAGTTATGTCATTAACAAACATCTACTGAGTTTTCGTTGTGTTTAGTAGCACCTCCTTCCTTTGCTAGTTTCTTCGTAAGAAAAAATTACGTCTTTTTGATCTCTTATGGCATTTCAACCCAAAACCGAACCTGGGTCTTTGCCTAGTTCCATTCCAACCTCAAAGAAAAAGAATACGGTGACATGAAAACTAGGCAAGGACCCAGGTTCGGCTTTGGGTTGAAATGCCATAAGAGATCCAAAAGATGCAAGCTTTTCTTACGAGGAAACTAGCAAAGGGAGAATGTGCACTACGCTATCCAAAGACACGAGAAAAATTGCACCAAAACACAACAAAAAGTCATTTTAATCGGTTTAAATGAAAGATAATGCATCAAAGACTACTTTAATCAGAGTAAAAGTAAGTTTAAATAGTTCAAAAGGGATCAAATGCACCTGGAAATGCAATGCCGCGAAGAGAAAAGGCGAAGGAAGACGATGAAGTGCGCGTAACTACTTGTTCTACTCCTTTTCTTTTTCTAGGATTCATTGAGGATTGTGTAAATTTTTTTGTTTACTTTTGTGTCACTCTCTTGATGTCTTTTGAATTTTTCTTTGTTTTGCGTCTTGATTTTGCCCAAGAGTGAAAAAGACTAAGTGTGGTCTATTTTGATAAATTATTATTTTATGTTATTCACTTAACTTTCAGCACTGAATTTAATTAGTGAATTATGCTTAATTGTCCATTATTTTCTCAGATTTTCTAATTGGGATTAATTTGATCAGTAATTCATATTTTAATTAATTTGGATTATCTAAGTTTAATTATTCTCATTATTATTTTCAGGACAATGTTTGGGGTTATATTTTGGGACTTAAAGAGAGTTGTCATGTCATCTTTTGTTTTCTACCTCAGCATTTTCTTTTAATTTCATTTGTAATTTTGTTTTTGGACCAGATTTACCTTTGGGCCCATTTTTGGGTAGATTTTGTTGAAGCCCAAATGAAGGTTGGCATAGGGGTTTAGTACCCAAAGGGAGAAAAATGTTGTAACTCATCTCATTCTCATTTTTTTTCGTTTGGCAACTCTTGGACTTTTTCAAATTCCCCTTTTTGGGGTTTTAGGTTTTGTTTTCTTTCTCTTTCAATTACTAAATCAATTTCGTTTTTCCCTTGCATTTATTGAATGAATTTTGTTTTTAATTTCCAATTCCATTTTCGTTTTGCATTTTCGTTGCTTCTCTTCCCTGCACTTTCGTTTTCTCCAATTTAATTGCATTACATTTATGTTTTCCACTTTGCATTGTGTTTTTAATTAGGTTTTCCAATTTCTATTGCTTTCTACTCTTCTGTTCTTGACTCAATTGCTATCCAATTTAGTTTGTTGCTTACATTACGTTTTAATGGTAACTTAATTGTGCTGGGTTGGTGGTTAGTGAAACTACAATGTTTCCATGAGATATTTGTGTTGTCATTGTGCTAATTTTTGCCTAACATCGTATAATATGTTTGCGTTTACAGTTAGGTACATGCGTAGTTTCCTAATCTGTATTTGATCTTCGCTTAGTGTATTAGAGTCATAGATGCTTAATTTGTGGTAAGGAAAAACTGATTAAATATGTGCATTATGAAAATTGTGTTTAGTCTTCGCTTAATAGGCTAACCTATGTTGGATTAGGGTGAAAGGAGCGTATAATTATTGGTAATTAGAGATTGAAAGCATTGCAGGGGAGCCAATAACCAACTTGTCCTTATAATCAGTGTTTTAATTTATGTCTTTATATTTAGTTTTGCTTACACAATTCCTCCCACCCACTACGTGTTTGATCTAATGACTAAACCAAATATTGGTCCTTGAGAGACAACCTAGGAGTCACTTCTTAGTATACTACATTTCTAATTGCTCGTTAATTTGATTCGGGTACGACCTCGATCAACGGTCTTCTTCATACTTCTCTCACCGAGGAGATAGTTTTCTAATTTCTACCGGGATCATGGCATTAGTGTCGTATGCTAGACTAAAAGGTGTTTCTTTGGTGAAAGACTGAGAGTGCATCTATAAACCCATAATACTTCTAATAGGTCCTTTGGCCATCTATCCTTGGTGGAAACTAGTCTCTTCTTTAACTCTACTAAGATGACCTTGTTGGTTGCCTTGGCTTTCACATTAGATTAGGAATGTTCTATTAATCTTGTTATATATTTGATACAAAGCTTGGTATAAAACTCAACAAGTCCTTTGTCTATGAATTGTCTTTTATTGTTAGTGATGATAGTATATGACACCTCTTAACGGCATACGATGTTCTTCTAAATAAAAATGTTGCTCCTATTAAGTCATGATCGTTGTTAGGGGCTTCGCCTTAATCCACTTGGTGAAGTAGTCAATGTTGAGTAGAAAAAACTTTACTTGAAAGGACTAATGATATCCATCGCCCATTTTGATAAAACACCACTAGGAGAAGACATGGTGCGACTTTTCCTGTTTACTGTGGATAACATTATCATGCTTTTGGCAAGGGATACACTTCTTTATGTATTCGAAACAATCTGCTTCCATGGTCAGCTAAAATTAACTTGCTCATAGAATTCGTGTCACCATGGTTCTTGCCTAGAGTGTTATCCACATATATCTTCATGTATCTCTCAAATAATATAGTTGGCTTGATTTAGGGTAACACCTTTTAGGAAAGGCCGACTATGGGCATTCTCGACCTTTGTCCTCTATTAAAGTTAATTATTGTGTCTTCTGTCAAAAAATGGAAAAATTAACCGAAACAAACCAAAAACCACCATGGGGAGTGTTGTTGTTCTAGCTGGGGAGCATAATTGAACTTTCTGTACAAATGACCATTTTCCCAGGGTAAGCGATTACAGGGTTCCTGTAATCGATAACCGAACCATGTAATGGATTACAGGGTACAAGAACCCTGTAATCGATTACTCTGGGAAAAATGGTCATTTGTACAAAAAGTTCAACTATACTCCCCAATTGGAACAACAACACTCCCAAGATGGTTTTTGCTCTATTTTTGTAAAAAATTTCCATTTTTTGATATGAGTAGGTCAGCTCTAGTGCATTCAAAACGGGTCACCCGACCTGACCCACCACGGGTTGGTCACTTAATGAGTCAACCTAACTCGACTCATTTATTAGCGAGCTAGAAAAATTTGAACACGACTCGTCTCACCACGAGTTAGTGAGTTAAACAGGTTGGCTCACTAGCTCACTTAATTATAATTTTTTTAAATAAAAAAAAATTACAAACTTTTTGTAATTCAAATCTAAATAAATTTCACTCACAAGATGTTAAACTCAAGACAATTCAAAATAATAAAAAAAAAGTACAATACAATCTACGTATAATGAGCCAGATGGTATTTTTTAGGATTATATAAGATAATAAATTAATAAAAATAAAATTAGGTGGGTTGGTGGGTTAACGCGGCTCACCACGGGTTCAATGTGGATGAGCCGGATTTAAATGAGTCAGGTTGAAAATTGACCAGCATAAAAAAATGCATTTTTTTCCAACTCAACCCAGCCCGAACCTATGGTGGGCGGGATTAGCCCTCGGGTTGTAACTCATTTTGACAGTTCTAGTCAGTTCAATGTTATTGAGTGTGTTCCTTGCACCAGTGATGAGGTTAGACCATTGATTTCTTAAAAAAAAAATGTCTATTTATAAAATGGGTTTGCTCCAATTGAGATCATGTGCATGATTATTGTTCTCTTTTTGAAGGTCTAATAAAGGATTCAAAATATAAATCAAAATTCTTTTGTTGAAAATTCAATTCTAATATACTTTTCTTTCAAATGCTTAAAAAATTAAAATATTTATAAAAAATATTAAAATATAAAATTATGATATAAGATTATAAAAAAAAAATATAAGTTGGAATCCGATTTTTCATAAATTAAATTCTAATTTAATATTATAAAATATATATATATATATATATATATATATATATAATTCAGAATTTTTTTTCGAAACTGACCTAAAAAATGTGTTATTTATGTAAATATAAAACACAATATACTATCTTGTAATTTTAAATTCAATATGTACTATGTGGAAAAGAAAAATTTAGGAGTTCTCATTGCAGCCCTTCGAGATTTTTCCTTTAAACTTTTTGGGTATAGTATGATTTGTGTAATAGGATTTTCTTATTTTTTAACTTCCTGAATGTTGTGGGTTTTCTGAGCATTCTCTATTCCCTGTGATTTTGACCTCTACAATACTGTGACTATAATATGGCTTTATTGTTTCTATATCACACAAATGAATTAATATTAATATTACTTGTTTCTTATTTTTAAATAGATAAATTATTAGCAATTTTAAAATGTTCCAAAAAGGCAATACTTAATAATTTTTAATTGTAACAAAACAAGATAATGGTAATACTTTTAAATGTTAGAAAATGTATGGAAAACCATTTTTTTAAATGTTAGAAAATGTATAAGTAAACACGGGCAACAATTCTTTAATTGTTAGAAATTGTATAAGTAATATTTTTTTAAATGTTAAAAATGTATAGGTAAATTTTTTTAAGTGTTACAAAAAAATTAAATTTGCAGAATTTTAATAATGATAATAAAGATGCTGGTATCAATTTTGAAAGTGATACTAATAATACATAAAATATTGTTAAAATATTTTGGTTATATGCATTATGCATAACATTTTTGTAGGTTTTAGTAATATTTTTTTTAATTTTTATGAAAATTAATATATGTAATAAGAATAATGTATCATGACATTATTTTTACATTCATTATTACAAGATACAAAGATAAAACAGTTAGAAAATATAAAATTTTATATTTTTTTAAAAAAATAAAAATAAAAAATAAATAAAAATAGTCTCATCTAAAAAATTTAGATGTGTTACAGTGATTTTAGTAATGTTTCACAGTGAAACAAAACACTTCAAATAGTTGCAAGGCCTTTAGGCAATGATGCAAGGTCAGGCCAATTATTGTTCTCCACGTAGGTATATAAATCCAATGCTTTTTCAGCTTCCAATTGAACAGAGCACTTCTCCTGTCTCACAGCTGTATTTTCATTACGAAGATAATATTCTGATAACACTTTTTTGACAACGAGATACGTGTCATCATTTTATTAATCTATTCGAATTTATATTTAAAAAAATATTTAAAACGATCCAATCACAAACTGTCACTTATGTATTGTCAAAAAATTGTTAAAAAAATATTGTTAAAAGAATGTTTTCCTTTCAGTAATTAGTAATTAGAGTTATGAAGGATTTCATTTGCCCTATATCTTCTTCCAATATGTCAATCTCGAAACAACCAGATAGGATGAGAGTTCTTAAAGATTTGGACTTATATAACTCTCTGGGGAGACTTCTTAGATTTGTGCAGTTCTTCAAATTTAGCAGTAGCAGATTGCAGAGATCTCCAATGGATGGGTGTACCTTGCACAAACTTGAACAATCTTTTAGAATGAGCCATTCAAGACTTGGTAGTGTTGAAAAGTCAGGAGTTTCTATCAAGTACTTGGAGTGACTAAGATTAAGGAATTTTAACCTCTCTAACACCTACAAAGATAGTTTTTTGATATAGATTAGGGAGGAAAATAAACAAAATGTAATTAGTATAACAGGAACCAATTATAATATTTCTATTTTAATTAACCTGTAATTCCTGGGGTTGTTTCCAGACGAGTTGAAGATTACTATGCTTTAATTCCATTGCAATTACATTTTTCATACAAAAGTTGTTTGGAATGTATTTAGAAGGAAACCCTTGCCAACAAATCCATCTCAGTTGTTTTGAAAGGTACCCATAATCTCCAATAAGTTGTACATGATCCATCTTCTTTAAGACATCATAAAGAAGATGTTCTTGCAACTCAACATGCCTTCTATTTACTGCATTCCAAACGTCTCTAATATTTTCAATAAAACTCTTACCGATATCCCTATCATACAGACATCGGTCGAATGATTTTCAATACATCCAATTACCTTTTCTACCTGGGACTCTAATCCAAGAGGAAATTGGGCAATATACATGTCTGCATAGCCTAGCAATGTCTGAACATGGCTAACAATTACCTTCACAAGTTCAGCATCATGCCTTCAAGATGAATGTTAATGTATTATGACAAACAAATCACAACCTTAATTAACACATGATGCATTCAGTCCCAAGATAGAAGAAAGTAGGAAGGATTTATTTCTTTACCTGAAATCTCTGACATCCCAACCAAAGATACCTGCAGGTTGTCTACACCACCAGTATTCCAGTTGTTTTCCTGAAGGGCTTTTAAGTGCAGCTTCTGCCAACGCTTTTCCAAGACCATCGTTTTCAAAACGTACATCTAATGGGTCAATCTCGTAAAATACGGACAGAACTATTTGGCCAAAAGTTTGGTGGCACTCGAGGATCTTTTCAACCTCAAGAATACAGCGGCGGGTAGATTTAGTGTCTGTTTTTGTGAAAACCATTATTACGATCTTAGAACCAGCTATTGCTCGCATGTGTTCTGCAAACTTCATTCCCTCCTGAAGAGTCTCCTCATTAATCAAAGTTTTGACTTGCGCCTGTAAAAGGACAGAATGGAGATGAGAAACGAACTTTTTACCAATATCTTCTCCCCAAAATTTGATGAATACATCGTATATGAAATGGGGTTCCGATTTTAAGAAGGAAGAAGATGATGACGATGAAGAAGAATAAGCGAACTCCATCAAAGAAATTGAAGTCAACTCTTCAAAAGTACAGCAATAATGATAAAAGATGTTAAAATCACAGTTCATGCACTTGTCATCTCTTTTAAGAGTCTGATAAGGAATTTCAGGATTAAAAAACTGTATATTTGGCATCAAAATTTATAATTACTTGACGAATTCAAAGTTGTCCTAAAACAAAGAATGCTAATAAAAAAGACTTCAAATATGATAGAACCTTCAATTTTTTATTAAGAACGTAAAACATTTGGAGAATTTGATAAGAACTGATTTTCTGATATGTGAATGATTACACTTCTTAGAAATTTATCCACTTATATACAAATTTCCCAGTACGAAAAAAGTATCTCTATATTGAAGAATTCAAATCGAACAAGAATTCTTTCAAAAATAGAGTCTTTTACAACTAAATATTTTTCTTAAAGTTTTTATATCTCATATATAAAAACTAATCCTAATTTTACATAGCTAAGGGATATAAAACTAAAAAGGAGAAAGGGTCTGATTACTGGGCCTGAGAGACATCATTCCATGTATGAATCACATTTTCCAACTTCTTGACTTACAATTACAAGAAATTTCAAAAAAGAAAAAAAGAAAAAAAGAAAAAAAGAAAGACTTTCCATTACAAGCAAGAAAAGTTCTCAATGATTATCTACTCAAGCAAAATTTGATCTACGCAAAGTTTATATGATGTTTCAGCATTGACAAGCATTTTAAGACCAGCTTTAAGATCTGCTATGCCTTCCCCCAAAATAGCACATACAGGAAAGATGGGAATACCTTGTACCCTTCTCTTTAACTCCTTATATACTTCACATGCACCCTCCTCGTCAATCTTATTTGCAATTATCAAGGATGGTCGATTGGACAAACCATCTTGATGGTACTCTAGCTCTAGAATTAACTCTCTAAGCTGTTCCCAAGGCGGAATTCCCTTCCTTCCATTTAAAGCAGCAGCCAAGTCTACCACATAAGCAAGAACCTTTGTGCGCTCTATGTGGCGCAGAAATGCATGCCCGAGACCACGATTTTGATGTGCACCTTTTATAAGCCCGGGAATATCAGCCACGGTAATTGAGAGATCATCGTAGTTTAGATTCCCCAAATTTGGCCTAAGAGTAGTAAACGCATAGTCACCAACAGCAGGCTTAGCCCTTGATATAACCCCAAGTAAAGTGCTTTTACCAGCATTAGGCATTCCAACAAAGCTTACATCAGCAATACTCTTCAGTTCTAATATAAGAACGGTCTCAACACCAAGTAAACCTGCATGTAGTGAGGAGTGGATACTGTTAGGATCCTGAAGATTAGGTATCTGTTGACAAACTCCTGCCTTCATAGTCATAGATTTCCTTGAATCTTTGGAACTAGACACATTGCCTAAACCACCCTCTCCTCCACGAGCAATGACAATTTGTTGACCTTCTTCAGTTAACTCGGCAACATTGTATATTATCTCTTGGTTCTCTTCTATATCCTTTGTACAAAATTCAAGAGCTCCATTAGACGTGGAGAGTTGAGAGAACGCATCTGTTGATGTATCATGTCTGGATTTCTCAGCATTTGTTTCTTCATCTTGCGTTGAGGAGCAGCCAAATGAATGTGTTGCTTTTACTTCCCCTCTTGTGTCACTGGAGGTAGAACCATAGCCAGGGTCAGGAAGATCATCAACAAGTGCCCCAGGAATATCCCAAGGGTCTAAATCAGTCAAGGATTGAGTTTTGACAACGGAGGAAATATCTCCATTGACAAGATGAAGTACAGTGCCAATGGGTACACGGGCAACCTGTTAAATAAAGCATATGATTTTGTAATGAACTCGAAGTTCTGTATTGGGAACAAAGAGAAAAGAAAACTGTGGATTGTTTTAAAAGCCGAAAAAGAAGGTTAAACATCAATTACCTTATCAGCACCCCTGCTACCTATCAAGTTTTTTGATGATCCATGTCCTCCCTTGTCGGCTATCTATGAGAAACAATTAGTGTCAGCAATCTTTTAATGAAAAATTTCATGATCTCATAAAACATTTTGGCAGAAGATACAAATATATACCAGATGACGCTGCAAACCACTGAAGTCCCAAACTCTGGTAGAGCATTCCAAAATCACATCACCGCCTCTCCCACCATTGCCACCTACGTCAAACAGACATCAATGCAGCACTGTCATCAGTTGCATTGCACAACATCCACATTTCTTAAATTGTGGTTTGCAACTGCTATTACAACTACACTATTACAGTTTTGTAGAAGGTCTTTACTACCTAATTGCAACCACAATTGCAGTTGCATTGGAATGCAATTTCTGCAATCGCAATGCAACTACATATACGAATCAAAACCTTGGCAATACATCGTAAGAAAGAGATATACACACCATCGGGTCTTCCCTTGCGCAAGCTGGAGCAACCACTACCTCCATCACCTGCTTTTGCAAATATCTTACACTTGTCTATCATTCGCCTCTCCTACAAAACCACCCACAACCCAAAAGCAGTGGTCAAAAACTTAAAATAAATGAGAGCATGTACTTTTCATGTGCAAAAAAGAGTTGAGGATCAACCTGCAAAGGAGCAAGCTTAGACTTCTTCTGAGAAGTATTGGAGTAACGAGCATAAGGTGTAATAGACCATCTAGATATACACCTTTGAGTCAAAGCTTCCAATTGTTTAGTGCATTTTGCTTGAAAGAGAAACATCATATGCACAAACTAGTAACTTGTAAGAGCGGAACCAGGTTGGTCCTCTATGTGTTGAAGTTTGGCACCTTCAAAATCTGTGCAAAGCAAATGCAAGATTAATGTTAGACTGAGACAGTGGTCTTCATTGAAGAAAGTTAGCTCACCTGAGATTTCTGGTTGTGGAATTTTCTCAAACAGATTTCGGACATGACAGTGTTATGCAATTTTGTGCAAATTACTAACAACATGTTGATTTTATTTTAAAAATATAAAATTTGAGGGCGAGAGAAATAACCTAACCTTGGTTAATTCAGCATGATGAAGTGCAGAAGCAAAACCTTCGATTTGAGACTTTGCTCCAGATGTTGGCATGCAAAGAAAGGTAAATGAAATGACATGAAAATGAAAATGAGATTCTGGGAGAATAATTTGAGAGAAAATTAGTGGGGCGTGTGGATCCTCTCAGGGCCTTATTGTACATCTCCACTAGTCTCCCAGGTTGAAAATGTTATTCCGGGCTGACTTTTTTGGCCGCTGCCAGACTGACCCACCAGACTTGGTCCTTTCTACCATCCCTAATTTTGAGTTTTGTCCTCTGTATTATCAACATGTGAATCAATTGTGAGGACATAAAGACAAACTTTTGAGTGAGTGTTTGATGAAAGTTTACAAATTGATTGAGCTTAATCCTGTTCTCAAGGATTTGGAAATAAAGATAGAAATATTTTCTTAATGCAACTGTTGCCTAAATCCAAACACCAAATAATGCAAAGAACTTATTTTGCCACCGCAGTTTGGGTATATTCAGAAAACACAGAAGAAAATGAGTAAACTAAAATTTACAGAATGAAACACTGCAGAATAAGTTATAAGGAAACTGGTGTCTATGAACATGACCTATCAGAGGAACATGGTCACTGCAATATCCTCCTAAAAAACAACTTCCATATAACACGGGATAACTTTAGTTTTCAAGTCCATTTAAAAGCGTGATCCATCACCAATCATCAATCCTAATGCCGAATTTGGAAAAAAAAGTTGGTATAACTTAAAGCAGCCTCAAAGTAAAACAAGATAATTATTATTCTGTGTGTTTTTACTCCCAGACTAGTTAGAGTAATTTGAACCCATTGAGACTTTGATACAGAACATTTAACCCAAAATGACAAGGGTCAATTCATGAAACTGAGAACATCACATGGATTCATCAATGCAAGCAAATTGACAAGACGAAAAGAAAAGAGAGATTGAAAAAAGTACACAAGAGAGAGCAGAACTTCGCTAAAAGTAACTCGAAAGTGATTTTATAACAAAAATAGATAAAATTCAATCCAATAAGCATAAGCAGAAAAAGTATAAGAGAGAGGTGAGATAAAAAAAAATACTCGAAACTGAGGCGCGTTGGACTGAGTTGCTTGAATGATCTCCCAGCGGCAGGGCTCGAAGTTTTCCGATACGGGACAGTAGCCAGCTAGCGTGACCTTGTCGTTGGAGGCGACGACGGAGCCGAACTCGAAAACCGACACGGTGGCGTTGGGTGGTCGGAGAACCTCGACAGGGCCGTTCATGCCTGGGGCCTCAGCTAGGGGTTTGGTTGTGTCTGCGGCATTGGATTTGGTAACTGAGAAGTTGCGTATCCTTACGTAATTTTTGCACTTCTTTTTTATCGCATCAAAATTGAAAATCGTTAGGGTTTGATAGTTTAAAGGTGCGTTGTCTAGCTTATTGCTGAATGTGAATTGTTGGGCTTGTCAGAGTTCAAAAATATTGTACTGTCGAGCTTGTCACATCTAAAAACATTTCTTAGTGTGTCTTGAATTAAATAAGGAGACATATTCTTTAGGAATAGTTGTCCCTAAATTTTTACCATGATTTAAGCATGGTTTAGTTTTATATTTTTTTCTCTTGTTATTTAATGTCAGTTATTTCATTTAAATAACAAACTTAAAAGCTACATTCCTATACACAATCATTAAAGATTAATAATATTTTTCAATGAATGTATAATCAATTATGAAGTTTCAATATGGAAGTCACTTCCAATTTTAGTCTCCTAAATTAGTCAAACTCTTATCTTGACACTTTATATATTAATATAACCTGATACCATGATCAAGGTTTGATACGGTTAAATCAATATTTGATATAATTTGATCAAAATTCGATACAGTTTATCTAAAGTTTAAAATAGTTTGATCAAGGTCTAATACAGTTCAGTCAAAGTCTAACTCAACTCGACAAGTTTAAAAAAATTTAGATGAGAGTCCATTTTAACCTTTGTCATCATCATGTTTTCATGTAAAAAAAGTCAAAATTTTCAACTTATTTTCATGTAATATTAAACTTTCAATGACAAAAAAAAAAAGGTACACTAGCTTAAAAAAGGTCAGATTATAAAGGTCTTAACTAAAAGATATTAGATCTGAATCAAACTGTGTGTCAGATCTTGATTGAATTATATCAAATTTTGACTAAATTATATCAAACTTCGATCGATATGTGTTAATATAATATGTCATAATACGAATTTGAATTTTTTTTAATGAAATCAAGTTGGCTCGACTGTCCATGAGACTTAATTGGAAGTCTTACCACAAAACGAATTTCTAGTGAGATTGAAATTTTATTGTAATGTGATTAATTACATTACATTGAGATCCTGGATGATGACTTTGACTTTCAACGCAGTCAAAACAAAAGTCATACAAAAAATCATGTAGAGATGTACAACTTCTCTTTTTAAAGTCCTATGGAAATTACACTATTGTTATAATTTTTTTTTTAAATTTACCTATAATTACATAACCAAATTTGCATAGGTAGATAAAAAATCAAAATCACATACTCAAACTCAAACAGAAATAATCATAACTCTACAAAAATAAAAGAATACACATTATTACAACAAAAAAAGTCAACACCATGTGATAACAAAAACAAATTGCATGAACATTTATATAAAATTAGGACCGACAGAAAGGAAAAAAAAAATCGATCATGTATATAATATTTTATTAAACAGTTTTGTCAAAAGGAATAGCTGTAAATTGATTTTTTCTTCTTTCATCCGTTTTTTTTCAAAATATATATAATCTAAACTTTAAAATGTAAATTTATTAAAACTATTTGCTAATTATATTATACTAAAAAAACTACATTAATTAAATATGGAAAATCATCTTGATTCTACCATTACAAAATCAAGTGATATTAAGAATTATATTACATCATCTTTTACAAAATATAAAATCTTATCTAATGCTCTATTGTCATCTATATGCAACACTGTCATTAGTCAGCCAAATTTAAATAATGAAAGGTAAACAAGAAATATGCCACAATGTCTTACTAAGCAGGCGAATTTGAATAATGAATGATTATCAAACCAAATTAAAGAATAAAAATTTTAAACTGTCACCATTTTTAAAACTAAAATTTTCAACTTATAACATCAAAAGTTTAATATATTATTGACAGATCACCAACTAAAATGTCTAGTTATAATTTATATTTAAACTATGCTAATTTAACTTACGTCTATCTTATTGTGAACCAAAACTTTTCAAACAACCTTGTTACCAAAAGAAACCCTAGAAAGGGAATTTATACTGCAAGATAAAAACACAAAGTATAAATTGTATTAAGTTAATCCAAAACTAAACACAAACTTAAGACAAACCAAATAAAAAAGTTAAATTTATAAAGTACAATGAACAAAAACCAATTTTGGGTTGGGGAGGTTCACTATAATACATTAAGGCAAACATATCTAATTAACAACAATAATTATTTTGGACAGTACTTATATCCAACCCCTACCCTGCACTGCTTATATATATTCTTTCATCTTTTTTCATATAATGCTGTAGAAAACTACAGAAAAATCAGCATAAAACCAAAAACACAACATAAGGTGGACAGCACATGACAAACTACAATTAACATGCGCATCCACTTGACTGAGGTTGAGATTGGGCGTTGCCAGTTGTAGACTTCAAGTTTACATCAACCATGTCTTCTTGTTTTGCAGAGGACAGTGTTTCCATTCCTGGTAATGCTGCAGCAATTTTTCGAAAGAGGGCCTGTAGATGTCCCATAATACATAATATATGGTTAGTTAGAAACTGGAAAAACTATAATTTAAAACAAAATTTTCAAATGCAAGAAACTTAAAGCAAATGATTAAGATTTAGAATTAAAGAACAAGAAGTAAAAGTTCATGATATCTAATTAAGTTAAAGTATATCTCACACACATAGTGTTCAAATACAAGCATTTAGAGTCCAATCACCCACATTATAGCATGATTCATTTCACTCTGACTAGAAACAAGCATTCAATAATAATGTATGCAAAAGAAAAAAGATGGGTATTAGATAAGTTACTTTTATATTAAACCCAGCCTTTGCACTAGTTTCAATGAACATGACATTGAGCTCACGTGCTTTTCCTTCCCCTTCCTCTATAGAGACTTGTCTGCAGACTCACAAAATTGGTAAAACAAAACAAAGTAAATTTCAGATTGTAACACTAGTCAGTATCCAGAACTGTACAGCAAGAACATGCAATTCCCATGAAAACATCTTTAAGGTCAACTTAACTAATGTCAGCTAAAAGTCTGGAAAATTGAACTCTTCTGTCCATCCAAAACTACCTGGACAAAGCTGATCACTAATGCCAAGAGTGATCTTCTATGGTAGGTTAACTTGCATACATAAGACTTTTAACTGATAAGCAACACCTTAATTCCTTGGTGTGATCTATAATAGCCAACAACTGCTACAAATGTTTAACCAAGAGCATAGCAAGACCCAAATAAATAGCATTCGCAGCAAAAGACGGGTTGACTACACACTGGGATATACGTTGTAAGAATTCTAACAAACTACTAGAGAAAGCAAAAGGACTAATTGCAACCATTCCTACATCTAATTCCCACACCATGTCATCTTACTGTTCCATACCAATAATTTATTTCCTTTGTATAAATTCATGTCTGCAGTGTTAAACACTTAATCTGAATATTAAATGGGTGACATATAATACTTTAGATGAAAAGAGAATATGGAAACAGATGGATAAAAAGATATTATAATGCATGCAAAGAGAGGATAAATGGAAAGATTCGAGACTAAAATTTACCACTGTAACCAGTTTGATAATACCTAGAGAGATTCTGATTACATATTTACTATTAAATAATTCTTGGTAAAAAGATTTTTAGTCTAAGAAAAGTTGGTAAACAAGTGGTTGGTTTAAGTCAATATATGCGATTTGTCAATAGTTCCTATCCCTAGACTTATTCCAACATTCTTCTCTTCTTTACTCATGACCTTTTTTCAACAAGATCAGTTTTGTTCCCAACCAGAACAATAATGACATCACTGCCTCTCTCTGTTCGCACCTCTTCAATCCACTTGGCTGTATTTAGGAAACTCTGTCGGCCTGTGTAGCAAAAATATAAAATTTATTAGAAAATGTTCCAGACAAAGCTCTTAACAGAAACGTAAGTCAACCCCTTGTTCAAATCATGTAAAGAGATTTGGATGCCATGATTTACTACACATGGTTATGGAACTTGTGTATAATCACTATATCATTATGCTACTTTCGTAGCTCCTACAGAAAGGCATAGCATCCTGCTATCACAGCAGATGGTATTTAAAATAATGTGAAGCTCATAAGTTTACAATCAAAGTCAAAGTGCTTCAGTATATTAACCATAAAAAACAACTTCAATGATACCAAATATTTTTAAGAGGCAAAAGCTGTGTAAGATGGCATAAAATAGTGGCAAAAGTAAAAGATGAAAAGAAAGGAAATCTCAGATAACATACTTGCAACATCATATACAATGACAGCTACGGATGAGTCCCTAATGTAGCTTGGAATAAGACTTCTAAACCTTTCCTGGCCAGCTGTATCCCTGCCAGAACACGTGAAAAGATGAACATTTGGAATACAGCAAAAACAAATTCACATAAACTAAAACTAACCCCTGCACGTCCAATACCATTACAAATATATTTTCAACCTAGAAAAAACTTGAATATTAAGGAAACACTAAAATAGTACAAATGCTAGAAGCATGAAGTATGTATAGAAATATAGTAAAAGCTTAAAAACAACAATGGTTAATAACAAAAAAATGTAAAATGCAAAAGGATATAAGATATGAAGTTTAAAACTCAGCAAATGATGTGAATCATTGAAGTCAAAATATCAAGATTTCGCCTGTATAAATTCAGTAATCTAAAAAGGCAAGTAAACCCTTCAGTACCATGGTCATTTTAATCATTTATAAATTCCAGGGAAAGAAAAAACTGAGCGGTGACCACTTAATCTCTCCCTATATACCCAAAAATTTGAAACAAAAATCCTTGTTCTCCTATTTGGGATTGAACAAAATTAAACTTAGTTCACATCAGCAGAAGCAAAATGCAATCATGGAGTCCTACAGAAAAGTGAACCCTCACATTCAGGTGAAATACAATTAAAATGTCATTATATACTTTCTCTCATCCTATCATCGCCAGTCTTCAGAATATAATGGTAGGAAACTATCCCACCCATGGTATCCTACCTCTTTCAATCCTTTCCTTTCCTAAACACCCTTTCATTTCTTGATCATTTTATATATGAGATGCTACTCCAAATCTTACCACAATTGCAATCGAATTGTTCGATCTTCAAGATACATAGTTTTTGACAGGAAATCAATACCAATTGTAGCCTGCACGAAGGAAAAAAGTCAAAATAAAATTCAACAAAAGTATGATAGTATGATGAAGCTAAGAAATGAAAGTACACACAACGATTGAAGCTGCGTGTCTATTATGCTTAGAAAGAAACTTAAGCCTGAAGTGTACGGAATATAACTTATAAGCAGTCAAGCATATAGTTGAAACACAACTATGCTTACACGGTATGAGATGGAAAATGTGATTCTCAAGCAAAAAGAAAGAAATTGGGCACAACAAGTCCATAATATAGCAATAATTATCAAATTAAACAATTAGCAGCCATAGTTAGTGAGTCAAGGCCTATTTGGATACAAGTTGGTAACGTTTTTAGTAGTTCCTCTGTTGGAAAATATAAAGCCTTTTCCGATAGAAGAGATCTCAAAAGTTCTTCTTGATTTGTATTCAGAGATATTCTTAGTAAATAGGCTGTTTGTTTATTCTCATTAGGTTTCAATAATTTATCGGCATGTTCAATCTAGTATTTATCAAAAAGTAGTCTGAAATCTAAAAGGCAAAGGGGAACATACGAATAGTCAAAGTGCAGAAGCTGAATTAATAGTAGGATTTATAATCAAATCTAGATCATTTATTTGAATTCTTCCTTGTTCTTTTAAATAAAATAATAGTAAATAAGAATATAATAATCGTTCAGCACAACAATTTACTGGATAAATTAAACTGAAAGGCAAATCAAATTCAAGAACAATGATAAATCTGAATCGAACCAAGTTGAGAGCCTAGGATTAGTTTTACTAGTATACACAAAAAACAACAAATCAAATGAAACAGAAAATAGTGAGGGTTTAGAAGTGGTTTTAGCCTTGACGAACTAGGTAAGGAGTTTCTTATACGGTTTTGGATTGGATCTGAGGGTTTAGACAAACCTGGTAGGTGTTATCGAATTTATCGTACATGAAGCGAGTGATGATGCTGGTTTTGCCCACAGATTGGTCACCCAAGAACACCAACTTGTACTTAGCTAGAGCTGAAACTGGCGCCATTTCAAAATCGAAAATGAAAGCAAAAAGAGGAATCGGAAGAGGCCGAGAAAAACTCCAGTGGTTGGTCGGGGTTGATCTCGGACTCTGAAGAAAATGAACAAACAATAAGACGCGGAGAGACTTGGCTATTGATGTGAAAATGTTATTTAATTGAATAGGATGAGATGAGGACGGAACCCAATAATTAAATAAAATAAATTTTAACGCCACCTTGACAATTTTTAAAAAATAAAGGCTTAAACCCTTTCTTTGTCCTAATATTTGTGTGAAAATCTCAGTTTGGTCCTCAAGTTTTGAACTGTCTCAATTGGGTCATAATTTTTGTAAAAATACACACATTTTACCCCAACCGTTAACTTATCTCAAACAGAGTTAAGTTTAGCTGACGTGGTATGCTGACGTGGTATGCTGACGTATTGGTTTAATCTCTTCTTGGTCCTCGTATTTGTGTGAAAATCTCAGTTCAGTCCTCAAGTTTTGAACTGTCTCAATTGGGTCATAATTTTTATAAAAATACACACATTTTACCCCAATCGCTAACTGATCTCACTGTGCAACAATTATCTTCTGCTATCAGTGGAATAAATAGCTTAAAGGCTGGTGATGAACCTATAGGTTACCAAGTTGGTTCATTTGCAGAAAAGGCTATGAGACTGATTGTACTGGTAACGCGAGTTTTCCGGTGACTTTATTTTTTGAGCCGACGAAATAATTCATATAATTAAATAATACATGTCAGCATGTCCTCTGGCTACCACGTCAGCTAAACTTAACGTCGTTTGAGATCAGTTAGCGATTGGGGTAAAATGTGTGCATTTTTACAAAAATTATGATTCAATCACTAACTGATCTCAAACGGCGTTAAGTTTAGCTGACGTGGTAGCCAGAGGACATGCTGACGTGTATTTAGTTTATTTGAATTAGGGATTTTATTCATCTCTCTGAGAATCAGGGATTTTACATAGATTATCTCGTCGGCTCAAAAAATAAAGTCACCGGAAAACTCGTGTAACTAGTACAATCAGTCTCACAACCTTTTCTGCAAATGAACCAACTTGGTAACCTATAGGTTCATCACTAGCCTTTAAGCTATTTATTCCACTGATAGCAGAAGATAACTGTTGCACAGTGAGATCAGTTAGCGATTGGGGTAAAATGTGTGCATTTTTACAAAAATTATGACCCAATTGAGACAGTTCAAAACTTGAGGACCGAACTGAGATTTTCACACAAATACGAGGACCAAGAAGGGATTAAGCCAACACGTCAGCATACCATGTCAGCTAAACTTATCGTCGTTTGAGATCAGTTAACGGTTGAGGTAAAATGTGTGTGTTTTTACAAAAATTGTGACCCAATATAGACAGTTCAAAACTTGAGGACCGAACTGAGATTTTCACACAAATATTAGGACCAAGGGAGGGTTTAAGCCAAAAATAAAATAACAGAAAAATGCATATACTTATATGTATTTTTACCTTTTTGGATTAAATAGTATTAAAATAATGCATGCATTTGTTTTGAAAATTCAAATCGATAGAAAGAAAGGCAAGTGATTTTACAAAAAAAAATAATAATTATTCCATGTGATTTTACAAAAAGATAATTATTTTATTTCCGTTTAAGTCAAACACAATAATGAAATGGTTTAACTTCAAGATAAATGATTATCTAAGTCGAACTCTCTTGGTCGACTATTGTAGATTGAGTTTCTTTGGATTGGTTATTCTAGACCAAGTTCTTTTGGACCAATCACTCCATGTCCAGCTTTTTTGGACTGACCATTCCAAGTTAAGCTCTTATGGACCAATCACTCCATGGTTAGCTCCTTAAAGCTGAGCTCTTCCTCTTGGTTGAGCTCCACTAGGTTGACCACTCTTAGGTGACTACTCAAAGTCAAGTTCCTCTAAGTCGGCTGCTCTTGGCCGACCACTCATGGAAACCTTTGGCACATGATTTCGTGGCTAACTATCCTAATCGAATAACATGATCGTCCGGTTACTGAATAGTCAGATTAACAATGGTAATGAAGAATCAAATTGTTAATGCCGATTAAGTTATGACTAGATTATAATTAGGACGACAAATAGGTAAAAACTCATAACAACCACTATAGTATAAAGGTATAAAGTATGAGTTTCATATACATGCACATAACATGCATCACTACATTAATTGTTAACTGATTGGTCATCTACTGACTTTAGCATCAGTGTTTTTAATTGTTTAGAATTACGATAGTTTTAGGTTTTTCCTTTAATTCTTTAGTTTTGTAGAATTATAGTTAAAAAAAGGTGTTTTTAGGAATATTTTTAGTGTTTTTAAATAAATAGTCATTTTACTCTATTATGAAAATTTTAAAAATAAATATTATTTGTTTAGTTTTTGCTTAAATAGGTTTTATCTTTCTCTTTTTTTTTTTTACCCTTTTTCCTTCTTTATTTAATTGCACATATACCCTGGTCAAACCCTTTTTCTGGTCAACTAAAGAAAGAGTTTATTGTTTCACATGGAACGGTGTGTTTTGGTCTTGTTCAGATTAACGAAACACATTGTTTCAATGTGCAACAGCTGCTAGAAGCCAAGGTTCTAGAGAATGCTCGAGCAAAGGGAAAAGCTCCCAAATGGAAAACCCTTATGCTAGGGTTTGCGAAAGTGAGACGAAAAGAAGGGTTCGAGAGTGAGCTCATGATTTCTAGACCAGAGAACTCAAAGTACACGTGACCAAGTTGACTTGAAGAAGATGAAGACATCAGATGGCTCAAAAGAAGCAAGTGGTTTGTGATCAAAGCAAGGAGATGAAAATCAAGAAAATAGGAACACGAAGCGTCGAGGGTTCTTTTCTTCTTCACTTTCCCATTTTTTTCTTTTCCATTTTAGTTTTCCCCTATAAAAGTGGTTTGTAAATAGCTCTAAGTGTATGTTCGATGTTGTGTTATGAAGTAGAAAGTGTTGTGGTAAGGAAGTTAGTTAGTTAGTCTTTAGTGTTAAGACAAGATCGTCCATAAGACTGAATTATCTAAATGTTCTCATGTGTTTTGAAGTTTAATAAATAAAATTTAACGAAATGAACGTATGACAATTCTATCATTAGAATAACAACATAGGTAAAATATACGTAATGTGTGAAAATGCTCCAAGAAACCCAAAAACATTAGGAAAAGTCTTAGTAAAACACCTAAGTATGGAAAGACGCACCTTTAAATAGTTTCCCTAATTAATGTGTAAATAAGAATCTTGTTGAATGCAAATGTTATACATGGTTAAACGATAATCAAACAAACTTTAAATATGTCTTGATAAATAAAAGTGTCAAATGATGTTTCTGGAAAGCATGCTGAAAAGTTTTAAATGATATTCTTCCAAAAACTTATGTTGTAAAACACTTTGTTAAACACATTTTTTGAACATAACAGAGAAAAACCTAAAGCGTTTACATAGGCTATACGATACCATGTGTCAAACGATTTACTTCATCCAACGAAGAACTTTTGAACAACTGCTTGGTATCTTGATAAAAGGCTTAAATGATCAAATCCTATTTGAATGGTAGAAAATGTAAAAATTACTTTGTTGTTTTGAACAAACATTAAATGTCATTAAATGCTCAACGTTTAAAAACAACTAAAGTGATAAGAGAAAGGACATATCTACTGCATGCATATCTACTTTACTTTGTGTAGATTTCCTATTACGCGCATCCACCTATTCCATCCTATACAAATCAGAAGTGGACGTTAGGAACAAAAAAGACATTCACAGAATGTTCTTTTCATCAATAGTGGTATCCTTTCAATCTAAGGTTGATTAAAGAAGACTGGATATATGCAGGTTGACCGAACCAATATAAATTGTTGTGTGAATCTCTCTTACCCTACATTTTTACATTGTTTTACTTTGCTCTTATTCTTTATTGATTGCATTCTAAGAAATCTCAAAAGATTTTGAAAAGATTTTTAAAGAACATATTTTTATAAAGGAAAACCAATTCACGCCCCTCTTGGTTGAGACACTTGGCCTATTTTTTTCTACAATTTATTTATTCGTTTTTTTCTCCCTTATGCTAACAATCACAATAAAGACTTGCAAGAGCAAGAGAGACAACCAACATAATGGAGACTTCCTTCCTTAGGTTATTCTTCTGAACGCACAAGGACAAACATCTACTAGTAGAAAGCCTACTCCAATAGCAAATAAAGCACAAAAACGGGACACTATAAGCCCTCAAACCAGGCACTTAGTTATTAGACGACAATAAGAAAAAGTTCATGGAAATGGTGATAGATGACTTTTTAGGTCGCATAAGCCCATCAAACAAACTAAGTTTCCCCCTTAATGTAGTATAGAGGTTAACCTTGGTCAGTCTAAGGAACACGGTCATGTGAGTTCATTGATTGAATGTAAAAGAATACGTTTTTAAGGGGTTCTTAGAAGTAAACTGAATAATTGTGAAAAAAGTAGTAAACAACTAGTAAAATGCAATATGTTGAACTTAAATTAAAAGACATAAATTAAACAGCCTAATCATTCCGAATCACCAGAGTACAACTTGTAAGCTTGGCATCACCAAGTCTAAGCACATCTCGAAAGCTTGGCAGACCATGGTCCGATTATCAACAGAAAACAAACTATTATGCACAAGGTTAAATTAAAAGGAAAATGAACTAACGATTATGCACACTTAAAAATCAGATATTTTGGAAAGCTTATAAATCTAAGCAAGTAAATTAATTATGAAAATAAGGAACAAAAGCCAAAATGGAAGAAATGGTTCAATTGGTGCTTAAACTCAACATTATTATGATAAAAAACCAAATGAAAAATTTAAACAACAAAAATAAACAACTCTAACCAGAACCAACAAAAATACACTCTCAAACTCTCAAACTTCATAGAATCATAAGCTTACATTTGTAAAAAGAGAGAAAAGTTTTCAAAGTCTATTATATTGAGTTGTATTATAAACAGAAATGCCCACTTAGAACTTGTTAGGATAGACTCTAATCATGGCTCTGATACCATATTAGGAAGTGGGTTTTAAGCCTAACTCAACCGCACAAAACCGGCTTGTAAGGTGAGGTTTGCACCTCATTTGTATATTATAATTTGGCCTTATCTCTAGTCGATGTGAGACTTTCAACAATTTATTAAACGTCCTTTTGTGAAAGGTTTTTCAAAAACACTATTCAATTCCCCTTCTCTTATAGTGTTTTCGTATATTTTCACGAGATATTAATACTCAGACATAGTTCGATGGTTGTTTTCTTGTGTTGTTACTCTTGAAATAAAATGAACCAAGCTTTTTTCAATGGACTCTTAGTGATTACGATGAAGTGTTGATTGCTGTGGAAACTCTTCTTATAAACATGTTATGGAAAAATATATTATTATTTTTGATAACTTTGGTATTTATGATTTTGGTTTTAATCAGTCAAATGACATTGAAACAAATATAATTAGTTTAATTATTTAATTTATGAATTTGAGTTAAAATATATATATATATATATATATTAATTTGTAATATTTTAATTGAGGATGTATATTTAGTAATTTAATTATTATATTTTTTAAATTTTAGTATTTCAAATAATTTTTTCAAAACATATTTATCTGATGAATATTATTTTATTTGGTAATTTTTGTTTTCTATTTATTAAAATAATTTTTCAGTTTATCATTTGAATTAAATCTTTTACAGATTTTCACAAACTTTAAATTCATTCTTTATCAAATAATACAAATTTTATTCTCAGATGATTTTATTATTGGGGAAATTTAACTTAAGAAAAAACTATGATTTTAGCTAAAATTTTAACATTTTTTTGTAGCAGTTGATTGAGTAATTTAATTGAAAGTTGTTTTGTTTATTTTGAAAAATAGAAGGTAGACATAAACTTCAATTTAGACATAAAAAGAGAAATAAAGAGAAAGTAAAGAAAAGAAAAAAGCATATAATATCACACTTGGAGGATGAAAATAAAGAGAACATAGAATAAAAGATGAAAAATTAAAATGTTACAAAGGAAGTAGGTATGTATAGAGGAGAATCATGTTGTATATTAGCTATTGGGGTCAATCGCAATCCGTCAAAGGCACCAAACCGTACTGAAATTCGGGTAAAGGGAAAAAGCTTGGTTGGTGAAATTCCTGGGATCCCCACTGCAGGGACTATAATTTGTTGTTTTGATTTACCCACTTTTTCTTTCTTTCAGTTCAATCACTATCTTAATCCTCTCTTACACTCCACGCTCGACTACAACTCTTTCATCATCACTCATTTCCGAATTCAGATTCAGACCCAAACCCCAACTCATGGTACGCTCTTTCTTCTTACAATCCTTCAATCATCATATGATTCATACCGTTTTGCGTTTCAGGCGAGCACGTTGCGGCTATACTTGACCTGCATTCGGAATACGCTAGAGGCTGCAATGTGCCTCCAGGTTCTTCTCTTACTCTTCAATGCCACCCTCTCTCCCTCTGTATATAAATATATATCCATTTTCTTTTCAATCACGTTTTTTCTTCTCTTCTTCGCTACGCTTCTAGAACTTTCCCTGTCAAGAAGTCGAAAGGCATAACAAGCCCGAGGTTGAGCTCAAGTACGCTCTCTCTCTCTCTCTTGATCTAATTGGTAGTGTTAAGAGAAAAGGAAGGAAACAAATAATTATGTAATTGGGATTGTAATTTTGTTCTCGAAATATAATACGACGATTTCACGATGTTATTATAAAAGAAAAAAAAATCAAGGCGATTAGATTGAGAATTTTGTTGTTTTACTTGCAGGACCAGTCCCGAACTTCTCCTCAATCCCGTAAGTTCCATCTCCTTTCGTATCACTATGCAGTAATTTCTGTTTTAAGTTTTCTTTCCACTGTAATTGACGTGATTTGAGGTATGTAACTATGATAAAAAGATATATGGCCTTTCTTTTTCTTTTCTTATGTAGTAGATAAGTTGATGAAAAGAGAAGTTAGGTTCATAGGACTTTTGGCCTTAGGCTAGTGGCTATTTTTGCACGGTTGGGTCTTTTCGGTTTAGAGTGAGACTGGTATTCTATATCTGTGTTCTGAAATCTATTCCTTCTTCAAAGTTTAAATTGGTGGGTATCTAGGATTGTTAGGTCTAGCATTTTAGGAATTTCAGATACTTCATAAATAAACTTTTGTTTGATAACTTTGCTGATAGCACTTGTGTTTTGTTGAATTTGTTTATTCCTTACGATTTTTTCTTGCAATTATAAGGTCCTTGTGAGTGACACTTTCACAATCAGTTTGTTACTTGTTGCTAATAGATTTTTATAAGTTGGAAGGTCTTGTAAACGCCTTTTCTTTATTTCTTATTCACATCCACCAATAGGTTGGAGAGGCTGAACCATCTATTTCTGCAGAAGTAGTAAGTAGTTTGAGAAATTTGGTGCAGATAGCTCGGCTTAAGTTGGAGGGAGTGTGTTTGTGCTTCAACACATGAGTTCATGGTGTTGTGATGAACTGTTTTAAGATTCCTATTAGAAGGAAAATGCTAGACGTAAAGACATTTATTCCAACGTTCTGCCTTGTGATGGAGGCTTCATGTAATTTATAATAGATTACGAAGATATTATGATTTGTTTTTGAAGCACATTTAATCTAAAAGAGGAATAACATGAAACAAGACTTGTCTAAAACCAGGAAAAAGGAATTGCAACATAAATGAATACTTGAACTCAAAGGACAGAGAGAAATCAACATAGAGGTTGTTTGGTGGGGAGGATGTGGGATGAAAGAATTAATTTTAGAAAGACAAGATTAAATCACACTAAAAATAATGTTTTACTCTATATTGTGTGATATAGTTTATATTTTTGCTGTGTTGTGTTGGGCATGGCTAGAGATCCTTTTTTTCTAAGGAAAATGAGATGAAAACATTAAGTGAAAGTGGCTTAAATTTTTTTGAAGTGATGAAAACAAATTGTTGAGATGTATCATGTAGATACTAGATTTAAGATAGCCCATATAGTATTTAGTTAAAATTTAGAAATATTGTATAGCATTCCATTGTACATGTTGTGCACCAAGTGCCAAATTGAGTCTATGATCAATGAAAGAACTTTGCAATGTGAATTGCGAATCACACAAAAAGAAGATGAAAAGAAGAACAAACACAAATCTAGAAAAAGAATAAATTGTCTCATGTATTATGCAAGATAAACGTTTAGTTTGCATCACTTGGAGATAAATATAATCCACCTTTAAAAAGGGGATATAAAATAGTTACAAGCTATTTAAAGCTACAAACAAAGTCCTACATGAGACCATCTACTCACGAGACATTCTACCTTAGAGAAGAGTTCAGTACATGACAATTTATTGTGGCATCTCTAATCAGACTATCTTCTTCTTAGACATCTATAACCAGACCATCTACCTTAGAAAATGTTCAATACACCACCAAGTTCTACAACATACAATGAAATTATCATTTTATTGATAATGGACAAAATTGGAGGAAAAATTCTGAGCACAAACAATATAGGATCTGATGGTGGCAAGGTTGCTACATTTACAAACAGGATTTTATTGTCTTTCTTGTTCTTAAATGTAACAGAGGAAAATACATTGGCTAGTTTTGATATTCAAATTTCTATAGTCTTGAAGATTAAGTCCAAAAACAATATCTTTATGAGAGGATGGATACACAATCTGAAGAAAAATAATAAAAGGAAAATACAAGTAGGCCAAAAGTCTGATGCGTGTGAGATGAGGGATGAGAAAGAAAAGGGTACTGAGTATTTAGACAATAACTTAAATAAGGGAAATACATGTGCAATAAAGAAAATGAGAGTGCAGATGAGTAGTGGAAGCAATTTTCAGGGAGTTTCTATTAGTGAGGATGAGAGAATTACTAAGGATGGCTTCTATTGTATTTTGCTACTTTTGGTTCATGATATATTTTTTCATTTAGACTCACGTCCCTTTGCTTGAAAGTCATGGTTATCATTTTTCTGGCTCTGTTTTGGATTTCAAATATTTACTTGCTGGAAAGGATGGGCATGAAAACAAGTTTTCTTCTAAACTATATTTAGATTATGTAATCTATAGTCTTCTATTTGTGTTGCTGATGAACATAATAACAAAAGCACATAACAGAAGACTATAGATTACAGAATCTAAATATAGTCTAGAAGAAAATTTGTTTTCATGCCCATTCTTTCCAGCAAGTAAATATTTGAAATCCAAAACAGAGCCAGAAAAATGATAACCATGACTTTCAAACTATTGTATACTTCATTTGGATGAAGCTGAATCTTGTAGGTGATAACTTTGGCTCAATGGTTTTTGTTTTACTATACGTTCCTAAATGATATATCACTCTTTCATTGGAAAAATATGTTCATTTGTTTTAACAGGTTTTGATATGTCGAAATGAGGCTGAAAAGTGCTTAATAGAAACATCTATCAATTCATTGCGAATAAGTCTCAAGGTATATTTTTTCTTGATTGTAAGACTAATGTTTTGTTAAAATGGTTTAAAATTAAATCTTGTCCCATGATTGTGAAGATTGTTCAGTAAAATCTGAGAAAAGGTTTCCAGACTGTCTAACAGCGTCTAGTCTTAGTTTCACGTCTGGTCTACTGTAGTGTCTATGAGACTAGAACTTCTTATATGGGTGCTTATGACCAAATGTGTCATATTGTCCACGTGTCCTATTTGTTCAGTTATAGCACGTGTACAATGTTAGTCTGGTTGGTATTGCTCATCATTAGGGACATTGTAATGCCACTTATGTAAGAGTTTATTTAGTTTGTTAAAGTTGTTACAATTGTTAACTAAGAGCAAGAGTTCACTAAGAGAGAAACCAAGAATTGTAATTTCTGTGTTTATAATGAATTATATCGCGGATGAAAATTGAAGTTCATTAACACTTCAATTGAATTACGTGTACAATGTTATTGCGATTGACTTTGCTTATAAATAGAGAACTTATACTGTCACTTATGAAAGAGTTCGTTCAGTTAGTTAAAGTTGTTACAACTATTAAGTAAAAGTGAGAGTTCACTGTGAGAGAAACCTAAAGTTGTAATCTATGTTCATAATGAATTCTGTTGTGGATGTAAACTAAAGTTCATTAACACTTCAATTGGATTACATTACTTTTGGTGTGTAATCTTTTGTCTCCTTCGTGCTGTCATTTTTTTCTTTCTTATTCATTTGCAGTTATATCTGTTATCAATTCATGTTTGTTGTAAATGATCGTGCAGTAAACTTGTGCGTCATATTCATAAAACTGATGACTTAATGATTAGTTCCCTAACTGGAGGTTGTTAAATTTGTGGTGTTTCTTTAAAACATGAACTGTCCAGTCGTGCTTAAAACATCTTTCATTAACTTAGTGATTTTTTTTATGCTTCTTCCTTTTTTAAAGCTTTCCTTTTCATGGTTAGCTGTTGATGTACTACAAATCAACAATGTGTAAAACTTCAGACTCATGTGCTGTCTAATTTGTATCTCTAATGAATATTTAAATATGTTCTGCTTAGTGTGTTGGAAATTTGGTATAACCAAACAGGGAATGGGAAATAGAGGTGAGTAGAATTTGAGAATAATAATAGAAAAATGGTTTCACTGTCCTTGGATGGACCACTGATAAGGTGGCACGAATTGATGTGCAACACTTGGTCAATTGTGCATTAAACTTTATGGTACTGGCACCAGTCCAAAAATGTCATAACTTTTAAAACATTACCTTTACTTCTAGAGTCTCGACTGCCTATCATAGAAATATCAATTTGTGAGGTCCATATACAATGAGCAGCGTAAACTTGTGTTATAGGGTTTTGCTAGAACAAGTTGTCTATGTTTTTGTGAAAAGTTGTACCACTTTATATTATAACTTACAGTCATATTTTTCTGAGTAGAGTCGTCATCTTTACTTTGATAATATGATAGAACTGATATCCAAAACATACACTGAATATACTTCTATATTGAACAAAGACTATTTCCATGCCAATGTGGCTGGGAAATAAGCCAAGAATACAATTGTAGGATTACAGTAGACACCAAGGTGGTATTTTGAGAGAGCTATTTCTCAACCCTTCCCAAAAACCCAAATCACAACTGTTGTAATTTGAGATAATATCTTTTAGAATCTTTCTAATTAGAGGAAATAGATACATAATCTTTTATATTATTTTATTTTTTCAAGATTTTCTAGTTTCCCTATTTCTCTTTTTAGGAGAATTAGATTACTACAAATATAGGGTATCAGAATGTATTTTTCATGAATTGAATAATAAATCAGTGTTATTTTCCACTTGGTATCAGAGCTTGTCTGAACCGCTTTCGCTGTCTTTGCTGTCTGCCGGCGGCCAACCGCCATGGTCGCCGGCAGCCCCCTAAAATTCTCGTTTTTAACCTGTGTTTTGTAATGGGCTCCAATTGCCCTAGTCAAGTTCTGACTTTTTTCTTCCAGTATTGCCCAAAGTTTGTCTGAGTATCATTAGAGTGGGATTCGAACCCATTCCCTTGAAAGCTACTGTCTTTGCTGTTTTTTTTTCTGTTGTGTATCGTCGCTCTTCTCCGTCGTCCACCGTCCGCCGCCTGCCTCCGTACGTCGCCGGCCACCGTTCATCGCAAGCCACCGTCACAGTTCCGACCTGTGACCAGCGGATCTGGACCGTCTCTTCAAGTGACGACCAACCCCGCCGGCGACGCTGTGACGAGACAGAACGGTGGAGGAGTTCGTCAGGAGTTTCGAGATGTTGCTGGGTCAGACCCAGGGATTATCAGAGGAATTGGCGTTGGGGTATTTCCTCGTCGGATTGCGAGAAGACATTAAGGGACAAGTTCGCGTTCAAGATCCTCAAGTTGATGGGTGCGATGAGGATCACCCGAGATGTGGAAGACGTTGCGATCAGAGCTAGAGGGGGAAGCTGGAACGACTTCAAGGCTAACTCGTCGGGATCGCGAGCGACGGGGGCGATAGTGCGAAGCGAGACCGAACGACAACCAATGAACTGATCAGGAGGAGCGAAGAGCAATGGGTCGGTGAGGCGGGATGGAGACACGACGAGTAGCGCAAAGGGGAATGCGATCGGAGGAAGTGATAATAGGGGGAGGATGGTGCGGAACTCACCATACCCCGAATGTCTCAAAAGAAGAGAAGAAGGACGTTGTTCTCTATGTGGGGGGCCTTTCGTTCCCGGTCACCGTTGTTTGGAGAGGAGTTTACGCGTTATGCTTCTGGCGGAGGATGAGGAAGATGACGCAGGCGATGGGGTAGAACTGGAGATGAAACTTATGGAACTATCTGCGTGCTCAACGGAGGGGTTGATTCAGCCCAAAACTATGAAGTTGCCCAGAGGCGACGCACCCCTTATCAGGTGAGCTTGGGGGATGGGCAGAGAAAGGTGACAAGGGCATGCTGTGAGAAGGTCGAATTTTTTCTGGCGGAGACGAAGGTCGAAGAAAGATACCATTTTTTCGAACTGGACAGTGTTGATATCATCCTAGGGGTTGAGTGGTTAGCCAAGATGGGAGATATGATGATAAATTGGAAAGAAATGACCGTGGGGTATAAACTCAGGGGTAAGAAGGTGATGATACAGGGTGACCCAGCTTTATCCCAACAGCTGGGTGAACCACAGGCTTTACTAAAGTTAAATGCTGAGTCATGGGTGGTAGTTTGGGATCTGGACCAAGTGGAGAAAGAAGTGGACGGTGAGGGGCCAGCTGACTTGATAGATGTGCAGAAAGCAGAATTTAAGATAGTGCTACAGGCGCACTACCGAGTCATTCAGAAGGTGCAAGGATTACCCCCACCTCGTGGTATAAAGCATCCTTACAGAATAAAATTTGAGATATTTGAGACTGGAAAGTTGGGTTTGATCGAGAGAAAAAAAATTATGGCAAGAAGAGATCTCGAGACTAGCGGAGGGAAGACCAAGAACAATAGAATAGAGGAAAACTACACTGCCCATGAGTCTTCTAATCTGTACGAAGCTAATATCCATTGGATATCAAGGCAGGTTCCTATGTTTGTGGTTGCTAATATGGCTGCTTTTTTTATTTCCATGTACATCAACAATTGTCCCAAGAATAACCTCGGTCCCCAAGGTGGCTGTGTGGCCAAGTTCCTTGGAAGGTTCTCCTTCGAACCTATGCAGGAGAACCTGTTGCTTGGTCCTTCTTCTTCAACATTGACTAAGATGGAAGCCCTTCGGTGGGATAATGTTGGGAACAGGCATCAAGGATAGAGACTTGTCACCTGCATTTGGATACAAACTGGGATTATTCATTTGCTTGCTAACATGTTGAGTCTGGTATTCATTGGGATTCGTCCGGAACAACAATTCGGGTTTTTGAGGATTGGAGTTATATACCTGGTGACTATCCAGGATCAATATCAACCTTGGGGACAAGGTTGTTGAAGGAGAGGGAGTAATGTTAGGAGGTTACTTGTATATGAGAGTAGGAAGAGACATTAGTTAGGAAAGGCGGGAAAGGGCTTGTATAAATAGGTTTGGGTTTAATTGTAGAGGGGAGTTTTTGGATAATAATCAATTGTCAGGATCTTGTTTCTCCTGTAGGGGGAGGTTAAGCTCTCTGAACTTGTATTCTTGACTGATTAGTAATATCAAGAGGTTATACAACATCATTGGCTGTGTGTTTTCGAGTGTGTGGAGTGTGTTTTCCATAGGTTCCCAATTAGGAACCTATCAGAAATAAATTCACATAATGGGGTCAATTGTCCTCTAATAAGAGTTTTAAAGATGATTTTTTTAATATGTGAATAATATTAATTAATATTGAGATAGTGCAGTCTTCCTAGTTATCTGAACTTTCTTGGATTCTCTTAAATAGAATTATGAAATCATCTTTAATATCTTAAAAGTATCACTAAATTGGTAACATCTTTCAATTAAAAACTTCAGTCAACTGAAAGTGGTAAATTGCTTTTATAATTTAATTTTATCAGTAGTTGGTCAAACTAATATTTGAATGAGATTTTTCTTTCAATCATCAAATTCGCATGAGATATACCAATGTTCATTATCATTTGTCCCCAATTCCTTGTTCTAATTTATTCTATCTCATCCTTTGCAGGTTAAGCAGGCAGATGAACTTGAAAACATACTGACCAAGAAATTTCTTAGATTTTTATCAATGAGAGCTGAGGCTTTCCAAGTACTCAGAAGAAAGCCTGTTCAGGTTTGTATCTACTAGCATTAAGATAGTTTTCTTTTCGTTTTCATTTTCTTTTAAATTGACAATGGTGTCTGGTGATAAATTTTCGTATTGAATTATGTAGTGTCTACTTGCGTGGAGTTTCATTGTTGAGGTCGTTTCCTAGATAGTGTATTGCATGACTTTAATAAATGAGATGGAGCAGAGCAGTGTGTTCAACCTACATTGTTGTGCTTTCTTATATATATACACACATAGGAGTTACAAAATAAGGCAAGGTACATACCACCTTAACCCTAAAGTTGGGTACATACGAAAGAAATAATAATAATAATATAACATTACATTTTAACAGCATAATGCTAAGGTTGTGCTTTGATTGATGACTTGTTATTATTACTAAAGTTTGACAAGCAATAGGCATACCACATGCACTAAAATTCTGTTAGGTGTTACTTATTTGGAAGGTAGTGCTTGGTTTAAAAGGTGAAAGAAATCCTCTACAGACATAAAATGGGACATGCAAAACTATCCTTGCATTTAATTTTTCTTCTCATATTTTGGCACTGATTTATGTATTGAAAAATACTGTATAGTGTCTATTTATTAGTAATTTTTAAATTGTATGGTGGTTTATTTACCTCCAAAGGAATTTTAATCCTCGTGTGAATAATTATTACTGAGAATCACAGCATTGTTGGGGTAGTTTACTCTGTTCATACTGTTAATGATTCTAACTAATATTTCTTTCCTTTCACTAGGTAGAAGACAATTTCTTTTAACATTACGAAATAGTGAAAAAGATGAGGGGAAATCTCCCTTGTGTGTCTTTGCATACACATAGGGTAATGTATTTATAATAATACAAATGTAGGCTAAACCCAAATACAAATGAATATATAAAAGTAAAATAATAAGAATAAGGACAATGTTTCCCTAATAAACATATATGGACTATGTTTTTCTAATTAACATAAACACAATATCTAACAAACATACTAACGTTTTTCATGGTAACTTGATCATTGATGTCATCTTGTTGTTTCTCTTGGCAGGGATATGACATTAGCTTCCTTATAACAAATTACCACTGTGAGGATATGCAAAAGCACAAACTCATTGATTTTATAGTGCAATTTATGGAGGCAAGAATTTCGTTTACCCTATAATTTAGATTTGCCTTTGTTTACGTGACATGTAGTAATTATCTAAATTAGGGATACCGTATGATCTATGAAAGCATTGCAAAGGTTCCGCGGAACATTATTCTCCTGGGTAATTGGTGCTAAGATCAGTATAACATGCAGAAATAAATTAAAATATAATAAGTAGAATAACATTTTGATATTCTTTATTGAATGTTAGATACCTGACCTTATACATCAACTTTCAAACGAGGTATAAATAATTTACTTACAGACTTTTCCTGCCGGATTGGTATTTGGTATAGTGGACTTAAAAAGATTTACTGATAATTTGAAATAGCAAGATGATGTTTTTGCTTGCTTTCTATTACCTTCCCGACATTTAAAGTCGCTTCTTTCATCGATCTGTTGTGCTTTTATATATGATATTGTCCATATTAAATAAATGTGACTTCTACTTTAGTTTTGTTTAATTGTTTGAAATTTAGTATAATAATGGCCTTCAAATTACAGGACATTGATAAAGAGATAAGTGAGCTCAAAATGTCAGTGAACACACGGGGGAGGCTTGTTGCTACAGAATTTTTGAAGCAGTTTATCTGATGCTTTTAACAAGTTGGAACTGCCAAATCCGTGTAAATTGTACTCTGCAGGTCTAGTTTTACTTCACTTATCAAGTGCTTTGCCCCATGAGCCAATGGTCTGTGGTTTTATTATATTTAACAGAAGTGCAGAATAAATTTTGTAGAGCTTAGTACAGTATATAAAGAAAATTATGACAAACCTCCATGACATTCCGAGTAATTGAAGCTACTAAAGGTTAGCACATTTATCACTTAATTTTTTTTCTTCCAATTTTCAACTTTTGCATGTTTTATCATCCAATTTTTTTTCGTACATCTTATGATCTTTTCAAGCTCTTCACATTTTACCCAATTTAAAAATCAATAATAAAGCAGTTATTTTTTAGAGGCATATCATCATTTTCATACATATTTAACAAATTTATTCCTATTTGTAACTGAGTGGTTGACAGGGATAGTAAAACAAGCCAGTGCACAACAAGCATTAGAAAGGGTTAAGATTAGAGTTGTCAACTTTACCTATTCTCATAGGTCTATTCTAATTCTTTTTTAAAAAGCTCTTTTTAAGAAGTTAAGGGGAGTAAAAAAAAAAATCTCAACTTTAAGAACTCGATCTCAAGTGGATTGGGTTAGAGTTAGACGGTTTCACTATAAAATTTTATTTAATTTTTAGAAACAATACATATAAATTATATATTTTATTACATAATTTAATAAATTATAGTTATATTATATTTAAATAATATTTTTATATCATTTTTATTATTATGTTATTAAATAAAATATATAATAATACTTCATATATTTTGAGTTTTTATCTATTAAATAAAATATATATTTTTATATTATAATTATATATAACAATCTTTATATATAAAATAATATTTCATATATATTTTTCATATATGAAATATTTAATAATTTTATTAATGGTTAATTTAAAAAAAAACTCGAATTATCACTTTTTACATATTCTCTAATTAAATGTAGTCTTTGTAAAAAAAAAGTGTTCAAGTTAAATAAATAAAATGATTTCTTTTTGGTCTTAATTAGATTTAATTTCTTCAAAATCAAATAAATATTTTAAAAGATATAAATGACTTGCTTAATTCATTAATAAAAAGTGAATTTTTTATAATGTGATTAATAAGTATTCTTTTATATTTGTGTTATTTTTTAATAACATTTTAAGTTTTTTAATTTCTTTTAATTCTACAAAGAAGAAAATCAACATCATTAGAAATTTAAGCATAAAGATAAAAGTTTCATGTTAAAACATAATATACAACAAAAAATCAATAAAATTATATTTTAAAATTTTGAGTTAAAGATAACATTTTATATTATTTTTTTTATTCACTTCTTTCTATGCGAGATGGTAAAACATATACGTTGAAAGTGAATCAATCAACATAAAGTAATTGAAATATATATGCATATGATTAAAAAAATTACAAGAGTAGAAAAAGGAGAAAGTAATAAAGTACATGCATGTTGAACAATTGAATTAATAGCAACCAGCATATAGAAAATGCACATAATTTTTAAGTATTCTAAAACTAATAAATTTAGTGAATATTAAGATATGATACAACATAAAGAATTTAATATTGTAAAAAGTTTATTGTATTCAAAATATTTTTTTTTAAAAAAAAAATTCATGAGTTGGCACTAATTCACAGTATTTTTGTAAAGGAAAATGTTACTTTAACACCCAATTTTGACACTCTTTTAACACCGGTCAGGTGTCATTCTCTGATTGGGTGCTCTTTTATTTTTAAAAAATGAGATGGTTAAATGAACTGAGGGGCAAAAGTGGAATGTAAAGTGTGGGGTTTTAGTTTTGGCGCTCTCTTTCATTTTTCATTTTCGTCATTTGCTCTCCGACGGTTCTCCCATCTTCTACGTCTTCCCAGTATCTTGGCCGGCCTCCTTCTCCAAGTTTTCTCAGGCGTTTTGGTTGTGGTGAGGTGTTGTGGTTGTCGGACCATCACCGTTGTGGTGTGGGTTGTTGTAGGTCGTTGTGGGTCTGTGGGCAAACGCTTGTGGGTCGTTCTCGTTGTTGCACCATTGTGTTGTGGTCGGACCATCACTGTAGTGGTGTCGGACCATTGCGTATTTCGGGTAAGTGCATGAATTACTTTTCCTTATGGAATCTGTAATAGAGAGGTTTGTTTTTTTTTAAGCGAAAGCTAAGTTATTTTGTGGGTATTGTTATGACTGCAGGTCCAATGGCTTTAAGAAAAGCAAGTGTAAGAAATTTTTTTATGTATTATTGTTATGGATGGTGTATAAGGTTTGAAGGTTAGAATTTAATGTATGTTATTTTAATGTTTTGTAGTGGCGTCTTCGTATTTTCATGGATTCGGCCAGCATTCTTGAAATGAATACCAAACTACAATACCGTCATATAGAGCGTCTTAATATGACCCCTTTTAAATGCTGCATGAACCTTTTAAACCCTATTGAGGTGAATTTAAAATTATTGAAGGAGATGGTTCAACGGTGGGTTGGGAGTGATGTTAATTTTAGGGTGTGTCAACAATTGGTTCCTTTGAATGTTGTGGATGTCTTCATGGCCACAGGGTTAGACATAGGTGGTCTAGACGTTACCTTTGACCAATGTTTAGTTGGATTGGTTGGTGACATGTTTAATCCCAGAACCACGACAAAGAAGGACTTGATTCAGAAGTTTCATTTGATTGTAGAGGATGACAACATAGAGGTGGATGTGGTGTGTAGGTTATATATTTTAGTTTGTTTAGTTACATTTGATTAGAGCAGCGTATATTAACTCCAGTCTTCAACCTACCATGCAAAGATACCAAAGTTTGTGNAAAACATTCTACGAAATTGCTGAGGTAGCATGTGAGTCAGAACCTGTTTCTAAGGAGTTGGAGAAAGAACTTGATATGTTGCGTAAAAAGTTTGGATGCAGTTCAACGATGACAAATAACATAGTGAGTGAAGGAGGCGAACTGCGTTATGACAATGTTGTACCTGCTTCCATACAACAAAGCAGTGGTGTAAGTGGTGATTTACTTGTACGTAGTCCTATAACAGTGAAACGGAAGGGGCGACCTCACACCAACAGGTTAAAGTCAGCCGTTGAGAAACAGACCAAAAAAGGAAAAAGTGTGTCAACTAAAAAGAGTTCAAGAACATCCATTGAACAATGTGTGAGTATTTTAGTTTTATGTTTGTCCATTTAAGACTTTGTTTTCTGTTGAAATTGAGTCTAATTATAATTGTGTTCATTTAGGGGACAACATTACCTAACCTAACACAAAGTGAGGAAGACATGCAATTTGGATCCCAATCTTACCAATGCTACGATGTATCCCAACAATCCAACATAGCTCAATCTGGATTTATGTCATTGTTAAATGNTGTACACAACAACTATGATGACAACATTGTTTGATGTATATTGTTGGTTGAATGTGAAATGAAGTAATCTTTTTTGTGTTAAGGAATACCTTTTTTTGTATCTTGTCGTCATTGTTATCACCACTAATAGTAATCGATTACTAGGTGGGTGTAAACGATTACAACACCAGCGTAGGACTTAATTGCCCTCTGTGCAACGTAGTGTCCCCACATCCCCCTTATAACTTCTCCTGCACTGTCAATTTAACTGCCCACTACTGCCACTTAACCATTTGGGATTTTTTCAACTTGCACATCACTTCCTACATATACGAACCCTACCATAATTATTCTCCAACTAAAAACCCTAACACAACTGCAATGGGTGATCGCGCTAAGAAGAAACAAAAGCCATCTTCTTCCCTTGAGGGTGGACGTCGGCGACAACGCAGTCCGACACCATCCCCACCACCGTCATCACCGCACTCAGTGCATGACCTATTCTCCACTGAGGAACAAAGAAGAAATTTGCTAAGCATTTTGTCAATCGAGAAGTATTAGAAAGCAAATTCTTAGACACGGAGTACTTCGAAGAATCAAATTTCCAATTCTATCAGATATTGTGTGATGCTGGACTGAAGGATTTTGTTTGCTTGAGATATTCTTTCTACCCAGAATTAGTGAGAGTGTTTTACAACAACATGGTCATTTCTCAAACTGGAGTTATTTGAACAGAGGTTAAAGGGGTGAAAATAAAAATTAGCCCTAAACTCTTTAATGAGATTACTTCCCTCCCATCGAATGGTGCTCGTTTTGAAGGGCGAATTGTGGATGACTTGAAAGAACACTATAATTCCGTAAGTGGTAGGGAATTTGTCCGTAGAGATGATGCTGAAATACTTCCAAGGTTAACTGCAGGGCAAATGAAGGTTCAACATAGGATTCTACATTACGTTCTTACAAGGATTTTAATTCCTCGCTNAACCAACATTGGACAGCCAACTGAAGAGGATATTATGCTGATCTNGGCCCTTTTCAATGGGAAGGAAATTAACTAGGGACATCTTATCAGGTACAAGATGAAGAAGGCATTAAAGGACAAAGCCAAACTACCTTATCCTCATTTGATAACAATGTTTTTGGAACGCTTTGAAGTTCCTTATAACAATGATCCTGTGACAGAAATTATGTGCAAGCAAAAGATGGGATATGAAACTATTCGGTCATTTGGTTATGTGCAAAACGAAGACGGAGAGTGGGTAGTACAAAAAGAAAATACCCCCAATGCTGAAGATGAAGCCACAGAAGATGAAGACAATGATGACGACAATTNTTCTACAACACTAAGTGATGTCATGAACCGTATAGATCAAATGCAGACATTCGTCGCCTCTAGATTGGATGGANTACAAACTCGTTTTGATCAAATGGAGAGTACGATGGGAACAAGATATGAAAACTTTCAAACGCAATTTGGAAACATCGACACGACCATTGGGAGCATAGAGGAGGAACTGCAGCACCTCCGCATGCGCTTTGATAATTTCATCAACCTTGAAATGTGGTTCTTTCTCTTTGTTTATTGAAATCATGAACTGTAATAGTCTTTTTATTTTCATTACTTAGTCTTTATTGTGGTAATCTTTTGTTATTGTTAATGAAAGTTGTGGTGAAGAATGTATCAACGAAACCAATGTTTGTTTTTATTAATGCAATATTCCCAAAGTAGTTCATGTGTACAATAGGGTCCCCTACGTTATGATTAGTGGTTCCTGTAGAGGGAATTTGTGTCCAAAAATGAAATTTGCCTACCGTAATCGTTTACAATGACAATGTAAACGATTACAATTAACAATTTTCGCGCAGAGGTTAAATGATTCACTATGTTTGAGTTCCAATGACACTCGTACTGTCATTACTTATATTCTTTATTAATCCATTAATTCTTAAAATTGACCGATATAATTCTATCAGTTCCAATTCATTGTTATTCAAATGGTTTGACCACTTTCAATTTGGTTGGTAAGTNTGTTGACTGCATTAATGGTGCATTAAACCCCATTCAAAGGTCCAACATTATCATAAAGCCATTCAAACTGATTTGTAAACTTTAACACAACATTTAATGCCCTATTTTGACCAAAGCGGTTTCCTAGAAGTTAAGGAAGAACCTATGTGCCTATAAATTTGAGAGGTTTCGTTGTACTTAACAAAGAGAAACTCTAATACATCACCACACTATTTTCTTCTTTGGGAAAGCATGACATCATCATCAACTCAGCAAACGTCTACAATATTGTGGGAATTCGTCACCATCCACCTCAAAGATATGGTAAAAATCTTGTTGTGATTATATAACGTTTTAAANTACTCTTACTTTCACACCTACATTTGCAGGATTTTGGCTATGTGGATAGGCACTTTGTTGCGACCTTCGAGAATGAATTAGGAACAACGTGGACACTGTTCGACAATCATGGTCGAACGCACTACGTTACTTACAACATGAACACCTTACATCCAAGAATTACAACTGGATGGACTTCCATGAGAGACATATACCATGAAAGGCTTGATGATGCGCACATCACGTTCCAATATTTGGGTCACAACCATTTCAACATTATAATTTATTTTGGCCCTTGCACCAACAGTAGTAGGGAATATTTCATTCATCAATCTACCTATGATCCTGAGGCCTCATTATTCGCTGTGAAATTGACTAAATCACAATGTCATGGAAGTCATTTGGTACGTATCCAATTGTTCTAGTTAACCAAAATTGTTTTGCATGACTATTATACAATCACTTATTATTGGATCTTTTCCAGGATTTGAGAACCAATTTTGGGAATGCAATCAGGAACAACGACTTTACAGAGGTTGAGCTTCTTGGTCATAAGGAGGGCATCCGGTGCAAGGTTTTGGTTTCACATACTAGGAATTCAACAAAGTTTGGAAAAGGATGGAGAGATTTTTGCAGTGAATATGGCTTGAAAGAAGGAGACGTTCTTGTCTTTGAAGTTCAGAACCATGTCTATGACATTGCTGTAGAAGTGCACATTAATGGATGTATCTGTAATGTTAACCACCAAATATCGTTGTGAAGTAGACTACAGAACTATTATTTCTGTTCAACTTATGTTATATTTATATTACAATAAAACTTTGTTTATGGTTACATCGAATTAATGAAATACGATTAAGTATTCCCAATTTTCTCTTATGTACATGATGTCGTCAAACTACATTATTACCCTACTAAAAATTACATGGAGTCAACGAACTTAGAAAGAAATTTTTAACATGGTCCCCTGCGACCAAAAAAATGGCTCTCTACGTTGACGTTTTTGTCCAAAACAACAATTCAGTTCGTTGTTATCGTTTACAAGTGCGTTGTAAACGATTACAGCAGCTGTTTCTGCAGAATCAGGTACTTTGGTCTTATGGCACTCACCAATGGTGGTCTCCTTCCAAATCCAACAAGGTTGAACCAAAAGGACAACATCTCTCACACCACAAATTGACAAAAAAATCAGTTGAACCTCTTGTATAAAACATAAATTTTTAACATGGTCCCCTGCGACCAAAAATATGGCTCTCTACGTTGACGTTTTTGTCCAAAACAGCAATTCAGTTCGCTGTAATCGTTTACAGGTGCGTTGTAAACGATTACAGCAGCTGTTTCTACAGAATCAGGTACTTTGGTCTTATGAGCACTCACCAATGGTGGTCTCCTTCCAAACCCAACAAGGTTGAACCAAAAGGACAACATCTCTCACACCACAAATTGACAAAAAAATCAGTTGAACCTCTTGTATAAAACATAAATTTTTATCATGGTCCCCTGCGACCAAAAAAATGGCTCCCTACGTTGAGGTTTTTGTCCAAAACAACAATTCAGTTCGCTGTAATCGTTTACAAGTGCGTTGTAAACGATTACAGCAGCTGTTTCTACAGAATCAGGTACTTTGGTCTTATGAGCACTCACCAATGAAGGTCTCCTTCCAAAACCAACAAGGTTGAACCAAAAGGACAACATCTCTCACACCACAAATTGACAAAAAAATCAGTTCAACCTCTTGTATAAAACATAAATTTTTAACATGGTCCCCTGCGACCAAAAAAATGGTTCTCTACGTTGACGTTTTTGTCCAAAATAGCAATTCAGTTCGCTGTAATCGTTTACAGGTGCGTTCTAAACGATTACAGCAACTGTTTTTGCAGAATCAGGTACTTTGGTCTAATGAGCACTCACCAATGGTGGTCTCCTTCCAAACCCAACAAGATTGAACCAAAAGTACAACATCTCTCACACCACAAATTGACAAAAAACTCAGTTGAACCTCTTGTATAAAACATAAATTTTTATCATGGTCCCCTGCGACCAAAAAAATGGCTCTCTACGTTGAGGTTTTTGTCCAAAACAACAATTCAGTTCGCTGTAATCGTTTACAAGTGCGTTGTAAACGATTACAGCAGTTGTTTCTGCAGAATCAGTTTCCTTTGGAACTCCACTACGATCTTGTGCTCAAAATCCACAATTCAGTCATATTTAACAAAGCATTGCTTCATTCATCATTGAAATCAAGTAATGCTACATTTCAATACAAAATTCATTCATCAATAATTCATACACAACCACAAATCCCATTTAAAATACAAATATCTTAATAAAGGCAACTTCCATGTATAAAACATTGAACAAAAGACAATCCAGATTACAAAACATTTGTTCATGCTACACAATCTGCATATTACAATATGTTAAAAATATTTACAAATCTCACTCTTTGTTTTTCCTAAGCAATCCTACATATGGAGTTCTAAGTGCTCTGCTCTTGTAACGCCTTCGTGACCTCATCCTGACAAATGTCTTCATTGCAGGACAAACACTGGACATGCCTTCTTGGGAGTGGCCTCCCAACGGGATCCCGCCCGGACTCATGCCTCCAGGGGATATGGACGGTTCTTCATGTGCCACATTGTGTCCATCATCTTGTGGTCTTCTTCGTCTACGTTTCTCAAATGCCACCTCTTCCTTCAACACAAGAACCCTCCTTTTAAGTTCTGCAACAAGACTTTGTTGCTCGTGTAAACTTTCCAAAAACCGCTCGCTGCGATTTTTCTTAAGTTCCTTCTTTGTTGATGCCTTTTCATCTTTATTTTTTCCTCTTGCTTGATCCTTCAAGTCTTTCTCATCCTTCATTGTACCAACATCAACATCAACATCAACATCAACATCAACATTAACCTGAAATTGAACAATTCAAACCACACTAAGAACACATTTATTAATGATAACAATAAACACTCAAACAACTTACTACACCAGTTTCCAAAGCTCTTGTTACTAGGTTCTCTCCCAATTTTAAATTCATCCAATGCAATATTCTTGGATTTTTTTCTATAGCACCTTTGGGAGGAATCAATTTCTCAAAAAACCAAACCTACACAAAAATATATAATGTTAACTGTTACTCAAAAACTGAATGGAAGCAACAACACCAAATTGAATTTCCACTCCGTCAATGAATAAACATAACTTACTTGCAACATGTAAATGCAACCATCGACATAAACGTTCGTTGTGGCTTTTCCTTTCTTCAATGCATCTGAAGCTTTGTTCAAACCACGTACCAAACATCTATACACTAAACTAGTCCAACAATATTTTCCCAAATCATTTAAATTATCAACAATTTCAAATAATATGGGAAACACTTTTCCATTACGCTGTGGAATTAATATCTCACAAATACCAAGCAATATGTACAAGCTACAAAAAGGAGCACAAGGAATGCTTTTTCCTTTCTTCATCAAACATTTGTATAGCAAAGTCAACTTTGTTGTTTTATTGCCAATGTATTTCACACATCTACTTCGTCCCATTTCTTCCTTTAAATCTATCTCTTTCCCATCTAAACTCAAATCCAAACCTAAACAAAATCTTTCTCATTCATAGGCACAACTTTGTCTGCAATTAAGAAACCACTACTTGAATCCACCCATTTAAACACTAACTCACTCAACATTTTCCTACCAACTTTAACATTACCAGTCAAATCTAAAAACCACCCAAACAGAGTGCCGGCAATCCATGAACGGTGCTCCTTACTCAAACATTTGTTCAAACTAGATATGAACTTTGTCGAAACTGAGTGACGAACCGTCAACTGCACACACATTGCAAAAACCCAAACTTAAAAACCCTAAATCATAAAAGACATACAAAACCCAAAATCTATACACCACACCATAAACAACAACACCCACAGTACAATGCCCTTACCCTCGTCGAAGAAGTCGTCATTTCGCAAGACGAACACACCAACAACGAAAACAGCCAATGACCGCCACACCCACACCGATAAGGAAGGCCACCACTGCAACCACAACGACCAACGACAGTCAAATGGCGAAAAAGAAGCCCAAAACGATTTCCCAACACCGTTAGCGAAGAGAAATAAGTTATCGGAGGAACTGTTTTTCTAATGAAGCAGGGAAGAAAGATAATTTCACTCACATGAATCTGGTCAAGGGCAAAGATGGAAACAAAATATTCAAATCTGCTCCAATTGGATGACGTCAAATTGTTGATTTTTTTTAAAAAATTAATTCGCCCAATAGGAAGCTGACACGTGGCATTATTAAAGTTGTGTCAAAATAAGAGTGTCAAAATCTCGGCTTCCTTTTGTAAATATTTTGGTCCTGTGTGATATTTCTATGGGGAACTTTTTGATCTAGTGAATTTTTTTGTCTCAACCTACGTGAGTCAAGACCAAACCCTCGTAAGGAACCAAGTTGAAAAGTTTAGTTATGATTGACAAGAATAAAGTTAAGGTTTAAAAAAAATATTCTTTAAGTGTTTTTGTAACGATTAAAACAAAAATCATCATAAATATTTCTCATTTTATCGTTTCATCTCGAGTATTAAGCAATTTATAACAACTAGATAATCGTGTGTATATATATATATATATATATATATATATATATATATATATATATATATATATATATATATATATATATATATATATATATAATATGTTAGTAGCACCTGAATAAATGATCTAGGTTGATAATTTTTCTCTTTAGAAAGAATTAATGTAAAATGTATACTTCAGAACTTCCTTTTATGTTTGTTGGAAGATCTGACACAACCGACTTGGTTAATCAGGATGAGTTCTTATTACTATCGGTATCGGCATTAGATTGCTGAAGTAAATTTATGAAGGACTGATATTGTTGGTCCGAAAGTCGAACATTTTTTTATTATTGTTTAATGTCAAAATTACTGCTAAAGTTGTTCTTATCTTGTAACATGTATAAGCTGTGTGAATAGTAGTAAGTGCAAATATTTTTGTTTGAGATATTTCTACAACTTTTATTATCATAATTTGAGGAAACCGTGTTTCTATAACAAATACATTGCCATTTTTTCCCCAGTAAATATAAATTGTAATATAGTATGATCTGATCCATCAATTTCCTTCACACAAATAAATTAGACAATCATGTTAATGGTTAAAAATCTCATTGTTATCCGTTTTAAGCACTAATATTTCATCATAAATACATTTTTTTTTTCAGTGAATTCTGATAACAGAAAAATATATCATATCAACCGTGCATAACACTAAAGTGGATATTAGAATTTTAATAATATGAATAAGTTCTTAACATACTTTGTAACATTTATATAATATAAACCTCCATTACCAAAACAGTGACCAAAAACAAAATGAGTTTAGTATTTATGATGCTACTTGAATGAAGGGCTTTGTTGGATAGTGCTGAGGGTGATGGTTTGAAGGTGGGTTCCTCAACATTTATGGCTATCTTCATTCCCTCAAAGCAAAAGCCTCTTCCACAAAGAAAATAATATGTTCTTGCTTCTAAAAGTTGAACAACATCTCTCCCCCCTTTTGTGATATTTTGTATGAAATTTGTATCAATACAATTCTCATAATTTGTTTTGTTCACCTCCAAAACATTGTGTAGACTCTTATCAAAACCAAAATCTGTATATACAAAGAAAATAGGTTAACAAGAACATAATATGTGCATAAAATATTAATGTATAAATAAGAATAATCATAACAATAAACTTTTAACCAATCCTTTAAAACACATATTTAGACAAACTATATTTTTAGTTAAAAATTAATGAAATTTTCTATTTGATGGGCATGCTATGAATGTAGGTTTTTATATTTAACTAATAATAAACATAATGTTAACAGAATTTAATACATTTCTCATATCATGATTAACTATTTGAAATCACTGTTTCAATCGATTATGTGATAGCACTTACATAGCCAATCACCCTTGTAGAAGTGTTCATAACTTGCCCACTGTGTGAAGTTAGTTTTTGGTGTCCAAGTATATCTTCCTCCTCCTACCCTGTGAAGTATAGGTTCTCTTCCTTCAACTTTGTAACACCCAATTGTGATCGTCATCAATAAGTATATGATTATTTTTCTCATAACTTCCATTTTCAATATAAATCTCCTATGAAAGTGAAAAAGTGCCAATTGTCAAAATAAAACAAAATGAGTTATAAAGATCTATGGGTAGACTTGAATAAACAACCCCAAGGTCATATAGAAGATTTATGGAATGAGTTTGGATTTTGGAATGAAAAAAAAAGGGTTCGTGGAGAATTTCATGTAGTTGAATCATCCCGAAGGTGTGATGAAAATTGAAGGCAAATTTGTATGTCTCTACCTGTTTGGCTCGTCTTGCTTCAATAATCTTAGTATTCTTTTTAATTGTTTTAGACCTTAAAAGGAAAAAAAGACTTACATCAATATCTTGGTTTGGCCAAAAGTTTCAAAAATCACACATAGTTCACAACTTTTGCCGGTCTCAACCAATGGCTCATCAATTAAAAATTCAAACTCATTTGATGTACAAAATTTCTAATAAAACCAGAATGTCATTTCAGTCTAAAAAGTTAGGACTAAGACACTAAACAAGAATGAACTCTTTTTCATTACAAGAATGGGTGAATTTGCTACCAAAAAAATAAAATCGGTCAAGAGAAGACGATCGGCCAAACCGATTCTAAATACTTTAATTTAAAAATTAGAGTGAATAAAGAAAAATCTAGGTCTATACTAATATTTTTATAATAAAAATTAGAATTAAATATATTTATAATTCTTTATGTATCAGATTCTGATATATTTTGATCTTAAACTTTTAAAATAAATAGATATATAATCATATTAATTCAACTATGTTAATTTTTTTTTTATAAAAGGTATTTTAAATTAATATTTGAATGGTAATACATCAAACTTTATAAAAAAAACTCAAATATAACCTTGAAATACATTACATACTTCCTCTTTCTTTAGGTAAAAAACTTTTTGCTCCAATAAAAAAAAAGAAAAAAAGAAGAAGAATTAAGAAAATAGAAACCGAAATGGAAAACAGAGAAATAAAGATGGGTGCGATGCAGATGTGCAGCAAAAATAAGGTTTTCAAATTAATTAAATAAGTAAAAATAAGGTTTTCAAATTAATTAAAAGATCTTTAATGGTAAAAAGTAAAAATTATTAATATTATCGACGAATTTACCGAAAGCTTATGTCTGTTGGTAAAAAGAGTGGAAATTTTCTCACCCAAATTTCGTCTCCAGTGTCAATATATGCAAACATCACGCTCATTTCTCCTTCTCATATTTCCTTACCATCTCGGTGTTATTCTTCTTCCCATCAACAGTGCCACCCTTCAATGTTTGGTCACCGGAATTTCTTGCCACCACTACTCATTTCTACTTCTCATTTTTTCTTATCATCTCGTAGTCTCATCACCGTTGCTCTCCACAATCGCGGCTCGCCATTGTTGCAACCCACCACCATCTACTTTTCAACCTTCCGGCAAGCTCAACTTTTCTGGGGAGCTCAACTTTTCCGACAAGCTCAACATCACGGGTCCTAATAACATCTTCTTTCTTTAACAGATCTGAGAATTGCAGAGAAACTCTCCATGATTCCCTATGATTTTAACTATTGGAAATAAATTGGTTGTTTGATTGTTTGGAAATGAGTTGGTTATTAGTGTGATGCTTTTTTGGTGGTAGAGTTCGTGAAAACGAAAAAAATGACACAGAGGAAGGAAGGAAGAGGAAGAAGATGAACCAGGTCGAAGTATTTACCAACGGATTTACCGACGACCAAAAGCCTTCGGTAATTACCGACGGATGAAAATTTCGTTGGTAAAGTTTACCGACGACTTTTTGGTTGTCGGTAATCCGTCGATAAATTATTATTACCGATGGATTTTATACATTACTAACGGATTATGGCCCTCGGTAATATCAATTATTCATGTAGTAGTTAATAACACATGTGTGATCTGTGTTACATGTTCTATGCTTTTGATTAAAGTATTAAATCTATTTAAAAGCATTTTTAGGAACATATTTGTCTTATTCATTGCATATCACTGTGTTATATATGAAATTATATAAGTGATTGCATGAAATATGTTTATGGGAAAAGAAAACCACAAGCACTTATGTTGAACATTAATTGTGTGGCAAAACAACAATTTTAAGTCGATTTCATTATGGGGTGAATCAATTAAAACTCGCGTTTTTGCACAACCTATTTTCAAGTGTCTTGTGAGATTTTTCAAAGAGAAAAGTTTTTCAAAACATGTTTAACATTGTTGAATAATTGATTGCATGCGTGTTGTATTCGACTAAGTCTGTTATAGTTTTGAAATTCTGTTAATGCTTGACATAACTGTCTAATGGTCATATTTTTAATTGTGCTGGCCAAGCATTAATTGGCTGTCGATTGCATTAATTGCGCATTCAATTATTTTCTATGTTTGCTGCTAACTGTAATAACTAAATTGTGATATTCGATTACATTAGTAGTGAAGTCGATTAAAATGCGTTTGTGATGTGTTATTATATAAATAGATGTGAATTTGAATTCCGTAAGAAACTTTTGTAATTCTAACATTTGTGATATCTTTTGCAGAAAGTGTAATCTTACAAAAAGAGAGAAAGAGCTCCAAGAAACTAGATTGACCGTGGTGATCAAATACTTATGATTTCTTGAAGAGCAAGTCTGCAACGTTTTAAAAGGTTGATCAATTTTGCACATTTGGGTGTAATTGCGTGATCAGATTCTAAAATTTGTTGAAGATTGATTTGAGGTTCCCTGTTGTGATTACAGGAAGAAGAGCGTGTGACGTTCTTGACTTTGAGAGTGGCTCAAAGGGTTTAGATAGTACGAGAGGGGATTCTTGCTATTGGTCTAGTTTTTGTATTGCCTATATTTTGATTAGAGGGTTAGAGAGATGTTTTACATTTTTGATGTGAGGTCTTCTGTAGAAACCTTTTTGTAAAAACTTGATCATTATAGTGCATTTGCGCATTTGCTTCCTGTGGTTAGAAGGACACTGAATGTAGGCAGGTTGTCCGAACTAGTATAAAAACGTAGTGTTTGAATCTTCTGATCCCATTGCATTAGAAAATATTTTACCTTGCGTTTCAAGAAAAGATTAAAGGCATCTCTTTTTGTGAATAATGTTTTAAAAGATTTCTTTTTTACATTTCACCAATTCACCCCCCCTCTTGGTGTGAGAAATTGTGTCATTCTATTTTAACAAGAATGTTGGCAACAATGAAGCACGAGACTTTCAGTAATATCACAATGTTAAAATAATAACGTTCATCAACAAAAATAAGAAAGGTATATATTGAAATACTTTATCCTACGTGTACAACAATCCCCTATATATTGCAAAAGACGAGAAAGAGAGATTGAAAGAAAGAAAGGACAAATTTTCTTGGGTTTTATAAGATGTAATGCATCAGAGCTGGTATAACAAGCTATGTGAACCAAAGATACTTGAGTGTGTTAGAGGTTTATCAATCATAGTACACCCCCACAATCCTTGCTGTTATCGCTGTGATGCACTTACTATGCCATGTGTGTGTCCAGTATTCATGAGTGTTCTAGAGATCATGCCAAGATCTCATGTAAGCAGCCCTACTTGACACTCATATAGGTGATTTTATCAAGTATATGCTACAGATCATACACCACCCATAAGGGATATGAAGATCATTAAAAACTTTGTCTAATTACAAAGTTTAACCTCTCAATAATGTAGTCTCTAACACTTTCACACACACCATAGGAATGTACATATTTGATTTAAAATCAAATTAGTGTTATCAGAACTAACATGTGACTTGTTTTTGCCCATATGAACCTTATTCATGGGTTCTCCAATCACAAAGGTTGGGTTACCATCACTTGTTTGTTTGCCAGTGGCTTAAGTCTCATTCCCCTCGATGTTTCTAAGATCATATTTCTTCCCAAAGATTATGTTAGAGGGTCTGCTAGATTCTATTTTGACTTCACATAGCCAATTAAATATTCTTTGCAACCATAAAAGACATTAATCTACCCAATTATCTCTTATATCATATTTTAAGTCCCTAAGATTCCTGAATTTCACCGTAACAGTATTTCACATTGTTTTTCTCTATTTTATTTCAACTAACATATATCTCATTCATAAAATTCAAAATTCTATTCGTTTCCCAATTTCATATGAATTAACTTCTAGGGAGGGAATTGTCACCGCACCTTCAGGTTCACACAACTTCCCAATACCACATCCTTCATACAATTTATTCCTCTAAAACGACTCTTTTCCAAAATAATTAATAAATAATAAAATATAAAAATGCCAATTCACTTTTCTTAAAACACGAAAAAACAAATAAAAAAGAGTTAGCTCTCCTTACCTTTTTAATTTTGGACAGTAACTGATGTATAAGTTCTTAAGATTGTAGACCTGAGGAGAATTCTCTTGATTATGAAATATTACCTAGGAATAGGAATAGGACGGTCAATTGCTTTAAGCTTCTGCCAGTAATGCGTTAGTAACTAGTAGGGAGACTAGGAATAGTAAACTAGTAATTGGTGATAGGCTCTTTTCGCTGAGGAATCGGGTTTAGAGTAAATTAGAAAGTTGCATGAACATTGATAACAAATAAGAATAGTAGATATATGAGAATGATTAGGTGAAATCTAAACCCTAATAACATACTCATCTCATATTATGAACATCATCCATTCACTTATGTGTTTAACCTCAATTGATCAAATTGCATGCATATTTACTTTTTCTGTTTTGCATTCAAAAACCACAAAATATTGTTCTTATAGTCTTGATCGGTTAAGCAAAAGCACAACAGTTTAGTGCCTTGAGTCTCTTGGGAAAACGATACTCGGACTTACCGTTTTATTATTACTTGATACGATCTGGTACTCACATTAATTTCCCATTAATCATTCATAAATGTAATACATATGCATATAATATTGTAATTACTCACATTAATTTCCCATTAATGCTTTCCAGTGTACCTGCGTGACAGACCGACATTTTCGTCCAGATGACCGATCGATTAACATCGCGTCCTTACCCGATCGTCTCCCTTCAGGTCCTTGTCGGCAAATCCTGTATAATACATAAGCGCCCCAAGCCCGAGCTACTGATAGGAGTTGCGAAGGGTTTGAAAATACATTGGTTTAGAAATGGCACGAAAGGAGGCTAGTCGTGGAAATCGTGGCCAACAATCATGTGACATGTGGGGTCGTGGGATCCGTGTCAGTTGAATGCAAAAGGTCTGGTGACCTTGACCGTTTGATGTTATTGAGATGGATGGTTGAGATGAGTCCTTGGAACTGATTTTTTAGGCTATAAAAGGTGACAAGCACCAAAATCAATGTCACGTTTTCTTCACCTTCTTCTCCACCGGACTCTACAAGTGTTTTTCTTACAGGTAACTATGTCTTCTCCGTCACCGTCATCCGATGAGGTTGCCGACGAAGGTCAAGGGTATGCTGACACTAGGGTGGAATCTTATGCATCTATGGTGTCTTCTATTTTGGGCTTTGCTGGAGAAGGTAACCATGAAGCTGAAACTGAAGATGTTATTGAGGAGGACGTAGAAGTGGAGAATGATTCCTCTAGGGAATGGACCAACGCCACTCCTCCTCCTACCATCGCTGGGTATGGTTGGGCTCCTCATGAGGTAGGCCTGTACGCATTTTCTTATGTTACCAGTGCTTCGCTAGAATACTTAGTCAGTAGGGTAAGCGTCTTGGTCAGGGCAAAAGATGTTGAAAGTATATTATTAACCGTTTGCCGATCGAATGAACGTGCCTGCCACGGACGGGAAGGACATGAGACTGATTTTTTTTCTATGTATATAGTACATTATTCCACGACCTGGGCATCCGATTTCCATTTATAGAATTTCAATCGAGCGTTCTTCCTGCCTTGAACGTGGCTCCAACCCAATTGCATCCGAACAAGTGGGGGTATATGCAAGCATTTGTTGTGGTTTGCACCGTGCTTGCCTTGACACCCACCTCTGCTTCATTCTTGTATTTTTTTTTTTTCTGTGCCATCCCACAACAAAATAAGTCTTTGATTTCTCTCGCTCCTGTAAAGGATAGACAACTGTTCATCCTATTCAACACTTCTTATAAGGAATTCAAACCAATTTTTTTCAAAGTAGCAATAAAGGAGGTCGATCAAATCAACTTTTACTTTGACGATGGTCAAGCAAAGTTTCCTTTCTATTAGACTAAGCATCTCAAAATAGTCATTTCTTGGGCTAAATCTACCATGACTCCTGAGGAGCTGGAAACAATTAGCCGACTAGATTAGCTACCTTGAAAGACCTCGTCTCGGGCGCTTATCGGGTTTTCGGGTTCCAACGCTCTATGAACTAGATTGTTCGGTAAGGTTTTGAATTTTAATTTGTTTAAGCTGTCATTTATAACTTATCTAAGTTTGTTTTGTCGTTTCATATCTCTTTGGGTAAATGGAGAAAACAAAGTTTTCTTGCTAATGATGGCCTGAAGAGAGAAAGAACTGAAAAAGACTAGAGCAAGGAATTCTTCCATTCCCACTCGGTCTACCCCGTCTAGAGCTCCCCCCTCTCGGGTGGTGAATCCAGCTGTGAAGATAACCTCAGTATCTCAACCATCTTCCACTCCAACAATTATCTCGGCGACTGGTGAAGCTCCTCATCAAGGTGGGGGAAAGAGGAAGTCTTCCAAGGAGAAATTCGTTTCTTTGAGTAAGAGGAGTAAGAGGAAGATCCTTGAGGGTCCCCTGATCATTGTGTCGTTCAATCCAAATGTGCTCATATCTGATCGCTTGCAATACCACCTCGATCTTGAAGAGAAGAAACCATTCAAAGGGATGACCATAGCTGAAGCGTTAGAATGAATGTAGGAGCTTAGTCTTGGGGCTTATCCTGAAACTTCAATGGTTTTTCATTCTCACATAGAGAGGATTGATCCATGTCGTGAGGAGTAGCAAGAGGTCTTAGTCTTGGGGGCTTCTAGTATGCTCCAAGGCGTGGAACAGACTAACCTTGTGAGTGTGGTAGGGTGAAACCCATTGGCAATGGCTTTGCAAAGCAGTAGAAGCCACAAAAAGTGCACAACTCGTCATAGCTCGACAATCATTCTAAGTCTGGATAATCAATTCATTATAGTGTCATGCATATAATGTCTTGTGTGGTTGAATGATTAAGTGTGATTGTGTGAAATGTAATGGATGTTTGTTCTTTAATTTAAACTAGCTTACCTTGTTGTTTGTATTTATGTTTTGTATGTTGCGGTTTTCTTTTCCTTGTGATGATCATCTTGTGGGTTGTTGGGGCAAATCGGCAAGTGTACCGAGTCGCACAAGTAATATAAAATGGTAAGACCAAGTATTGTATCCCAGAGGACTCTCGACGCTGAACTATTGTGTGAAAACAAGATTAATTAAGACTTAATATAAAAGAGATCAACGATTTTGATTGCAAAAACAAAATAAAAGTGATCAATGGAAAAGGAGCACAAAGATGAATGGAGGTTTGATTTATATGAGATGATTATGCTGTTGGGGTTTGATTTCACCAAGTTCTCTCTCATGTATATAAGAATTCTTCTTTATGCATTAATGTTAACATCCCTCACTAAATCACTTAAACCCTATCCCTCGGTAAATAAGTCTGTCCCTAATTACCAATTCATACAATTCCTAGCATTCCTGGTAAAAAAATCTGAAGATCAAGAGGTTAAGACGACTAAGACTCATACCCTCATCCCTGAGCAATATAACCCTTAGGAGTAATTCAACAAGGACCTGAATTGAAAGGAACCTCCCGGCACTCATGCAACTCACAGATAATGCTATTGTATAAGCAAGAATAAAATAGATGAATTACTCTAACAATTAATGAAAAAACATATGAAATTAAGAATAAATTCAAATACATGAGAGTTTAAAAGGTTACATCATTCCCTAACAACAAATAGAAATTAGTTCCCCATAGACATGGGGGAACTTTGTGAATAATGGAAGAAAGAAAGAGAATGGAAGACTAAGAATTGGCTAAGAGTGTATTGCTATGCTCTTCTCTGCCAAGGATTCAAAACCTAGAGCCCCAGGGTCCTTCAAATAGTGTCAGAAGTGCTCCAGAATGAGGCCCGATTCAAAAGAATCAAATCAGAGCAAAAACAGGGCCTGGTCTACGTGAATTCACGCTTAAGCGTCGCAAGGAGCTCGCCTAAGCGTGAATTGAGAGTCATGTTGGGCTTGGGTTTCAATTTTGGACGCCTAGGCTTCGGAGCAGCACCGCCCGGGTGTCGAGGTCCACCGCCCGGGCGACAGACGTCGATTTTTTGCGCTTCGGTTACGCTCCTGGTCGCCTGGGCTACAGGTTTTCCCTCCTTCTGGTGCCTTTTTGACCCCTTCTGAGCTTCTTCTTCTTGGTCTTTCATCTCTTCTTCCAATATTACTTCAATTTCTGTCAAAACAAAGGGAATTAGTGATAAAATCAATGAAATCAACCTCAACTCTCTTGTTCACACAATTTATTCATAAAGGATGAGTCCAAGCAAGTTTCTAAGTGAAAAAGGGTGCTTTTTGGCTCAAAATCATGTCACAAATAACGATGTTTTAAACCGTTATCAGGGGCGTGAGCAAAGGGAGTTAAGGTGTCTTTAGAGTAGGCTCTTGATGAAGGCGATGTTGTAGTGTAGTTTCTTCGGAGCAATATTTGTAAATAGTTTTGATTTAGGATGTTTGTATATAAAGTTTAAATTTTATATTTATTTTGGATGATTGTAAGTCTTTATATTATATGATAGTCAATAATTGTTCTACCATATCATATATGTGATGACTCTTTTATACTGTATTATACTATATTTTTGGGATGTACATTATTGGTATCAGAGCAGTTCTTTCCTTAGAAATCCCATAGGTTATAAGTGAGTTATGCTTGCGTTGTGTACTCATAGTTATGTCTAGTTAGTATCCTTGTTTCTTTGAGTTTGACTGATGGGTTTTCTCTTTGTGTAAGCAGAAGATGGCACCTAGGTCTTCTCCTCTCCCACCCACAAATCCTGATGCACTTGACTTAATGTGGATGATGGAGTCTGTGATCACTACCATGCAAGAACAGAATGCAGCTTTGGTTCAATAGAATATCGTGGCATTGCAGTAATTGAAAGCTACCAGATTGTCAGCAGAGGCCTCTCATAGGCAGTATGTGGATCTTATGAGTAGTGGTAGGGTTGCAACTGGACTATCATCATCTTCATCCGCTTAGCCTCAAGAATGGACTCTTGAGAGTTTCTTGCAACATCATCCGACTAAGTTTAATGACAAGTTTATAGAAAATATAATCACATGGTGTCCTGTGAATTGAATTGTGTGCTAATGTAATTATCTAACATGGTTTACCATTTAAATTTGTTGAGTATGAATGATTGACTTGGATAAGTTATTTGAATCCTGATGAAACTCTAGTTTTTAGAAATATTATTAAGAGTGACGTGTTGAGAATATTTATGAAAGTAAAAAGCATGTTGAAGGAAGTGTTGAAGAATATTTCATATAGGATTTGTTTAACTTTTGATGTATGGACATCTTGCTCTATTGAGGGTTATATAAGTTAGACAATGCATTATGTTGATTAAAATTGGAAAATGAGTAGCAAAGTTCTCAACTTTTACCATTTACCCCCACCTCACATTGGATTTAAGTTGTTTAAGAAGATAAGTTATTTTTTTCATGAGTGGAAATTGAAACAAGAATCTTTTCTATCACTTTGAATATTGCTTCTAGCAAAGATGTTTTGCTAAAAACATTAAAAAGTTCACTTGTTTTGCAAAATTCCTTACTTTGTGATGGTGAGTTCTTTCATGTGTGTTGTTGTGCACACATTTTAAATTTGATTGTGCAAAAAAGATTGAAGGTAATTGGTGATGATTTAAATCAAATTATGGAGAGTATAAAGTATGTCAAGGGGATATGAGAATAGAATGGTTAGATTTAAACAATACTTTCAAAAAGTAGGAGACATTGATGCATCAAGTGCTTTATGTACATATGTTCTTACAAGGTGGAACTCAACATTTTTTATGTAAAGTGTCCTTAAATACCAATGAGTGTTTGCAAGTTTACACCTTGTTGGTGGAAATTATAAGTATTATCCATCTTAAGAGAAATTAAAAACAGCAGAAAAAATCAATGCTTTCTTGTTGAGATTTTATGATATTACAAATCTTATTATGGTTTCAAGTTATCTACATCAAACTTCCAAGTTTGAAAAATTCGAAGTCTTTTAATGGAAAGTGCAAAATATGAAGTTATATAAGATATGGTTGAAATTATGAAAGTGAAATTTGACAAATATTAGAATAAATATAGTGTTGTTCTTGTATTTAGTGCAATTTTAGATCCAATAATAAAGTTGAAAATATTGAAATTTTTCTATGAGAGGATTGATCCTCTTAGTTAGGAAGTAAAGTTAGAGAAGATAACACAAAAGTTGTGTAAACTTTCCTCTTAAAATTTTACAAAAAAGTTGAACTTGAAATATTGTAAAACGAAAGGATGGTAATTTCTCATATTTTGTTGCTTCCACCAAGTCAAGCCTTTTTTATGTAAGTTATTTACCTTGTTTTAATTTAATTTTTATATTTCATATAAAATAACATAAAATAAAATATTAACTTTTCAAGTTAGGAAATAAAATAACTCAAACTTAAGTTGCTATTAAAATGAGAAAAAATCAACTTAATATATATGTTTGGATGAGCCAACATTATATCTTGATTTTATAGAACATATAGGTGTTCTTTAATGGTGGAAAAGTAATAGTGAACATTTTACATTTATGTCAGTAATGGATAAGGACTTGCTAATTATCTAAATATTACTATTGCATTTGATTTTGCAGTTCGAGAATTCTTAATATGTACATAAGTCATCTTTTATCCAAAAATGTGAAAGCAATTATTTGTATTTCCAATTGAAAGGAATGTTTTTGTTACGGTAATTTATCTAATTTAAATTCCATTAATTTTTCTATTTTCATAAACAATATTTATATTCTAATTTATTTTATAATCTATTTTCTTTCAATTTCATGTCATATTATTGAAGATGATAAAGTAGCTGACAAATGGAACTTTGGATGGACTTCTTCTAAGATGCCTTTAATAATCTTGACAAGGGACATGAGGATGAATGACTTTAAATTATTTTTCTATTATGTGAAGGGTGAATATAAAGTTTATTCATATTTGGTATTTTGTTTCTTATTTGTTTGATTGGTGTATTTCTTGAAACATATATTGTATTGTATGTTATGGTGCTTATTTTATTTAGAAACATATATTCTATTGTATGAAATTGCAAAACAAAAAATAAAAAATTGGTAGGCCAGGCTGACCGGTGACAAGGATAGGTTGTCATATTCGACCAATTTTTTCCAATCAGTCTAGCCTAGTTTGGACCGGTTTTGATGGGCTAGCAGCGTGTTGGGTCAAAATGAACTGAAATGGTATGTTTTCCATCCTACACTATGCATCAATGTCTCCTATATTTTGAAGACATTATTTAAATTTAAAGATAATGATACTTTGACAACATTTTTTTAACATTTTAACATCATCTGTGTAATTCTATAATTGGTTCAAAATTATTGCACAATCAATAATAATAATCATAAACACCAACATGGACCAATCACAAAATGACATGTCGATAGTATTAAAATGTATTCAAAAAAATGTTGTCAAAGTATAATTATCCTAAATTTAATTATTTTACTGTCCGGTCTCCTAACATGTTTGATACTATTAGGTACCTGGGTTTGAAACCTAACAAGAACACACTCAGAAGATAGAAACAATAATGGAAGAATGGGTTTTTTGTATTATTCACAATAAAAGAATCCTCTTTACAAAGAATGGGTTGGGAGCATAACCCCCTGTTGGGAGCATAACCTCCCTCTATAGGCTAAAGACCTGACTTTACACATAATACACTTGATACAATGTTACAAAAGCTCTATTTATAACAGCTCTAACCCATTCCCCCTTTTACAACTGACACCCCCACACCCTTAACCGTTCGATCCTACACCCACACACATTTAACCGTTCAGTCCTCAGCCCAATCTATCCTAACATCCTAGATCCTAACATTACACCCTACTGTAGAACAACCTTGCCTTCAAGGTTGGAACACAAGAAGCTTGATCTCATGGCTCCTCTTCATTCTTCGTGTTATCATATGAAGGGAACCCGCTGGCTCTACCCTCCAATTCCAATCAGGAGGCTTGAGTGGTTGCAAATCCTCCTCTTCATCCACCCCCAAAATAACCATACATAGACTCCTTTCTGGGCAATGATGGCCTGGACCGAACAGTCCACCACACCTGAAACACCTTCCCTCCTCTCTCCATTTCAGGAATTCTGAGTAAGGCAAATTCCTGTTGTTCCATTCTGACCCCATACTCTCAACAACTCTCGATCTGCCTGGGTGATTGGCCTCAGACTGCTCGACGACTCCCGTTCAGCCTAGTTTATAGCAATTGTCCTCGGATCGTGCCATCTCACTGCTCATTCGTCCCCAAGATGACTGGTTCTTTATCACGCTGTCGTTCCCACCTTTGTGCCTCCCTGCTCGACAACTCTCGTTCAGCCTAGTTTATAGCAATTGTCCTCGGACCGTGTCATCTTACTGCTCATTCGTCCCCAAGATGACTGGTTCTTTATCATGCTGTCATTCTCACCTTTGTGCCTCCCTGGAACTCCTAACATCTCTTGTAATCTGCATCGCCACTAATAATTGTTACGGATCGTGCAACCTGACACAATTTCTGATGTTTTCCTGTAAACCCATGAGAAAGTAACCCAAAAGTTTTCTATCGGACACGCCTTGCGTTTGGCCCACCAAGATCTCAAAATCTTGGACGTATTCCTCCACCGTTTCGGTCTGTCTGTTAGTCGCAACCTCTCGAAGATTGATCCTCTGTTTCTTTCCCCAAATCGCCCTATCATCGCGTTCTTCAATCCCTCCCAAGTGCAATCCCTCGCTTTTTCCCTCCCGAACCTGAACCAATAGCATGCGCTGTCTTCCATGCTGACATAGGCCAGGCGCACTCTCTCTTCTTCCGCCACCCTTTGCAACTCAAAGAATCTTTAAGCCCGGTTGATCCAATTCAATGGGTCTACTCCTTCGAACACGGGTAACTCCACCCTTTTCCTCCAGTTGAATTGCCTTTCCAGTCGCTCCCATTCTCTGTCCCTATTTTCATCTTCTCGTATCGCCCTCCGATTGGCATTCACGGAGGCCTGACTGCCATCCGATTGTTCCTCTTGGCTATGGTGACGTCCTCCCAGTATTCTCATCACTTCTTGAAGATCATGGCCACCGAATCTTGTCGAACTTTCACCGTCTCTGCCTTTATCTGGTCGACTGTGACCTCAACAACTTCCAACCGACCCTCCACCACATTTAGATGTCCATCAATCCTTCCCTCCATTACACCTTTCACTCCTAATTGGATCCGGCAGTTCCTTGATTACTTCTTGATTAGTTTCTTGATTACATCTCAATCCTTCACCTCCACTTCGAATCTGGCAAGTCGGACCAATTTGTTAGATACCTGGGTTTAGAACCTAACAAGAACACACTCAGAAGATAAAAGGAGTAATGTAAGAATGCATTTTTTGTATTATTCACAGTAAAAGAATCATTTTTACAAAGAATGGGTTGAGAGCATAACCCCCTAGTTGGGAGCACCTCCCTCTATAGGCTAAAGACCTGACTTTACACTGAATACACTCGATACCCTCTACAGAGTTACAAGAGCTCTATTTATAGTAACTCTGGCCCACTCTCCCTTTTACAACCGACACTTCTACACCTTTAATTGTTCGATCCTGCACCCACACACCTTTAATCGTTCAGTTCTCAACCCAATCTATCCTAACATCCTACATCTTAACAAATACTCATCCCAAATTTGATCTAAACCATCACCAAGTACCTTCAATCCTTCTTGTACAATCAAATTTAAAATATATGCACAACAACGCAACGCACATGAAAGAATTTATCATTACAAAGTAAGGAATTTTGCAAAACAATCTTCCTTTTTAAAGTTTTTAGCAAAACATAATTGCCAAAAACATTATCAAAAGTGTTAGAAAATATTTTCTTTTTAAATTCCCTAATGCAAAAATTCATTTATCTTTTTAGACAACTCAAATCCAATATGAACCACGAGCAAATAACAAAAGTTGAAAATTTTGCTCCTTAACTTCATTTTGAATCAACATAATGCCCTGTAATACTAATATCCGTAAATCAGAAGTTAAAAGACATCCTACTTGAAATATTTTTCAACTCTTCTTCAACATGCTTTTTTTTTTCATAAACATTCTCAATATGTCACTCTTAATAGTATTTCTATAAACTAGAGTTACCTTAGGATTCAAATAACTTTCCAAGTCTTAAGTTCTTCATACTTATCAAATTTAAATGAAATTTGAATTGTGAACCATATTGGATAATTAAATTAGCACACAAATAACGGGAAACCATTTGATCTATTTCCTTTTTGCTTTCAACTTTCCTTACACGTCCATAATCGTTTGACTTATATCTCCATATTTGATTTTTCTACATCTTTCAACTTGACGCTTTAAATCAAAAGTGCCATATCTTTTACTACCAATTATACATATTTTGTTACAGCCATTACACTTTGTCCTCTCTTTTTCATAAACGCAAACCCCAATCTTCATAAAGAATTTTCAATCATCAGATGTTGTTGACTTATCCTTAACTTCAACACTTTCATTATAAAAAATATATTCAACCTTATTCTCAGTTACATTATTGTCTTTGTCATGGACATATCCACCAGGTTCACTAATTAACTCATCCATTATTTTTATAATATACAATCCTATTAGAGAAAATGAAATTTAAAAAGCAAGCAATTAGTTCAAGAAGCTCAAACTTACAAAACACAAGTGCACAACAAGTTCAAAACTTACAAAATACAAGTTGTGCAACCTCTAAATCATTTAACCCATAAACACCAAATTTTGATTAAATAATTGGGACAAAACTAAATCAGTATAGTGTAAACAAAATGAAAATCATCACAATCCTAGCATAAATATGTGTATAACTAACAAAAATTCCAATCCTAGAAAAGCATCACAACCAGAAACCAAATACAAAAAGCAAAACAATGGTATGAAGAGAAAAGCACCAATGCAAAACCATAAATTAGCCAAATGAATCGAAGAGAAACAAACCTGTGTCGTCGTTATGGGTGAGCTTCATCGTCGTAGGTGACCTTCGCTGCTGGAGTTTCACTTTCGCTATGGAATCTCGTAGTGGGAAGAAGAGAGCGTGTTGTTATGTTTTACATGGTGTCTATGGTGGGTGAAGGAAGGAAGTAGAATAACTAAAAAACTTGCTTTTAAGTGAAACGGACTACAAGTTGGCTCATCCTATCTCGTGTTGTGGCTCGACAGGTTGGCATGCTAAGGGGGTCACGCTTCTTCAGACTGACATGTTCAAATACCTAGCCCAACTCACCTTTTTTCTATTAAATTGGCAGGTCAGCCCGACCAACCTGACCCACTTTGCTATATTACAACTCAATTTATAAGAAGTTGTTTCTTCATGCACCCCATCATGGAAATATAGGCTTCCAGAAATTTTGATTCAGAAGATGGTGGATGTTTGGAATTTGGTATCCCAATTCGTGTTTCTGGAGGTCTTAATATATACTTCCACAAAAGAAAATCCATAATACTATTGATGAATGTCTTCTGTAAAGATATTTTCGGATTTGGGCTAATGTGTTCCGGAAAGAAAAATCCGAAAATCCACATACTTGATGGGCTAGTGGAAGAAATTTTGATGGAGTGTAGGAAAAAGCAGCCTTTGTAACATTGATTGAATTAGGATGAAGTCCAAATTCTAAAACCCGTAGATCAAAGGATACTGTAATCAAACAAAGCTTATTAAATTGTCTAATTCTGCATATGGTTAATGAGGCAGCGCAGCCAATGCAGAAAACGAAATGCAAATTTGTTAAAAAATTGAAATGAATGACACCATTAACAGCATAAACTATTAACAACTTCACAAACAGAAGACAAAAAAACTTATATAAGGATGCAATAATATTCAAGTATAAATACAGTTTCATATACATGTTTATCCTAAAATCATGTGCAAGAGATAGACTTAACACATGCCACTTTAGCTTTGAGAGAATATTTCTCCCATTAAAACTTCTGCGTACCATATCAGAAGGCAAGAGTTCAAGCAAACATAAAAAATGAATCTGGAACAAGGGTGAGCAGGTTATACAAGAGTTATAACTTCAATGTTCCCAAACAATTTCTGAGCCTACTCAAATCGCTCCCAATCTTGAGATATTTTTGTTGAAGGTGAGTTATCTGATCGGGTACCCGAGCTTTCCATTCCAGAGTCAAAGGTTTCCCATTGGGTTGTTACCTTGACAGCGTTGCTATTGTTGATAAAAGGATTGGAGTTTCTTGCCTTTAGAGAATCTAATTTATCCACTATGGTCTGCACACGACGCACCTATCAATGGAGGGAAACATGTTTCAGTCCATCAATGGTAATAAGTGCAATAGTGGTGCAAAATATAGGTCTCTCGATATTGCATCTCCAAAATAAAAGTGCTTTTAAGTTTAAGCAATATATGAAGAAATGATGCAATTTACTACATATGATTACCAAAATGGACAGCGAAAAACATACAACATAGAAAATGAGAAAACTGGTTAGAAAGTAGTTGACTAGCAATTGAACACACAAATAACATATTTCCCAGTTCAATTTTCAAGGCATAACTCATTTGCTAAAATGTTGCTATTCATTCTCCAATGTTGGATCTAAGTCAGATCGAAGTTAGGAAGACGAAGACTAGTAGAGACTAGTGTGACATCAATAAGCAATCACAAACATACACTTGAAATGGACAGAAATAAATAAACTAAATTTCAAAATACAAAGGTGGCATTTGTTAGATGGACAAATCAATACCACAATATTCTACGTGAATCATGTTTGAAGACAACACGTTGACATCTAAATCCTTAATGGTTTTGCCAGTAGTTTCTCTTAATGTCCTACTCTCCTTACCGAGACTGTCAGAATTTCTGTTTTTCTGCCTCTCATTGATCATCATACCGTCTATAAATATTACAAACATTTTTACAGCCTTCAATAGCATTAATGGCACAATTATTAGTTCCTACTATAATTAGGTAATCTAATAAATACACCGATTTCTAATTTAAAATAGGAAGATTATAACCAACATTTCATAGGAAACATTAACCACATGATCCTGATCGACAAAGACTTCAGCTTTTCTCCTAAATTACCAAGGTAACCCCCACCTTTCTTTCTAAAGCATTCATTCCTAATCCTATATTTTCTACTGTGTCGTACATCCTCTTTGCAACATCCTCGTTTCGGTTACACAGAAGTAATTCCTATGTTAACATGTTACTGCTCGTCACTTGGTTCCACACAACTTAACAAAGTAATATAGTTGTGAAAACGTTTTGGCACACAAAACTTTGAGATACTCCACCATTTTACACACAAGGGATTTTGTAGAGAACTCAAATTACGTGTAGTAATAGCTAGTTAGGAGTCATTTCAATTAAAATCAAACTAATCCGAACCATAATAACGATAAAATTGAGTAGTTCCAACGGGTGTAGTTGTATCAGTAAGAGTATTACCCAATCTAACTAGGCTATGGTCTTGATTTGAATAGTTGGAAACCAATTGACCTCAGCTCAACCCAATCTCATTATTTTTTATTTTCATATTCCTTAAATTTTATTCTTATTTTTAAGATGATATTTTCTTAAAGATAAATAATATAAATTTACACTTTTAAAAAAATTATTTTATTTATATATAAAATATTTTATAAAGTAAATACATGAAACTAAATCCGAGCAAACTAGAGTGACCCACCCTGTAGGACCAAGTCAGGTTAGTTGAAGAAACTCCTAAAATCCATCTCAGATGTTCTGGTCTCAATTAATTGGATCAGACAACCGTTCCCTTTGAAACTGTCCCAACTTGACCATAGCCCAACTCTAGGGATAAGTTTGAAGGTTAAGAAGGTCGGGATTGAAACAATAATATATTTCTACCACTTATTAAACTTCTGGTCAGGATAAAGAAATATGACCGGAATAAAAAAAGAAACTGCTACCAAGGTAAATGTATCATGTATCAGAACGGTGAAGAAACATCTAAAACGCAAATGATGAAAAACCAGTAGAGTTTAACGAAACATTCTCAAACACAAAATGGATACAAAATGCTTGCCCTACAATGGTTATCATAAAGATACTCATTTATTTTTCCTAAGCTTGCATATTTAGAGAAGGAAAACTATAAACGGATAGAAGATAAGAAATCACATAAAATAAAGAAAAGAATTTCAAACTCAAGAAACATTTAGCTATTTTGTTGGACCAAAGGTTTCAAACTTGGTCAATGCTTGATCCATAACGAAATCTTAATACGGAATTGTTGACGAATTATAAATATATGATTTTCATTGAGCAAGTCAACATAATAAAAAAAAAAAATGCGTAATGGAGTTACAAAGTGGTTTGGAGATTCCAAAAGAAGTTCAATCAATGAAGACTTTGTGTAAATCAAATGATTCAGAAAACAATTAATAGATGAGTTGCTGTGGAACCAAAACTAGGGATGTAAGAACTACTCAACAAGTTTGTTCTAAACCAAATGAAGAATCAGATAATGAAAATGGTAATCACCTGTAGCCTGTTGGAAAGTTTTCCTGATCCAAAATATCAGCATAATGTTCCAGAATCTTCTAAAAGAAATTAGTGAGGCCAAAGTTTGTTATGCAAAGTTTTAGAAGATTAGGATAAGATGGTGATTCATGGACACCCAACATCTTTCTTGATGACAAAACACCTCTTTGAGAAAAACTCTTTCCTTCTACACAAGCTCTAATGACACTTTGCCAAAAATTTCTTGAAATGTCCAACATTCTAGAAGAAGAAAAAGGGGAATGAACAATAACTGGAACAAATGAATAGTTCTTTGGGCTTTTTGTGTATTCTACTGTACTTGAGTCATGCATACACTTGCTTATGTACTGTATGGAAAGAGTTTTGTGAGCATATGTTCTGTTCTAAAGGTAAAACTGCTATGTGGATGTTGTTCCAACTTGCATAGGCAAGTGTTGAAGAAAAATATTTGATGCTAGATTGGAAATGAAATAACAGGTTAGTTCTAGAATGAGAAGTTGAATAGAGCACTTAAAACCATTTTACAACTCATTTCAAAAGACAAAAGTGGGTAGACAGTTTGGTGCTAGTGTCTACTGGTTAGAAAAGCTTTTAGAAATGATTTTGAAAAACTTGTGCAAATATGAGAAGTGCAGTATAAATTTCTAATAGAAGTAGCAATGAAGACTTACTTTCTAAACTGGTCCACTCAATTTAAGTAATGTCTAGTTTTCCTTTAAAAGGTTTTTAAAAGGTTCCACTATAATCCAACTGATGTATTCTCACAATCACTTCTGGTTTCAAGTGTACACAAAGCACTTCTGACTATTCCCTCTATCTCCTCCAATGATAACGAACATAAGTATAATTTGTCACTAAGTAACTCCTAGCTTTCATGAGTATTTATAGTTGCTACTCCCGGCTACAACAAATTAAAATGCTAATTGATTACAATGAATATGTAAAAGGACTTGAAAACTAGGCTTTCCTTAAAGTGAGATAACTTCACAATAGTGTAAAATTTACAAAGAAAATTCACCAATTTAACACTAAGATTTTACAGCACTTGAGGTTTACACAACACTACATGCAAAGATCACGAGGTGCATACTTTTGTTTAGTTGTTAGTTGTTCTACAAGACAAGACACTTCTATTCATAGACCTTGAAAAAACACTATTGCTAGTTGGTATGCTGATCTTCTGTTTGAATGTGTCCAGCTTTATTAGAAATTGGTAGCCTTCTATCTAGAACCTTTTTATGTTGCCTTTTTTGCTCTGATTATCCTTTTCTTGCACGAACAACACCATATCTAGCATACTCTCCCATAAAATCTTTCTTTGTTGTGTCAAAATCATCACGAAAAAGTGAGTCAACTTCTGGAGGTTGTAGATGGGCTGATGAATGCAAGGTAAATTGTTGTATTTTGTGTAGAGCGTCTTTGATTGTTGCAATTCTTTTGGTTGAGTCTCCTATTGTTTACACTTGTTTCATACGTTCTAAAGCTCTTACTATGTCGAATAAACATTCTAATGCTTGATAGTCTGATGAGTAGAGGATAGATCATCTTGTCTATTAAGACCACTTAGATGAAATCGTCTTTTCACCAAAGTTGAATATTATTTGTATTGGAAGTCTCACATTGACTAGAGAAGGTCTTCATAGTATATAAGTGAGTCAATTTTGTGAAGTTGAGTTAGGCTTAAAGTCCACTCCGTAACATAACATGATATCAAAACCATGAGTTAGAGCCAATCCTAACGAAATTTATTGTTTGTTGGATATATTGTTTCACCAGCTATTGGATGCTATCGAACCGTTATTAGATTGTTATCGAACTACCTATTAATATCTAGTCCCACGTTTGAGATGTATATACCTTCGCATGAGGTGGGTGTGTTGGAAGTCTCAGGTTGACTGGAGCTAAGGTCAATTTACAGTGTATAAGTGAGTGCAAACATCATCTTACAAGTGGATTTTGTAAGGTTGAATTAGGCTTATAGTTTACTTTTTAACAAGTATTAGAGTCATGGGTTAAAGTCTATCCCACATCGATTAGAAATGAGGTGAGTTAACAGTATATAAGTAGGTGCAAGTCCCACCTTATAAGCTAATTTTGTGAAGTTAAGTTATGCTTAAATTTCACTTCTTAACATGTTCACTTAACAATTTATTATGATCAAACATTTGAAATGAACATGATAGACATTTAGGAGTAAGCTAACATGGATAGACGGTTGAAAGAGGAATGTGCAAGTCTATTGGACTGTCCAGGTTTAATGAGACAAAGATTGAAGAGAAGCACCATTATATAGCATAGAGAAGTTAAATGAATCAAAGAATATTTAAGATTGATATGGCAAAATCACATCTAGGATGGTAACTAGAAAAACCTTGAATTATAACTAACCATCACCTTTAAATTTCCATTTCTATGTCCTTATCTGACATCTATGATAAAATTCCACAAGTATCTATTGAATTTCTATTGAAATTAAAAACATTTATCCTGAACTATTACAGTGCCAAACATTAGTGCCACAACTCATTTAATTATGGACCTCTTATTTTCATTTTATCAATCAGAATAATTGTTACTTATGATCATATTAATGAGGAATCATTTTTTTAGCAATTAGTACACTTGTTACAGATATCTTTGTAACATTTTTAAAGGGTAGACTTTATTGAAAAATTATGAATGAGAAGTAATTTTCAAGAAAAACTGGTGTCACCGTACAAGGGGACTGTCAATAACAAATCTGCCTCTTGCTTTCACCATCGCAAGAAGGATTATTCAATGTCTAGGCCAGTCACATGACTCAGCTGACGAATCAAGGCACTCACATTCTCAAGGCTTCTTTCATTAACAAGATTTTTTCACAAGGGATTCATTGAAAAGCAATGCATCTTGTTGAAAAAACACTTAAAAATTTCATGCACTGCTTTATAATTTTTATACAGTAAAATTGAGGTGTATTGTCAGGCATGAGTGACCAATATGTGAGATTGCAAGGAATTGAGGGAAAAAAGGAAAATAAGAAACAAAAAATTAACATTTCAGCTTTGCAGCCTAATATCATTAATACTACCTCAGCTTTTCTCTGCAACTTCGCTTCACCTTCAGCATCAATACCGTCCAGTTTTAGCAATTGACTCATAAGCAACTCTGTCAACACAAGAAACTCTTTCTCAGCAGCTTTATTCCCACCATTTATAGCTACTTCTATGGCAGTGACCTGAAAAGTTAAAATAATTCAACAATTCACTCTCCAATCAGATGTTTCTATAATGAGTAATAATTATACTTCAAAGATATGCTCACCCTATTTGAGAGCTTGTCCACCTCAGCTCTAACACCAGCAATAGCCTCAAAAGCTTTAGACATCTCATTTTGTTTTCTGGTTTCCTCAAGTTTCTTTTCTTTGCTAGCATTTCCCTCCAAAAGTAAAATCTTTGACTTGTCCTTTACACCTTCACGGTGCAAATGCTGATTATCACCTTTTTCTATCCCTCTGAAGAAAAGTCTTTGCTCTTCAGGCTCTAAACCAGTTTTATTGACAAGTAGTTTCTTTACATCCCCTGTAATTAGAAACCCAAAATAAGAGAAATACATATATATCAATGAAAACAAAATACATTTTATTCATGTTAAGAAATTGACTTTAAGCCTAAATTAACTTTACAAAACCGACTTGTAAGGTAAAGTTTTCACCTACATATATACTTTTAAATTAGCCTCATCTGATGTGAGACTTTCAACACACCACTCTCAAGTCGAAATATATACATCTCGTGCATGAGACTAGACATTAATGGGTAGTTCGATAATGACCCGATAGTAGGTGAAATTATATGTTAAACGAACACAAATTTCTCTGGGATAGACTCTAACAATGACTCTGATACAATTTTAAAAAGTGGACAGCAAACCTAACTGAACTCCACAAAACCAGCTTGTAAGGTGAGGTTTCCACCCACATGTATATTCTAAATTGGACTTATCTCTAGTTGATGTGGGACTTCCAACATGTTCAATATAGTAAAAACTATGTATGGGATTAATCTCCCTTGTGTTGAATATACACATAGGGTATTGTATTTATAATAGAAGAAAGGTTTAAACTCTCGAATGGTTCTCATATTTGTTCAGGAATCTCAATCCGTACCTCTCGTTTAAAACGGTCTTAATTGGGTCCTAAATTTTGCAAATTTGTAAGTCCTTTCCATTAAATGGTAAGAAACGGCATCAAATATTGATGACGTGGTCACAATAAACGTATTGAGATGAATCATTTTATTACGTGGACTTATGATTTAAACTATGACGTAGAATTTGGTAAAGTAGAAGAAAAGAAAAAAGAAAAAGTAAAAGGAAAGAGGAACAAACAACTTTGGTAATTCCAGATCTCATATGGAACCTCTATCTCAGGTCTTTTAGATTTTATATTTGTTCAAAGTTTTTTGTCTCCTTATTCCTCATACACCACACTGAAATCAATATTCTTCGGATAACTCTGTTTTTTTCTTTTGCTTTAATGCTGAATTTGTTTTTAGGGTTTGATTCTCAAGGGTTTTCTATTTTAGGGTTTTTTAAGCAAATTTTGGGGTTCTGGAAATTTTAATCTTGGGTGAGATCCCAGTGAAACGTTTTTGAGAAAAGAAATATATTTGATCTGGATATATATGAGTTAGAAGGGTGGAAGAAAGATGATGGGGGAGAAGTTTCATGTTAACGAAGAAGACAATGGTGTGTTGGAATCTATTGGGTGGAGAGGCTGTTGCATTTTTCATTTCAGCACTTTCCAAGTCTTTTCTAGTGTCATTGCAAATTTTGGGGTTTTGGAAATTTAAAGTTGGGTGAGATCCCACTAAAACGTTTTTGTGAAAAAAAAAAATGATCTTGATATATATGAGTTAGGAGGGAGGAATAAAGATGATGGGGGACAAGTTTTGTGTGAACGAAGAAAACAATGATTTGTTAGAGTTTGTTGGGTGTAGGGAATGTTGCATTTTTCATTTCAACACTTTCCAATAATGTCTTTTTCCGGAACCCAGATCGTGAAGGAAAGTCAAAATCCAACACGTGACAGAGCATACATAACAAAATTGAGAAGTACAAAGTCCATTTGGTTGTTGAGGGAAGATGGTAAGGCGAAAATCTTGGAGTGACAAAGAAGAATATGATTAGAAGAAGATTACGTTGACATTTTGAATCTCGACTAAGCAGAAGAACAAGGCTACCACGAACCTTCTGCAGGAAGTAACTCTGGCATAACAGAACCCCCTCTCTCTCTCTCTCTTCTCTTCTCTCTTCTCTCTTCTTTGCAAATTTTGAGGTTTTGGAAAAATTTTGGGGTTTTGGAAATTTAAACTTGGGTGAGATCCGAGTTAAACGTTTTAGAGAAAAAAAAAATTGATCTTGATATATGAGTTAGGAGGGAGGAAGAAAGATGATGGGGGAGAAGTTTTGTGTGAACAAAGAAGATGATGGTATGGAGTTTTTTATGAATTAAAATGAACTTGTGGTTATAAAAGTGTTGAAATGAAAAACACAACAGTAACAAATTTGCAGAAAGATGGTGATGTAGATGGTGTTTCCTTGATTCCTTTTTGATATCTCTCTGGAAATTTCAAATTTGCAGTTTCAAAATCTTAAATTTGTACAGTAAAAATTTTTTTAACTATGTTGACCAATTACATAAGACCATGTCAAAAACTAATACATCATCTTAATTTATATATTAATTCCACCTAATAAAAACATTCACATGAGCATATTTACTGTGCAACACATCAACATCTCTTGACGTCATTTTGAACACTTAACGGAAAGGACTTAATTGTTACGATTTTACAAAATTTAGGATCCAATTGAGACCGCTTTAAACAAGAGAACCCACTTGAGATTCCTCAACAAATATGAGGATCATCCGAAGGTTTAACCTTAGAAGAAATATGGGTAAGCCCAAAATACAAATAAGGAATAATAACAAACTAACTAAAGATAAAAGATAAATATATGATACTTATCTAAGATATCTAATAATTTAATATATCTAACACTCCTCCTCAAGCGGGTGTATACAAATCGTATCTACCAAGCTTGTTACACATATAATCAATTCTCGGTCCCCAAAAAGACTTAGTAAATATCTACTTATACACTTGAGTGATACTAAATTGCTAAAGATTTGCAAAGACGACATACCAACCCAGAAAACTCTCCTTAGTAACAAATCTGGGAGGTTGTTTCATATATATCTCTTGCAAATCGACGTTGAGAAACACATTGTTAACATCAATTTGATAAAGAGGTCATTGTTCAAGAGCCTCAATGGCTATAAATAAATTAACAAAAGCCATCTTTGCCATTGGAGAAAAAATATTATGGACATGTCAAACGCATTGGTAATAGAAGCAAGGTCAGAAGAGACAGTTGCGAAAGAAGCCATGGACAAACAAAAGAGAAACTCCAAAAATCCAATATTCTCTAAGCACAGATCTTGAAAGAGGAGAAAGAGGCGACCTTGGCTCTCTAAATTGCTACCTGAGAGGAGACGGGACGCGCCGCCACACTTCACAAAAAAGGGATCAGATTTGCATCTTCGAGAGGTGCGTGAGAACATGTAGGAGCTTCGATGAAGGTGTCGTTGACAACATGGTGGTTGACTAGCTGAGAGAATCAAAACGGTGTGGTCGCCGATCGAAACTGGAACTCCAACAACGATGACAATAAAAGACAACGGCGACAGCGGCTGAAGTAGTGGTGGGTGCAGTGGCAGAGGCAACGAAAAGTTTTCCTTAAAGAAAGTGCCTCTAGATTCCATGTTCAATATAATAAAAACTATGTATGAGATTAATCTCCCTTGTGTTGAATATACACATAGGGTAGTATATTTATAATAGAAGAAATATAGGCTAAGCCCAAAATACAAATAAGGAATAATAACAAAATAACTAAAGATTAAATATAAACTTAAGATATCTATCTAAGATATCTAATAATTTAATATATCTAACAATTCCTACAGTACGCACTATAGATACTATAAAGATAGGCAGCCATTTCCTCAAGCATTTTCCTAACAAAGAAATGATTGCCATCATAATGTTGGACACTACTAATTTGATATTAAGAATGAAAACGGTAGGAATGGCCCCATTAACAACCACATATACCATTGATAGAATATGTTTCATCATAGGGTAAAGGGTTGTGATAAGAATGATGTTGGTCCACATTGCATACAACACAGGAGGAACAGGGAAGCAGACTCAATTGCTTTGGAGTGCAACAAAGGAAAGGGTGGATTAAGAGATAAAAATGCAAGAACTGGACATGGTATTGGATTGGACTTATAGGTCTCTTGAATTATCTGAGCTATCTTTTTTCATTGTTATTTTTCCTCTAATTGGACAAGGATTCTCCAAAGTGAGTTTCTCTAAAATATCCAGGGTGTGTCCATCCTTGACTTAATATGAAGCACGCTGCAATCTTAATCCACTAAAACTGAAGGATGAATACATCCTGTTTTGCACACTTTCGAGAAAGGTTCACTTCAGAGTAGTCAGTTGGAAATCATTCACCTTTCTACATTAAAACTAAAAATACCTAAGTCGACCACCAACATGTAACATATATTTTAGAAGAAGAAACAATAGATATAATAATGAAACGATAAAGCTCTAAATGGGATGCTCAACGTGCATAAGGAACTCGGACTAGACTACTAATTGAGTCAAAGTAGTATGCCTCAGGTTGTTAAACTTTCATTCAATAAGTCCACTCCCCAAGAACTACATGATAATGCCAACTACATGGATCCCACAATGCCATTGGACCTAATGAAAGACCAAATTATCAAGTGACCATAAACACAGATACGTTTAGTTCATTTTGGGCAGGAGTCAATTTGCAGTCAATAAGTAAATTACTTAACATCAAGTTCATGGAAGAAAAATAACAAAAATGTCAATGCTAAAAGTGCTTGGAGATGAACTTGAAACCAACTAAAAACTATAATAGTTTATGAGGTAGGATATTGAACAAATATCCCTCATATCTTAAATTAACCCAAACTCCACAATATCTCTTCAAGCCGGGTCATTCAAAGATCAAACCCTATTCCCGTAATTTCCATTTTTCCCCCTTCACTAACAATTCCTTTCACCGAACCCAAATATCCCCCAGAACACTGAACTCAACAGATTCAAGTCCAATAAAGCCAAGTCTATAAATGATTAAATTTGAGATTAAATAATAATATGAATGTGGTACCATTGATTGAAAAAGAGAAACCTAACCGAAAGTTGATTGGGCCGGGAGGTGAACTTCATGGTGGGAGGTACCGTACGAAACATTAACCTTGATCGTGGGCCTGGGCCCACCACTGTCGCTCTCGGCGGCCCTCATCTCCGGTGAGATCTCGCTGGCGGAGTCTGCGGCGTTATTCATCGAAAGGGAGCAAAGAAATTTGAGTTACAGTGTGGACTGAACTTGACCCTAAGCGCAGGTTGTTGATTGAGGTAGTTGCGAAGACACGATGTCTTTCTAAGCTTCTACCAAGATTATATATCTACGTACCGTCAAGCATACATTTTATTCATTTATTTTTGTGGTTTTTATAAGTTTAATTATCTATTTAGCTTATTTATAAGTTAGGATAAAAGATATATATATATATATATATATATATATATATATATATATATATATATATATATATATATTTGATTTCTTATATATATTAAATAAAATTTTTTATAATGAATTAACAAATACTAGTTTTTCAATATTAACTCGAATGTTTTAATATTTTAGTATTGATGCAAAACACTAATTTGACGTAAACATTATTAATTTTGTGCACTAATTGTATTTACACATTTAATGAATTTAGATGTTTTTTTTATATGAAATTACGTGAGACATGAGTTTGATTTTCAATTGTCCATATATAATTTATTAACCTTCACTTCTATAGTGACTCTATATCTTTTAAATAATGTCTTTTCACTTCTCAATGTCTTTAATAGATGTCTTTTAAGAAAATACTTCTTCTTGTATTCAATTTAGGTTTGATCATTTTGAAGGTCTCTATTTTTTGGATTCGTATCAATTGGATCCTTATATTCTAAAATTGTTCAATTAGGTTCCTATTTTGGTAAAATTAAGTCAATTGGAACCTTCCCGTTAATTTTGTTATAACGGCGTTAATATTACAATGAGTATGATGCTCACTTTGCAAATGTGAGACATGTGGTAGACTTAGGTGAAATTTAATTATTTAAAATTTTAAAAATCTATCATCCTTCTTTCTCACATTCATCCTCTTTCTGTATATCCTTTCTCCGCCTTGACCTGCCTACCCCGTCGTGCCCTTGGCAACTCGTGGGTGCATTGCCAAATTTGTGCATCGTTCCACCTTCTCTAGTTTCACTATACTTCTGAGGGTTTTTAATTTGGGGAATATTTCCCCTGTGCCTGTGAGTGACCTTTTTGCAATTTGGAGGTTTATAGTTGTATTAGGGATTTATAGTTTATGTAAATATTATCTTTACATTAATAATTATATATATATATATATATATATATATATATATATATATATATATATAATTAAAAGAAAATTTTAAAAAGAAATGTTACATTAATAATTATATATATATATATATATATATATATATATATATATATATATATATATATATTACATAATATTATGGAAGAAGAGTTATCTAACTTGTGCTGCTACTGCACAGAGATGCATCCGTACTAATGATATCAACAATGTTGGCCTGACTGTCAAACATCATACCTTCTTTGAAATGTTTGGAAACTTCAGTTTTTTGGTGACTAAGATTGATATTCAATTCTTAGAACAAGAGGATATGGTCTTGGAATGGGATGTGGAGTTGGAATGCGTGCATTTGGATTGGAAGAAGGAGGTGGTGATGTTTCGTGTGATGTTCAATATAATATTCATTTCAACTAATGTAATTTTACTGTGCGACATCAGAATTAACTGTATCGTCAGCATGCCACGACATAGTAAGCTTAATGCCGTTTCCTAAAATTAACAATTTAGTTCCAATTGACTCAATTTTACCGAAATAGGGACCTAATTGAGCACTTTCAAAATACGAGGACCCAATTGATACGAATCTACATAAATAAGGACCTCCGAAATGATTAAACCATGAATTTATAAGTAATCTTTTGACATGTTACTCATCATTCTCCTTTTTATGTTCCTTTATCTCCTTTGGTATAAGTTTACGCTTTTTATTATACTTAGAATGTTTCACATTTTTTACTTATTCTTGCCTTTTCATAAATCCTTCAATTTAATGCTTACAAGATTTAGGTCGTCTGCACAACTACAGAAATTCCATTTTGTTATGATTGCATTTTATCGTTATTACATGGCAATTACCCATCTCTTTTTCTCTTTATCATGGGTCTTTAGTGGTGTGCCCAATACACATTTTTTAATTTTCTCATTTCACTAAAACTCCACTTTTCTTCTTTTTTGTTAATTGTTTCATTAGCTTCCTCTCCAAGTTTATTTCTTTCTTGTGTTTCAACTTCTTACATGTCAGAGCGATGCAGTGGAATAATTAGCGTGTTTGGACAAAAATGAAGATGACGGGGTGAATTGATTTCTAGTGCTTCGAAAATGATTTTTCTTCTCTCTTTATAAGATTTACTTAACAAATAATATCAACAACAATAAAAAGTGTAGGGAAAGAGAGATTTGCACAAGTAATTTTATACTAGTTCAGATTCCAAGGATCCTACGTCCAATTGTTAATCCCAAACAGAGAATAACTATCCACTATCACAAAACCAATAAATTATTACAATCATACATAAAGATAAGTTTAAGGGTTTAGAAACACCTCTTTTGTTACCCCAAGAGACGATACTCACTTATCCTGAAAGCCACAAAGGATAAACACCTCCTTCAAATGCTTCACAAAGGATGACCACCACCTTTGAATCTTCACAAAGGGTGAACACCTCCTCTGAATCTTCACAAAGGATGACAACGCTTCACTCTGCAACAACAACAACACTCAATCACACTCTCAGTTAAAGTTCCCGCTCTATGCCAACACCAAGTTCTCAAAGCCGAAGCACAAGGGTTACATAAACCATAGATCACACTTCACTTGAATTTACAAGTGTGTTTGTATGTTAGAATGAGAGTCTAAAACATCTTTATAAAGACCTCACTCAAGGATGCCTCCAAAAAATCCGTTGTCAGTTATTTAACGCGTGATAATCAATTATCTAAATGAGGTCATCGAATGTGCATTTAATGTATGCACAACAGTAAAAAACATGCTTGAAACCTCTCATAATTACCCGTGAGAATCATTTATGGTAAGTCATAATCGATTATGGATAATCGATTATCATTAGTTGGTAATCGATTATTCCAAGGCAAAATGAGTTTTTGGAAAACGTTTAACACATAATACATGTAATAAAGGATAAATAATACCCTATACATAAAACTACTTAATTACAAAAGTTTTAACATAAAACAAGTCTTCATGAAGATCTTCTTGCAACATGAACACTTGAGATTTGACTTTGAGACATCATTAAAACTTCTAAGCTTCACCTTTATGCCAACACTACACTCGCATTTGCTTTCCATTTGCTATAATGGCTTCTTCATTTGCTCATCACCCGTGACCTATCTTTTTTTACTCCTTTGATGAAAAGGGATGGACGCAAGTTTGGTCTTCTTCTAGGTTTGAATGAGGAATCATGAAAGATTTGTGAGAGGTACTCATTCTATACTCCATTGATGGACATTCCCATCCTTCTGGTGATCCTATCTGGCCTAACCCATCACCTCAAATCATCCAAGACTTCCTTCGACCCACTTCATCACACTTGATTAACCAATTCCAAAATATTGGAGTCCACCATTGTGAATCAACGTTTTTTAAGTTATATAGGGCTAGCCCCTCATTAGAAATCACTTTACATAAAATGGTTAACTAGGGTCAATGCTACCTATAGGACCCATTGGAAGAAAATTAAGACTTATGATTCCATTCAACTTTCCTACTGTGACCTTTCCACCATCAACATAACAATGCTTATTGTCATTGTTCATCTTTGGAAGAAAGATATAAATGCCATGGAGCTTCCTTGTGGATCATATGCTCTTACCTTTCTAGATGTTGTTGTAAGACCTAAGAAAAAATGAAATAGTTTTTAACATTTTTTCAAAAAGATAATTGTATGGTATTTAGTATGGACCGAACAATTAACATTCAGGACCGTTCGATCCATCCGCTACATTAACAATGGTCAACCAGGTCAAATGGTTTTATTAATGTTGGACCATAATTGGACCAGCGCGTTGATGGGCTAATAAGTTAATTGGGCCAATAATCTAGGAAATAATAACATAATGATTCAGGATATTGATAATTGATAACAGTTTATGAGCAACTAACTGAATCTAAAGGTAAGTTTGTTTTTATTTTATTGGATATGTGCTAGTCTAGGATCCCTGAGATGACTTATAAATATAAGGTCAGGGCCAAAAGCCAGGTATATGCTCTACTGAATTCATAATATTCTATTATGATAAACTCGTGACAAAACATTGAATATTCCATTTTGAGCAGAAACTCTTTCAATAGACGCCTAACTTGAGCGTCGGAGTACCATTGCAGGTACCTCCCCCCCCCCCCCCCCGTCCAGTCAAGAGTGCAAGTGAGCGGAACAAGGAACTCAGGCATTGGAAAGCGGGAAAGTCATAGTAGAAAGGTACGTCTCTCAACCCTACACAAATCCCTACCAAAACAATAATAGTAATAAAATAAATTAATTTTGTATGGGTTTAGTGTGTTAAAAGTGTTATTTTGGTGAATTAAAATAATTATGGTTGTATTATTTTGGAAATGAGAATTCAATTTTAGATGTTGTAATGTATGATTAGAGGGATAATTGGATAAATGTTTTATTAATTAGGTTTTTCTTTCATAGGTACGTTCACCATTGAATGGGGTAATTAGTTTTTCCTTAGGTGTTTTTGCCAGGAAGTTGGCATTCTATTATATATAAGTTACTTACATGTTTTTTCATGTGTTTATATATATTATATTATATTATATTGTTTCGGTAGGAATTTATAAGGCTGGACGACTGAATACACTTCTTGGGGATTCTTATTAATTGGCTAGTTGGTTTCTCTTTTTGTTTTGTTTTTGTAAATATATTGTGTATCATCTCTCTTACAATTTTGTTCTTAAAAAAAGAGAAAAAAGAAAAGAGACAAGACAAGAAAAGAAAGAAAGAAAAAATCAAAAAATAAAAGCAATTTTGAATAAGTGGAGTCAAGATAAGGATTGAATTAAAGGTTTTGGGTGTGATTTGATTGTATGTTCACTTGTTCCCCATTGCTCCTCTATTCTTTTTGGTTTGTAGCTTCGTATCTATATGTTATCCTCCCTTATCCTTGGCCCTATTACAACCATAAAAAGACCTTTTGATTTGAACATGTGTATGCTTTGAGTGTTGTTATTAGAGACTTGCCCAGTCTTTTTGTTGCTTGCTTTCTTGAGTGCCTTGAGTTGAAATTGTTTACCCTAGACACTTAAGATAAATAGTGATAGTGCATCTATGAGGTTCTGGTGTTTTTGATGTACCTTTTGAGTTAATTGATTATTTTTCCATGTTTTGAATTGCTCGGCTGATTTCCATGAGTATCTACTTTCTCTGATGTGTTGGATGTTGTCTACTCCTTTCCTCTTTCCAGGTTTCATTGAGAATCGTGTAAATCTGTTTGGTGTCTTGTATGTCTTTTTGTTTCTGTGTCTGGATGATGTGTCACTCTCTTGATGTCTTTTGAATTGTTCCTTGTTCTGCGTCTTGATTTTGCCCCAAGAGTGCAAAAGACTAAGTGTGGTCTATTTTGATGAATCATTATTTTGTTCACTTAGTTTTCTACACCGAATTGTACTAGTGAATTGTGTTTGATTCTCAATTATTGTCTCATTTTCACTACTTGGGCTTAATTTGACTAATAATTCTTATTTTAATTAATTTGAATTATTTGGGCCTAATTATTCCAATTATTATTTGCAGGAAAATTTTGGAATTATTATTGAGACATAAAAAAAGCTGCCACATCATTTATTCTTTTCCATTTCAACATTTCTTTTTAGTTTCGTTTTTAGGTTAGCTTTCGGCCATTTTTGGGCATCTTTTGTAGAAGCTCATTAGAAGGGCAGCATTGTAATTTAGGGTTATAAAGACCTAAAATCAAATTTCATTCTCCTCTTCTCCTCTCATTTTCGTTTTCTCTCTAGTGCTTTGTTCTTTTGGTATGATTTGGGGGAGATGATTTGAGTGGATTTGAGTAGATTTGAGGGTAATTTTTTTGTTGTTTTTTTGAGTGGATTTGTGGGTAATTGAGAGTGGATTTGAGGGTAAAGTTTGTGAGAATTAGTGTAAGATTTGATTGATGTGACAGATTTAAAAAATTAGTTTAATGGGTATAAATTAAAGATTACCAAAATACTCCTAGTTATTAAAATAATATAAAATGATAAAAAATTAATAAATAATTAAAATAAATATTTTTTAAAAAATATCTAAGTTTAATACAATATATTTAATAAATAATTAATACGATATATTTAAATAAAAATTCTTTTTTTTTTTAATTTTAATTTGAATTTCAAAATTTCATAAAAAGGTAATAAATCTTTTGACTAAAGTTAAGTTTAATATTTATATTATTACTATTATTATTATTATTTATATTATTATTATTATTATTATTTATATTATTATTATTATTTATATTATTAGTATTGTAACATCCCAATAAATATAATCCAAAGCTATAATTCATTTTAGGAGTTAACATGAATAATAAAGGAGAACAATAGTGAATAAGCATAGAGGTGAAGGAGATAGGAAAATATATCATTAAAATTTAAAAGTGTACAACAGTCATACTGAATACAATATTTACAAAATAGACCGAACGGTCTTAGATAGAGTTCATTGACCTAACGACCAATCATCAAAAGGTTCCTCATTCAGAAGGATTTTACAAACTATTAACCGGACGGTTAACTAGCCACCTAACAAAAATAACTATACTAAAGACCGGAAAGTCCTGCACAGCTCTCAGGCACGGCTTCCACGGCATCCTCCAGAGTGTCCTCCAAAACAGCTTCTAAGGTATCCTCCAAAGTACCCTCTGCTCACACCCAAAAGGATGATCATTACAACGAAGAGAATAACCGAACGGTCAAACACCGAACGACAACATAGATAAAGACAGAACAGATAAGGGTAAGCTTATGTAAATTTAATTAATCGTTTCAACATACAGGTAAGCAAATAAACAGAATCAAATCAACATGTTATACACATAATTACTACACATGCATACTAAGTTCATCAACTTATGACCGACCACTAAGACACTGTCCGGACGGTATGAACCACATAGCCCGACGTCCCTAGCACCCGGTGTGGTGTAATAGCTGCCTTTACTTATCAGCTGCCACCCGAGGTTAGTCCTCAAACGGTTATCTGTTCGTATAACCGCGGACCTCCTGTCATTCCCACATATGAGTGACCTTTCTCTACCTGAGAAAGCGCCCTCACGGAATATCAGGATCAGGACGACCAAACCAGGGTCTGACCATGTTCATACTTTACCAATCATCACCAATTCATGAGACATTCCTCCATTGGAATTCCCTTACTCAACCAAATTTGATATCTGTTCATTGTTACTTTCATCCTGGAAGGGTGTCAAGAGAATGATCGGATTATCAACGATAGAATAAAAGATGGAATGAGACAAGGATACATGGCCGAATGGTCCAACAAGAACTGAAACTAGATGCCCTAAAACACTTGCAATAGTTGACCGGCTGATCCGGCAACGAATAGAACTATCCACCAAAGACTTAACACAAATGATGACCGGACGGTCTGATCAAGGGTGAGACTGAATAGCAAAGAATGTCAAATGGTTGGTCGGATGGCCCGACAAAGAATAAGACTGTATCCCAAAGGATGGACTATAAGTGATAGTCATCCGAACGGTTTAGCAAAGGGTGTTATAAAACAAGTACTAATCATGTTCGAAGGTTGGTCTATGACCGAACACTTCTCAAACCGAACGAACTAAGAAAAGAGAAATTCTTTAAAGGAGAAAAAGGACTTTAGTCAAGTAAAACGGACGTTTTCAATGAATAAAGGCTCACTAGACCATGCAGTCATTAAATGACCGAATGGTTCCAAAAGAAAGAATATCAAGTTTGTAGATTTTATAATTTAAGTGTCAACCTAAGGCCGAACACTTGTAAGGCCGAACGCCTGGTTTATGACCAGCGTCCTTAAATAATTATTAACAATAATATTAAATGATGTAAACTAAATTGAGAAACTTATTATGCCGAACAGTCCGAATGGACCGAACGGTAATGGGAGGACCGAATGGTCCTAATGACCTTCGATCTCAGATTCATGATTTCTCTAAGTTTCATACATTCATACCAAGTACATACTTTAAAATCATACAATTCATACGGCAGCATTTTACATATTATCAACCATTAAATCATACATCATACAACAAAGATTCATACATTCAAATCATACAAAGAAATTATAATTAAACTTTATAAGCTTCTCTTACCTCTAATTCCAGCTAGTACGTCTAAGGTAGGTTGGTAGCAATCTATCTCTTCTAAGGTTCCCAAAGTCTAGAATCAAATACCAAAGTAGGTTCAGAGGAACGGTTTCACAAGTACATGCAAGCTTTAAAGGCGCATGCATGCAAGAGAACAAAGAGATTTCAAAGGTCAAAACACTTACCAGGTATAACCCGAAACCGAACAGTTCTAATGGAAGAGGAGACCACCAGAATTCTTCAGGTGTGATCTGAATGGTGATCGGAACAGTAGATTGGTTAGGATTTTAGAGAGAAGGTTGGAAGATTTTAGAGAGAAGGAGGAGAATTTGAGTTTCCAGAAAGTTTGAGTTTGAGGAAGAAGAAGAAGATTGCATGGGAAAAGTGGCGTCAGGTTCCTTTCTCACCTTATATACTGCCTCCACTTAGAACGTCCGGACCATTCCCAGCGTGCCACCTGACTTCCACTTTTTGGGGTTTCACTGCTCTGCTGATACTGCACGGATCACGAAGGAAGGGAATTAAGACTTGGCAGAGTTGGTCTCCCACTGTACCAGGGAAGACCGGACGACTGACACGTGTATCCCACTAAGGAGGGCATTAAATGAGGTGTGACAAGTATTATTATTTATATTATTATTATTATTATTATTATTATTATTATAAAAGTATGAAAGTTAATTATCAAAGGTTAGAAATGAAATTACTCACCATTCCTTTTAAATCTTCGCACTGCAGCAATGATGGAATAAAGGGAGAATCCTCTCAAATCCTCTCATTTCATTCCTCGTAAATCTCCAAAAGTAAACAAAATTTTTTTTTTCATCCATCCTCGCCAATCTCTGTGAACAGGAGAATCTGTTCAAACGAACAGCCCCTAGGTCCTGGAGCATTGTTTCATTTCCACCCCCTCCCTTTGGGGGTTTAGGTTTTGTTCTGTTTTCCTTTCCATTAATGAATGAATCTCGTTTTTTTTATTTGTATTTGTTATTTCTTCTCTTGTTGTTTAATTTCGCATTTCATTTCAATTTCGTGCATTTCAATTTCGTCCAGAATTTCATTTCCCATTGCGTTTTTCAATTGTGTTTTTGTTTGCGTTTTTGAAGTCTATTTTCGTTCTAGAATTGCCTTTTCATTTATGCTATTATTGGGTTTAATGAATTCCATTTCGTTTTGTTGTTTTAATCTTAGCTTAAGTGTGCTTGGTTGGTCATTAGAAAAATTGCATCGTTTCCATGAGATTTCTGAGTTGGAAGTGTGTTTTTGCTGCTTTGACTTGGCTGATATTAAATATGCTTGTGCACTTGCAATTGGGTATACACTTAGTTGCCTAATTGGTGTTTAATATTTGCTTAGTTGATGAAACTGTGTGGTGCATAATTGATTGAATATGAGCAAAGCGTTTTCTTAATTCGCTTTTATGAAAACATGGTTAGTCTTCGCTTAATTGGTTAGCTTGTGTTGGAATAGGGGTTAGAGGACTGAGTAATTGTTGTTAATCTGTAATCGGAACAATGTAATTGAGCAGGTGATCAACCGTTTTCCATTAATGTTTGAATTCATGCTTTAGTTTGGTAGATTTTAGTTCACAAAATTGTTCATAAACCACCTCCCACCATGTACTCAATCTAATTCTTGAACCACATTTAGCCCTTGAGAGACGACCTAAGAGTCAATTCCAAACTTATACTACATTTAATTGAACATTAAATTTGATTCGGGTATGACCTCGATCAAAGAGGAGTTGAACCAATTTCAGAGAATGATGTTTGGGAACTCATTCCTAGAGAAGAGCATTACCAAGTGATTGACACAAAATGGGTCTTTAGAAACAAGTTGGATGAAGAAGGAAATATCACCAAGAACAAAGAAATACTAGTTGCTAAAGGCTACTATCGAAAGGAAGGTATAGACTATGATGAGACATATGCCCTAGTAGCCAGGTTAGAAGCAATTAGATTATTACTTGCCTATATATATATATATATATGTGTGTGTGTGTGTGTATGTATGTATGTATGTATGTATGTATGTGTGTGTGTATGTATGTATGTGTGTATGTATGTCTGTGTGCATGTG
>NC_028358.1:30047346-30064057 GCF_000741045.1 Vigna radiata var. radiata
TATATATATATATATATATATATATATAAATAAAAATGTAACATATTTGAACTACCTAAATTTAAATAAATTAAAATTGATAACATACCATTTGAGTATACTTGCACAAACGCAAAATATATAATCAAAATATATAAACCATCCTATGTATTTTATAATAAATATATTTTAATAAAAAATTATGATTTAGTGTAATTTTAGTCTTTAAATTTTTATGCAAAATTAAAATTAATTTATATTTAAAAATAAATAAATATAATTATTTTAATCTAATAATATTAATTTTTTGAGTTTCTTAAACGATGTTTCCGATTACCATTGAAGCAAACAACTCAAATTAATCTGAAAAGAATTTAACGAAATTGAATTAAAGTTTGAAAGAAATTTCAATTTTACAATAATTAAAAACATATTTAATCTTAAAAAATATTATATAAAAAGACCAGTGAAACTATGTGATGAAACTTCTCCAAATTAATTTATAAATAAACTAATTTTATGTCATAATTTTATTTTAATTTTAAAGTTCAAAGAAATTGTTATTTTGAAATATTTCATTCTTTTATTATGAAAAAAATAAAATTAATTTCATACGTTTTTAACGTATATGCATATTAAATATGTAAAAGGATTGTAATATATTAAGTAAATTTAACGTATATGTATACAATAAGATTGTAAGCAAATGTTTGAAGTATTGTAATAGATTTCTTTTGATATGTCTCTTACTTGTCATCATAAGAACATTGTGAAGCTGATGCAGTTCAAAATATATATATATATATATATATATATATATATATATATATATATATATATATATATATGTATGTATATATAACATCCTAAGTATTTTATAATAAATATATCTTAATAAAAAATTATGATTTAGTGTAATTTTAGTCTTTAAATTTTTATGCAAAATTAAAATTAATTTATATTTTAAACTTTGATATATTTTTATATTTAAATTTTCAAAATAAATAAATATAATTATTTTAATCCAATAATATTAATTCTTTTTTAGCTTCTTAAACGATGTTTTCGATTAATATTGAAGCAAACAACTTAAATTAATCTGAAAAAAATTTAACGAAATTGAATTAAAATAGTTATATTTATTATTCTTAAAATTTTAAAATAAAATATATTAAAGTTTGAAACAAAACGAATTTCAATTTTATAATAATTAAAAACATATTTAATCTTAAAAAAATATTATATAAAAAAACCAGTGAAATTATGTGATGAAAGATCTCCAAATTAATTTATAAATAAACTAATTTTATGTCATAATTTTATTTTAATTTTAAAGTTGAAAGAAATTGTTATTTTGAAATATTTCATTCTTTTATTATGACTGAATATAACACCAACATTAAACTACAATTTAAAATGAATGACAACATACAAATGTCATCATCTAATACATTAATACATTAAATAAAAGTACTGCTTTCCGTCACATAGAGTCTTCAATCCATTTAATTTTCTTCCATCCACAACTTCTTTGCTTTCCATCAACTCATTCTCCGAACCTATGAAAGATCATGCAACCATAAGATATTTACAACGTATATTAGAATACCCAAATAAAATAAATAAATAAATAATGATAACTCAGACAAATTTGTATGATCCTTACGTTTTAGTTCACAACAAAATCATGGAAAGATTTTGGTTATAGACTTGCAAATTGGGCATCGAACTATTGGTTGTTCTACAACGCCATGGTAAGATTTACCAGTGCATGCACAACGGAAAAGAAGAAGACTTGGAGCGTTCTGAATATCTTCATTGTTTAAATGCTGAGCAACTTCATGGTCTGTGAAATTAAACGCAATATCATTCTCCATGAAAACACCTTCTCCAAAATTCACATAAGGCCTAAAATCGTAAATCACGAATCCAGTCTCAACGTGATAGTAGTAAAGAAGATTCGACTGTGATCAGATCAAGAACAAGAAAATTAGAACAACATTATTATATTATTTTTTACTAAAACAGAAATTTACATCTTTTCAATGTCATATGTTAGAGTTACCGGGATATCTAGAACTCGTTGCCAAGGATAAGGAACATGAGCACCTGGGTGGTTTAAAAGAAAATTGAACAATAATGTAATAGCCATGACAAAGATGTGAAAGATTAGATAGAAGGTTGTGGAAAGTTGATGTTGAATCTCAGTATATATAGTGAGTTTGACATGAATTACAACTCAAAATTGATATTTCCATATTAATATAAATTAATGAAACTGTTGTCACTATGTAAACTGTTACATGAAATTTAGGAGTGGTAAGTATTACAAAGTGGGTTTTAAGTCTAACTCAACCTCACAAAACTGACTTGTAAGGTGAGGTATGCGTGATAGTAGAAATTGAGTGACCCAATAGCGGCCCTACAACAGGTGGAATAGAAATGTCCAAGAAAGAAGAAATATCGCTAGGATAGGCTTTTTAACGATAACTCTCATACCATATTAAAAAGTGGGCTTTAAAGCCTAACTCAACCTCACAAACCGGCTTGTAAGGTGAGGTTTGCACCTCACTTATATATTATAAATTGATCTTATCTCTAGTAGAAGTGGGTGAGGTTTGCACCTCACTTATATATTATAAATTGGTCTTATCTTTGGTCGATGTGAGACTTCCAACACATGGGCTTTAAAGCTTAACTCAACCTCACAAACCGGCTTGTAAGGTGAGGCTTGCACCTCACTTATATATATTATAAATTGGCCTTATCTCTAATCGATGTGAGACTTTCAATAATAAGTGTGAATTATATAAATAGCTTTAACCAGAACAAAACACAATTTGAGGACTTTGGAAAGGTGAAGAAACCACCTTTAAAATAAAACAGTAAATATGTTTCATTACTTTTTTTTTTAATAAAAACTATTTTTTTTTATGTTTACTTGATAAAAAAAAGTTAAATATGTTTTTATTTTTTAAATTTAAATCTAAAATTTGAATTTGTTTTTGTCTTAAATTTAATAGATATTTGTTCTCAACATTAAAAATAAATGAATATAATCTTTCTAATAAGTTCAAAAAATTAATATTATTAGATTAAAAAAAATATATCTATTCATTTTTATAGATTGAAAACTAAAATATTTGAGAAAATTAAGAATTTCAATTTTGCATATAAATTTAGAAACTAAAAACATATTTAATTTATAAAATGGTAAATTTTAATTTCACATATAAATTTAGGAACTAAAAACATATAACTATCTTTCAATATTTGATAAACTCATTATTTGAAAAAATAAAAAAGAAATTAGAAAGTTAATCAATAAGTCAAAAACAACAAGATAAAAATAATAATTATGTTATCTCAATTAATAGAAAAATTAAATATTAGAATACTTATGTTGAATATAGTAAAAACTATTTATGAGATTAATTAGGGTGTTCAAGAAATATGGGTTAAGTCCAAAATACAAATAAGAAATAATATAAAAAATAATATAAAAAAATAAAGATAATATATCTAACACTCCCCTTAAGATTGTGCATATCAATCGTATGTACCAAGCTTACTACTAATAATCAATAGACTTAGTGAAAATATATACTCTTACACTCAAGTGACACTAAATGGTTAATGATTTGTGAAGACATAGAAGAAAAAATATAAACCTAGAAAACTCTCCTAAGCAATAAATCTAGAATACATTGTTGATCTCCAATGGATAAAGAGATCATTTAAGATACCATGTTGAATATTGTGAAAACTGAGATTAATTTTCCTTCCCTTTTATTGAATATACATTTAGGGTTCTTTATTTATAACAAAAAAAAATATATGCTAAGTTCAAAATACAAATAAGAAATAATAATAAACTAAGTAAAGATAAATGATAAAGATAAGATAAACCTAATATATCTAACAACTTTTAATTTTAAATATATTTAAACTATAAAAGTTTACATTAAAATTGCTAAAATTAAATGTAATTTAATATATTTTTTAAAACCATTTTATAGGGTGGATATCATTTTATTTAAAGAGTAACTGGTAGAATTAATATTTCATTCAATGTCACATTATATTTATATTAAATTTCAACAATTACAGTTTATATATATTTATCTCAATACCCAAATTCGTTTTCATTATATCTTATTGAAATTATTAAAGTATTATAATTTAGGAGGTAACCGAATATATATATATATATATATATATATATATATATATATATATATATATATATATATATATATATATATATATATATTAGTTTTTAGTTTCCTAATTTTTTTTTTGGTTATACACTTTTTTAGTCCTACATTTACTTATTTCTTTACTTTATAATATTTTCTTTTGTTATTTTTTTACATAAGAGTGTTTAACTCTTAATTTCAAGTTAAATCAAATAATTCTATTATATACCATGTAATGTAAAAAAACTTAATTCTACAGCTTTTCCATTTTTGCAAAATATAGTTCAATGGTTATCAAAATTTATTGAACATGCATTTCCTCATTTTTATTAATTTAATATTTTTATTTTTTTCATTTTTATCATGTAGGATATAATAATATAAAGACATTTAACTTATGATATGATAATTTTACTTAAAGAATAATTAGTAGAATTAATATTTCATTCAATGTCACATTATATTTATATTAAATTTTAATAATTTCATTATAAGTTCTTTTAATTGAGTATGAAACGGTTACGGTTTACGTATATTTATCTCAATATCCAAAGTCATTCTGATTATATTTGAATTACTCAAGTATTATATATTTTTTTCGCTATACAATTTTTTATCTACTCTTCTAATTGTTTGCACTGTCTTATATTCACAAAATTCATTCACTTTTTTACTATTTTTTTCCTCATATCACAATATTGATTATATATTTTGCCTTTGTGCGGGTATACTCAAATGGTGTGTTATCAATTTTATTTTATTTAAATTTAGTTAGTCCAAATATGTTACATTTTTATTTACATATATATGTTACATATCTTTGATGTACTTGAAAAATACTAAAAAGAAGGTTCAATAGTGTTTATGAAAAATGTTTTTGGCAACCCTTATGATATAGCACTAGAAAGGGGTTTAATATTATCTTTTTTTAAAACTAGTTAATGTGGTGGACATCATTTTACTTAGAATAATTAGTAGAATTAATATTTCATTCAATGTCACATTATATTTATATTAAATTTCATTAATTCCGTTATAAATTTTTTAATTGAGTATGAAACGGATACGGTTTACGTATATTTATCTCAATACCCAACTCTCTTCTGATTATATTTGAATTACTCAAGTATTATATTTTCTTTTTCGCTATACAATTTTTTATCTATTCTTCTAATTGTTTGCATTGTCTTATATTCACAAAATTCATTCACTTCTTTACTATTTTTTTCCTCTTATCACAATATTGATTATATATTTCGCCTTTGTGCGGGTATACTCAAATAGTGTGTTATCCATTTTAATTTATTTAAATTAATTAGTCCAAATATGTTATATTTTTATTTACATATATATGTTACATATCTTTACGTACCTCAAAAATACTAAAAAGAAGGTTTTATGAAAAATGGTTTTTGCAACCCTTATGATATAGTAGTAGAAAGGGGGTTTAATATTTTCTTTTCTTTTAAAACCATTTAATGTGGTGGACATCATTTTACTTAGAGAGTAATTAGTAGAATTAATATTTCATTCAATGTCACATTATATTTATATTAAATTTCATTAATTTCATTATAAATCTTTTTAATTGAGTATGTAACGGATACGGTTTATATATATTTATCTCAGTACCCAAATCTGTTCTCATTATACCATTGTTTGAATTACTAAAGTATTATAATTTAGTAGGTAACATACATACATACATACATAAATACATACATACATACATAAATACATACATACATATATACCTACGTACATACATATGTACATACATGCATATATATATATATATATATATATATATAGGGATTTGTTAACGCGCGTACGTCTGTTTTTCAGTTGATACATTTAGGCAATGTGTACCGGGTTATAGTAGACAAATATACCCTCATATATTATGGATTATAAGTTTTAAAGTCAAAGGTATTTGAATAATTTTCATTCTCAAAACTAAAAAAAAAAACAAGAAACCCCCAAACCCTTACTCACCTTCCTCATTCCTCTCAACCCTTTCTCTTTCATCTCTCTCACTCTAAATTTTCTCTATCATCCTATGGTAGATCCAACTGAAAAAAAAATTAGAAATCGTTTGAAGTATGTGTGTGTGTGTGTTATATATGTTTGAAGTACCAAAAAGACACTAGAAAGGGAGATTGAATAGTGTTTATGGAAAACGTTTTTCGCAATCCTTCTGGTATAGCATGTTGTCTAGTGTGTAAAATATTCTTTCAAAGGTTTAGATGCTCGACTTGAAATATGAGCGTTGAAAAGATTAACGTGCTATTCAGAATAACTTCTACTGCAATGTTTGTAAGAAATTCCTTTAAAAGTAAAAGGATTATTTAGCCTAGAAGCTCTTATATTTTCAAATATAAAACTCAACTGTAGGTTTTCTAAGAGGATTGTTTAGTAAAGAGAAGAGAGAATAATACAAGAGCTTTTATATTGGTTCGCTCCAACTAAGCTACATCCAGTCTCCTCTGCAGAGGGTTCCACTATAATTTTCACACGATTACAAATGAGTATTAGCACCACTCTTGATACTCAACTACCTCGTTGAGATTTCCTTTGAGTATTCGCACCACCCCTGGTACTCAACACCCCACCGAAATTTCCTTGTGTAGTTGCATCACTCTTGGTACTCAGCACCCTACCGAGATTTCCTCGAGTATTCAAACCACTCCTGGTACTAGACTATCGCGCCTAGATTCCTTAACTCAAAAGAGTTCAGTTGTAACTATTTTAATTCTCTTCAAAATTGCAATCAACGATTGCTTACAAACAGTTTAGACTAAATCTCTCCACAAGAGGATTTGATTACAATACAACACAATGTAAAAATTCAAAGGTGTTTCTCTCTATAATCTTACAATAGTAAGAGATTTGATACTTAAGCTCGAGAGTATCTCTTTCTCTTTTCCTCTTCTCTTCTTTTTTCTTCAACTCAGATGTATTCTTTTCTTTGAGCTCTTTTCTCTCTTTTTCTCTTTAGGATGGATATGGTGTTACAAGCTTTGTGCACTTTGGTTATCCTCTATTCTATCATCTTAATTTTCTTCTTGGTAGAACTTTTATTTATATATTTTATGAATGTTTGTCTGTTAGAATGTGTTTAGTTCGTAGCCTTGATGCTTGTGTTTTCTCTTTTTCTTTTCATAGTAGTCATTGTGTTAGTCAACTTTGTCAAAACAGACATGCTTTTTCAGTCCTTTGCTTAAAGTAGGTCGTATGATCTTTTTAGACTTTTCTTCAAGAGAGGAACATTCCATGTTTATTTTTTTTGTCTCTAACGTCCACATTTGATCTGTAGCATTATGGATGCGTATAAAATAACTTATATGCAAACCTAGAGTAAATTTTGCTTGCAGCAGATATGACTTTTCTTATCACTTTTGTTATTTTTGAACATTGAGCATTTATGTCATTTAATGCTCGCTCAGAACAACAAAGTTCTTTTTAATTTTCTATCGTTAGGTAGCATTTTACAATTATGCTCTTTTAGTTAGAAGATACCAAACATATAAATACTTCATCATATGATGACGTGTGTGTTTCGCTCATGGTATCATCTTGATTCAAGTAAATGCTTCTTTTGTTTTTGTCTCTTAGTAGACAAATAGCATTTAGCTTGCTCAAACTTTCTTGTGAATTTTAACAGTTAAGTCTTTTAATTATTTTAGCTGAAGACATTGCCTCAACCTATTTTGTTTTCGAGAGAAGTCAAATACCTAATTCAGGTATTTTAAGGGTTTAGCTAAGTTCTTTCTCAAACACTTTTAGACAAGACATCGTCTAATCAAGTGTCTGGTTGTTCTAGCTTAATGTTTTTTTATTTCATAGGACCTAAGTGTTCTCCTATGATTTCAATGTTTGGGGTTCAAGTTCTAGTTTTGTTTGCTTAGGATTTTGGCTCTATGTTTTTCTCCTAGGCTGTTTTCTGATCTTTAGCACGTTTTAATGTTATTTGATTAAATTTCAGAACATGAGATCGTTTGTTCATGTAGATGATTTTGTCTTGAACATGACTAATATGTGTCAAAGTGTTTTAAATACGCAACATGCATAATGATCATCAACATTTAAAACATTTAATGTTGTATGAAAAAGTGCTTCTTTGCTGACATGCTTTGCTCTCTTTGTCTGTGCAGGTAATGTCAACACCAAACTTTATTCAGAAACTCTACACAAAGAACAAAAAGACGTTGAGAGATAGAAAGACATTCTTGGAATATTTCCTCAAAGCTTTCAGCTCTGAAAGACCGTACAAGCTATCTATGTAAGAAAGTATTGATAAAACATTGTCAACACACAACATAGACTTGAGTTTGACTAATTACCCAAAAAGGGTATAAAGTCTATCTAGAAGTAAACTTTGTGTCCAACAGTCATCTTTCAAAGAAGGCTATATAAAGAGGACTCGATGAAGAGATAAAATTAAGAGAGAACATATCTAATAAAGATCATTGAATTCTAACTCTACTGCTCTCAAAGTTCGTATCGTCCAAAACTCTTCATTCTAAGAGAAAGAGCTTTACAAGTTCTCAGATTTCGTTGTATTATACTTATCCTCCCTCTTAGAGTTATTTGAATTTATACTTTTAATAAAAATGCTGATTGTGTTTGTATATTCAAAATTAAATTAAAACACTTGTATTGTTTAACTTTGTTGAGTTAAACGTTCTAGACAATTATCTAAGGTTGATACCAAGAGTGATAGAACTCAGACTAGTCAAGTTGACTATAAGATCCTAGAAAGTAGGGGTCTTAGAAATAAAGTAGTATTGAGACTTTGGTGTTTTTGTTTGATAATTAGTGTTTTTGAGCATACATCTTTGTTAGAACATAATTTTTATGTTATTTTCTTTTATTATATTTATATTTTTATCTAGGAGCAAAAGGGTCTTTTATACTATATTAATTAGATGTAGAAATTAAAATAAGGGGTTGTAGAAAGGAAAAACATACAAATTAAATAATATGAAAATTTAATAAAAAGATATTACGTAAATATTAGAAAATTGAGTTGTTATTTTAAAAATCAGTTAAGTGAAAATAATAGATATAATCTTGGTGGGTTCAAAGATTAAAAGAGATATTATTGTTAGAAAAATCATTATTAGATATTTTAAAAGACATATTGAGATATTATTATATATAATTAAATATTATGGCTAGATAATAATAATAAAGTATAATGTATTATTTAGGGATTTATCATAATCAATTGGAATAAAAATATTAAGATAGAATATATTGTAGGGACTTATCAAGATTAATTAAGTTAAAAGATAAGTTTATTTTATTTTATCTTTATCTTATATCTTAGTTTGTTGTTCTTACTCCTTATGGACATTTATTATAAATGGAGTGTCCCATGTGGATATTCAACACAAGGAAAATCATTTCTACACATAATTGTAACTATATTAGACACCTTCTATCTATATAAAAACTTTGGCCATTAGAAAAATAAAAAGAGAGAAAAAGAGAGATAGAGACATTCTTGGAGAGAAGAAAAGGATTAGCTGCATACGTTTGTGCAAAGGAAGATTTGTTGTGATCCTTGGGGTATAGATAAAGCCTTAGTATTGGCCAAGGTATGGGGAAACTTACCTTTGTTTTGTTTGTTGTTGTATGCCATGAATTATTGATTATCTTGACTGGGTAATTCTGATTTTGATGCATGAGTGCATAATTATGGTTATGGTTATTTATGGTTGTTGTTCGAAAAGGGTTTGTGTATGCATGGGGATAGGGTTTATGACATATTCTGTTAGGTTTTCCCTATGAATGTATGTATGGTTTTTGTTGGGTTATCCCATATTAGGGTTTGATGCAAAGGCAGAACAAAGTTATGATAATGGAGTTTTACCATGCAAACATATGATATAAATATGGTATGATAAATATGTGTAGAGTTTTTGGGTTGTTGGGTTGAAATCTACATGATGTTGGGGTTAGGTGATTCTTTTGATATATTGTGTGCATATGAGTGCGAATCTGTGTATGTATGAGAGGTATATGCATGTATGATGTCTTAAAATGTTTTCACGTGACTTGGGATTGATGCATGGGGGTTGGACCTTAGGTTTTGGTCTAGGAACGTGATTATTCATGGGAATAATTGATTATTTGGGATGATAGTCGATTATCCCTTCATGTGTGATGAATTTTGGTGATATGCTATGTAAAACCACTGAGGTAATCAATTATCTTAAGGGATAAACGATTATCACAGGGTAATTTGTGTATGTTGTGGGAATAATCGTTTATCTGTCCCAGTGTAGTTTTAATGGAAACAATGTGTTTTCTTATGACAATTGGCATGAATCAAGCTGGAGAAGTTGTAGAATGTGATGACAATCAGAGAATGGGTTTAGGGGTTGTGTTTAGGGTCAAGTTTGACTTGTGGTTGAGGTTGGAGCATGAATGAGTGTTAGGGTGTACCTGAGTGTGTGGTTGATGAGCATAAGAGTGGGGGATAAATCCACTTGTTTAACCTAGTAAATCTTGTTTTTTATTTGTAGATAGGTTTACCCTTTTGCCTTGTATGCAAATAAGGATGGTTGTTCGGGTATTGAACCTTCCTTGTCTGGGGGTAATGGTGGTTTCCTTGACCTTGTGTGGCAGGAATACATGTTCCTTAGCTGAATTACGGGACTACTGAAACATATCTATAAGGGAGACTATGGATTGAGTTGTAGGAGCAGCTACAATCAATGAGGTAGGGCATAAGAGTGGGAATGATTATTTCCACTATGGTGTTTATGGTATTGAGGAGGCTCGTGGTGGTCATCATGATAGGGTTAATCATGATGGAGGTACACATCTTGATGAATATAGTGATGATGGAGCATTAGGGGAATACTAGGTTGGTAGTAATGATGTCAGATGGTGTAGTTAGCATAAGTGTTGTTGAAGGGATAAATTGTTGGTCTAGGTGTGTGATGTTCATGATGATATCGAGGATCGATGATCGTAGGTCGAGGATGGAGTATCGAGGCTTAGGAAGCGAGTAATCATATATGATTGATTTGTTGTGTTTAGAGGATTATGAATCTTGTTGTTATTACTTATCTATGAAAAATACCATGGATTGGTATTTCAATCGAGATACTGGAAGCTAACATTAGCGCTTTGTCTTGTTCTTGAATCGATTGGAATTGAAATGGAATAATGAATCGATTTCTCCGCCTCTTTGCTAATAAATCCGTAGTATCGTGAAAAATAGCAGGATGTGTAAAATGACAATGATCTTTACATATGATTTGATTATTTTTTAAACAATATGAAATCCTTCTTTCTTTTTAATAAGAATGATTGAAACAAAACAATTTATGTCTTACTTATTGAGATTGTTGACAACACAATATCTATATCACTATGGTTTTTGATGATGACAACACATCTTTAATAACACACATATGTTGTTGTTGTGTTACATGTTCTTATGCTTACTATTTGGTATATTTGTTGAACATGTTTCTGTGATATATTGCTATGTGAATGCATACTTATTGAGCTTGTACACGTTACATCATTTTTGGATGCATTGCACATGTTTTGAAGCATGAAAACCACAAGCACTTTTGCGAACTTATAACTGTGTGACAAAGCTACAGTAAAGTCGACTCCATTACTAATTGAATCGACTATACTAAAGTCTTTGTACATATTTTGAGAATCAGTGCTATGTGAGATTTTGTGAAGAAAAGAATTTTAAATTTTTTTGACATGTTGAAGTTGACTGTGTGCGCCACATATTTGACTCATTAGTTGTTTGTTTTGAAATTTTGTTATGCTCATGAACAATAACGACTATATTTTCAAAAGTTAGTTGAGCATTGATTGAAAGTCAACTATATTGAATGAGAATTTATTTTGTTTGACAGAATGCTACTGGTCTGACCTTATCTGTCATAACTCTTTTAACATGGTCGACTGGATTAGTAGTATATTCGACTAAGGGAGCGTCTGATTAACAAAATTCTATAAATAGACAGAACATGAAGTTGTTCTAAGACTTTTGATGATCTAAAATTTTCACATTCTGTTTTAGATTGATTTCTCTGAGATTATAGAGCTCCAAGAACTCATCAAGAAGACGGTGGTGATCTTTCTTGAAGGAGATTCAAAAGGAGATTGATTGTGCACTCACTGCTTGATCACATATCTGCACATTGAGGTGTCTTCTGGTTGATCAAGATTCGTATTGGCATCTGTGGTGATTGCTGTTGGTACCTGTTGTAATTACAGGGGATAAACTCGTGGAGTCTGGTTCACTTTGAGGACTGTTCAAAGTGGTTTTGCAGATTGCAGGATAGGGGACATCTTGCTTCAAGTCTTGCTATGTTGTTTTGGCTATATTTTGGTTAGAGGGTTAGAGAGGGGATTTATATTTTTGACTTGGAGGTCTTCTATAAATTCCTTACTGTAAAAACCTTGACCATTATAGTGCAATTGCTTCCTGGTATTGGAAGGACATTGGATGTAAGCATTGAGGCCAAACCAGTATAAAAACTAGTGTTTGAATTTTTTTATCCCTACTCTTTTATATTCAGTCGACTATATTATCTGCATAGTCAACTACGATTTTCTGCTGCACAATTTTCATTACTTGCAATTCAAGAAAGTTTTGTAAAGTTTTCAACTTTGTTTAAAAGCTTGCAAAAAGACTCTGATTTTGAAAACCCACTAATTTACCCCTCCTCTTGGTGTAAAAAGAAACCTACCTGTTTTCCAACAATTAGCACTAGAGCTTGTTTTCATAAAATATTTGAAAAACTAGTCGACTCTGTTTTTCATTTAATAGACTATAAACCTGTGGATGACTTCCTATTTTCAAACTTTTGGTGAAGGTGCTTCAACAAACAAACCACCTCTGTTTGCTGGTGAAAATTATCCATTTTGGAAAATTCGAATGCAAATCTTTCTTAAATCTGTGGATAAAGGAATTTGGGATGAAACCTTGAATGGTCCTTATGTGCCTACTAAATCTTTTTACTGAATGGACTGCAGATAAAAAATAGAAAAACTCAGTATGATATTAAAGCTAGAGATATTATTGCCTCTACACTAACAATTGATGAATTTTTCAGGATATCTCAATGCAAAACTGCAAAGGAAATGTGGGATGTCTTAGAGGGAACAATGAAGGCACGGATGAAGTGAAGAGAGCAAGGAAAAATTCTTTGATACAAGAATATGAACTTTTCAGGATGAAGGCTGGTGAGACTATCTATGATGTCCAGAAAAGATTCATATGTATTGTTAATCATCTTATGGCTCTCGGGAAGGTGTTTGAAAAAGAAGAAATCAATATCAAGATTTGAAAAGTCTAAACATAAATTAACAACCAAAAGTGACCACAATCTCTAAGTCCAAAGACCTTACAACTATGAACATGGCTACCTTGTTTGGCAAGCTTCGCGAACATGAATTGGAACTTGGTAGACTAAAGGATGAAAAGGAGATTGAGGAAAAGAAGTCCATCGCTCTAAAGGCTACGATCAAGAATAACTTAGAAACAGACATAGACGAGAAAGAACTGATGACCGTGATGGTAAGAAAATTTAGTCGACTTATGCATAATGATAGTCAACTGATTAACCATGCAGGTCAAAGAAAAAAGACAAGCTTCAGAACCAATGTTGTTCAATGCTACAAGTGTGGAAAGGAAGGGCATATTAAGCCTGATTGTCCAGAATTGAAGCCTAAGCAAAATGGAAAGAAAAGATTCCCTCAAGATAGAAGCATGAAGCGAAAAAGAGCATACATTGCTTAGGAGAATACAGATTCTGAAAGCTTAAATGATGAGGATGCTGATCATGAGGAAGAATCCAACATTTTCCACATGGCTGGAACATCACAAGATGATAATGACAACGATGAAGAATTCGAGAATCTACCAATAGAAGTGAAGTATCAGCAACTATTGGAAGTATTAAGAGAACTACATGCTGAAGCAATGCGACTGAAATATAAGGTTAATCAACTGAACTCTGAAAGGAGAGATTTTGAATATAGAAATGATATCCTTGTTTCTGAAAATGAGAGATTAGAAAAAGAATTAAATGATGCTTTGCTAACTGCTAAGGAAATTAAGATTGAAACTGTCACAATAGAAAAACCTTGTGAAAATTGTCCTACTCATATTGAAAAGATAAATTACTTGACTAGTACTCTAGCTAAGTTCACTCAAGGTAGAAACAACTTAAATGTTGTATTGAAATCCTCTGGCAGAGCAATATACAAACAAGGAATAGGATACAAAGCACAATCTAACAGAACCAATACAAAGAGATTTATTGATTTGAGTAAACGTGTTAGAAATGCATGCTTTTGTTGCAATTGTGTTGGTCATAATGTTAGGAACTATTATTATAGAATTGGTGTTGTTCCGAAAGGAATCTATATATGGAAACCAAAGGAACAATTGACAAAGAGTGACAATCATGGACCCAAAGTAAAATGGGTACCAGCAACCAAAACTTGAATTGTTTTATAGGTTATTTAGTTGATGCAGTTTGAAATCAAGGATGAATCACTTTAGAAAAATCAAAAACCTGAGTATCTACAATGGGTAAATTGTATCATTCTACTGCATTATGCTTAAGCTGATTGGTTGTTGATGTTTGATTGCATGAGTGAATGTCTGTATGCTTGATTGATTAATGTGTTTAAAAAACTGTTTTCACGATTATTAGTCGACTACATTATTAATTCATTTGACTATTGTCCCTGTATATTTTTAAACTTTGTTTTTAATTTCTTATGACATACAGTAGTCAACTATGTGTTTAATGAATTTGACTAGGTCTCTGGTTTTTGACCGTTAGGATTTGAGTTTTTGAACATGGGGGTTACATGCTAACTCTTTGGCAGGTCTCTTTATAAATGTTTGTGTTAGACTCCTAAACTCAATACTGTGTACAACGAAACCCTTATTCTGATTCAAAAGAGTTCTTCTCCTTAGTCTGTGCAAAATGGTTGCTTCTTCATCACGCCCTGGAAAGAGAGCAATGTTGGCAAGAGGAGAAGCTGATCCTTCTGGATGGATCAATGATGATGATACTAGAGAAAGGTTTATGAAACTAAGAATGTTCAAGAAGGTGGTTAGACATGAAATGGCTGAACTGAATCTATTCAAAGAAGAGAAATTTTCCTTTCCTGAGAAAATATGGTTTCAAGGCCTAGACAGGTTCATTAAAATGAAAGGTGTCTGCTATCATGAATTGGTAGAAGTTTTCTACAATAATGTTAAATTAGTAGACAAAAATGTTCACTCTCGCGTAAAAGGAGTTGACATCATTATCGACAGTGACATGTGGTTGAAGATCGCTGGTCTGAAAGATGATGGAAAATTGTCTTATCTACTTGATTGTCCACAAAACAAGCGGTTAAGGAAAACTAAAATGTTCAAAAATTTCATGAGATATCGCGGAAGATGTCAAAAGGAAAAAGGGTTTCTATTCAAATGGCTTGACAAAGAAGAAAGAGTTATTGCATTCATCATCGGATATATTCTTTTGCCAGGAAGACACAATCTTATTAAGTTAACTCCTACGGATGTTTGTCTGCTATACATCATTGTACAAAAGATACCAACTAATTAGGTAGCTATTTTTAAAAGGCATATTCTGGACGTAGGAACCAATAACTGGCAAAGGTTTCCATATGATGTGTTCATAAGTAAAGTATTGGAACAATATGGTGTCAACCTCATTGGAGAGAGCAAACTAATATGCAACAAAGAAAATGTTATTGGGAAAGCTACTCTGACTTGCATAGGACTGAAGAGAACTGACCTCGGATGAATGTTCAGTGATGAAGTAAACCCTTCAAAAGGAAAGGAGACCTTAGTGGATTTTGGCATTGATCAAGAATCTGTTCCATCTAACTCTGAGTTTGAAAAACGTGTGGAAGATAAATTTAAGAAGACTTATAAAAGAGTAAATAACTTAAGCAAGTCTCTGATGACTCTTAATGAGAAAATGGATGAAATATTCAAACACTATGTTGATGTCTCCTCATCATCAGAAGAATCTGAAAAGGAAGATGTCGATGATATAAGTGAAGAAAGCTCTACTGGAACCTTTGAGTCAAAATAGAGTTTTGGGTGCTTAGCAAGTCTCACTACTACAAAAAAGTACATAGATAGCGCTTTTTAAGCGCTATCTATGTCAGCGCTATCTATTAATAGATAGCGCTTCTATAAAAAGCGCTAAAAAAGCGCTATCTATTGCTGTCTGAAAATAGATAGCGCTATCTATTGGTCTAATTTTTTTTTTAAAAAAATAATTTTTTAATAAAATATAAATTTTTTAATAAAATATTTAAAAAAAAATAAAAAAATATATAAAATATTAGTTTTATTCTATACAAACCTATGTTAAATATTGGTTTTATTATATACAAAAAATATATAAAAATTAAGAAAAATCTGACAAAGACAACGATCTCAAAAAGAATATTCATAAATATGAATAAAAGCTATTGGTACAATAATATTTCAAATATAATCGTTA
>NC_028358.1:30064617-30067140 GCF_000741045.1 Vigna radiata var. radiata
ATTTAAACAAGTTCCTTCAACTTTAAAACAGTAAGCAAGTTATAAATGATAAAAGAGCACTGTTATGACAACTATCTATTCTAGAAAACTAAAAATTCAAAATATCACTATACGTACCTAGAAAACTAGCTAAAACTTAGTCAAAACAGGACAACTACTAACAAATCCTAGAATCAACAATTAAAAACTAACCAAACTAATTCCTAAAGTTTTGAACTAACAAAGTACAATTCAGAAAAAGCAGTCAANCATTTGTAAATCTCTAATAATAAAGTACAAGANATTAAGTTGTCAAATTTCTCCCATGATGTTGGTCGTATTGATACATCTAAAGTCTGCTNTCCTATTAGAGATGAGACAGCCACAGAAGGTACCATGTTCAACTTCAAAGTAAACGACCTAAGCTGTAGATGCTGTGATAAAATTTAAGTTTGTATTCATGCTTATATACCTCTTTTGGCTTATCATTTCTGAACTTTGAAGCAGATAATGTTGAATCTGCAGAAGAGAAAAAAGAATTGGAATNAGATCCAAATGGCTTCATCAAAGGAAAGGACCAAAAAATAGATATCTCNTAAATTATTGATGGTGCAAGATGTTCTGGATGTTTGAATCAGGTAATGTCACTTCCTACACAATACTTTTATGTAAATAATTTGGGAATGAATAGACTATGATGCCAGAAATATAGTCAAAGTTATATTATGGCTCCTCAAAGATTTCTTCCAATNTTTATTGAAAGTCAAAACTATCATTTGGTTCTTTTACAGGATGAGGGTATAGCAGAAGAGACCAAACTATCATCTCTGGCCATGTTCTTAATAGTCAAAACCATATCTTAAAAACNAGACCTTGAAACTTTTTGTTGCAGCTGTTCTGTTGTCTCTAAACTCTAAACTAGAAGTAGAAATAGAAATAGGGTGATGGTTGTCAGGTTTCCAGAATTCTACTCTTTATCTAGATAATAAAATGTCATAATTAATAGAGAGGTTGTGGCAATTGCATCTTGCAGAAATGAAAAATCTAGGTTTGTTTACTATTGAAGGCCAAAATTGCAGATTTTGTAAAGTTTGATTTGCGGATCCCATTAGAAGGTATTTTATAATTTTGTTTGTATCATCTTTTGTATATTTGCTTTTTGGTTAACCTACTGATTTCACGAAGTTATAAAATAATGTACAATCAGCTTTTTGTAGTTGGGATGGGAACTAGCAGAAATATGAACGATATGTGACAACAAAGAAANTCGGAATCTGTCTCTGAATTATTATTGTTGTTGCTTTTTTCTTCGTTTCTTTCCTAATAACTAACTCCTCGATCGATAGATTTAGCTTTGATATTTTATTAATTTTAACCGAATTCACGCTTTAGATATATCAGACAAAAACTCAAACTTATAAACAATGATACCTCAAGCATTTTCTTAAGCCGCTCTTCCACGGGTAATGATAGTAGATCCCTAAATTTGCATACACACGATGGTCAGAATTATAAGTCAATAGCAATAAAATAAACCAATAAAGATAAGCAATGTAGAATTATAAGAGAAAGAAACATAATATCAAGAAGTCAACAGAAGCAACAGAAAGTATATAACAATAACAATAAATATACAAAAAAAGGAAAAAGTTGTAGATACAGAAGGACAAAGAGTGCGTCCTACATACAACTAATGGAAAACCTTTAATCAAAAAGGAAGGGGCAAAAATTAAATTAAAAAATTTGACATTCAAGGAAGATGACACCTTTTAGAAGGACCCTTTGACAAATTGTAGCTAGTTCCTCCAGGACACATTGCGGTAACATAATCAAACCTGAATNAAAGATTTACAAACTTCAAATATTTAGTAATTCACAAATCAGATAAGAGTGAAAAAGTACAATAGGACATCTTACGNTCTCATTCTGATTTGAAGGAAGAGTAAGGCTATATGCATTTTTCTTCAACAGGTGTATCCATCAAATACCAGAGCTCTAACATTGTTGAACCTAGATCTTGAAGCTGCCAGACAATAATTAAGTTAACTACCAAACAAAGAAAATAACATCAAATTATAAACACAAAGTAATGTTTCATATCAAAATTAAATCTACAAACTGCTAGTTTTTACCTTTTGCATTCTCTGTAGTTTAACTTTTCCCAGTTCTTGTATGGCAATAGCCAATTGATTTATGGTTTCACTATTGACACTTCTAGGACCTTCTGAAATTCCTGAGCTAGGATGGACTCCATTGATTGCCTGCTTGAAATCCAAATCAAGCACTGAACAAAGAGAATTCAAGGTACACATGTGGTCTTGAACCTTCTTGAGACATTCACTCTGCACGAAAAATAACAAAGAACTATAGTTTAAATTGGTCTATCTTTACACACACACAAATACAACTCAGATAGAGATAGAAGAGGAACTATATGTATATTATTGACCTTCTCTTTCTGAAGTGCAATGAGTTCTCTATTCAATTCTTCAAGCTTTCTCAATGACAAATCAGTTTCATCTACAACAGCTGTAATATATTCTC
>NC_028358.1:30067962-30071127 GCF_000741045.1 Vigna radiata var. radiata
AGAAAGAGTATTGCTCGAAGGGATTAAAGCTGCCATGTAAAAGAGATGAAGATGTTCGAGAGCTCACCAAAATGCCTAGCTTTAATGGCGAAGCGTTAAATCTGGTCGCGAGCGTACTGGTTTCTTGAAGGAGATAGGGCTTGGGCACTAGTTTCTTGAACCCTTGCCGGCGATGAACCTTACCCGACGAGCAATGACGGAGAAGAGACGCAACACCGACTTACTCTACTCATAACGATCAGGTTTGATGAATCCAACGTAGGTTTCGAACCAACGTATGAAATTCGGGGGCAAACACAAAAAGATATTTGGAGGCAAATAGAAAGTGAAATTTANGGGTAGTGGGTTTGATGAATCTAGACGAAATGAAACTGGAAATTTAGGTAAAAGGAGAAAAATTTTGACTCAGAAGATCNAAAGAGAAAGTAAAAGAGCACCTAGACGAAGAGGAACTGAAAACCTTTTTCAAAATTTTTTAAGAGTTTAATAAACACTTCTTTTTTTAAAAGAAAAAAAAACTATCTATCTAACAAAATAGATTGCGCCTTTTTTAAAACACGATGTCTGTTATGTTTATTTTAAATTATAAATTAAAAAATTAATAATAATTCCTTATACATAGCGTTTTTTAAAAAAAACGCTATCTATTGTTATAGGTTTAGATAGCGCTTTTTTAAATAAGCGCTATCTATTATTTCACACATTCATAGATAGCGCTTATATAAAAAAGCGCTATCTATTGAACGCTATCTATGTTCAATTTTGTAGTTGAAATTTGTATCATTGCATGATAGAATTGCTTGACATTTTATCTATGATACAAATCTGTACTATATTGTTTGTATGCTCTGAATATCTGTACTACATTGTGCATCTGATCTGGTTTAGAAATCTATGCATAATGACAGGGGGAGTATTACATTCATACACATGTTTTTTCACATGCCTGCATTTCAGGGGGAGTTATCTTTTAAATGTGATTAAATGTGATAGGGGGAGCATCAATGCGTTTCATAAATTTGCACATTTTTTTTTCTAATGAATCTCTGTTTAGCATATCAGCATATTATATCTAGAGCATTCCTTTTTTGTTAATGCACAGAGGGGGAAAGGATTTATGAAAGCTTTATGAAAGGGGAGAATGTTTTTATGTCTCATATCTGCTTGATATTTTGTTGATTGGTTATATTACTTGCAGAGTATTTCAACTGTTTAATATCATTTGTTAGTTTGTTTTGTGTCTAATTGTACAAACATGATTGGTTATTAATCATGGTTGTGCATCATCAAAAAAGGGGGAGATTGTTGAGATTGTTGACAACACAATATCTATATCACTCTAGTTTTTGATGATGACAACACATCTTTAATAACGCATATGTTGTTGTTGTGTTACATGTTCTTATGCATATTGTTTGGTATATTTATGAATGCATACTTATTGAGCTTGTACACGTTACATCATTTTTGGATGCATTGCACATGTTTTGAAGCATGAATGAGAATGAGAATTTTTATTGAATGACAGAATGAAGTTGTTCTGACCTTATTTTGTTTGACAGAATGCTACTGGTCTGACCTTATCTGTTATAACTCTTTTAACATGGTCGACTGGATTAGTAGTATATTCGACTAAGGGAGCGTCTGATTAACAAAATTCTATAAATAGATAGAACATGAAGTTGTTCTAAGACTTTTGATGATCTAAAATTTTCACATTCTGTTTTAGATTGATTTCTCTGAGATTATAGAGCTCCAAGAACTCATCAAGAAGACGGTGGTGATCTTTCTTGAAGGAGATTCAAAAGNAGATTGATTGTGCACTCACTGCTTGATNACATATCTGCACATTGAGGTGTCTTCTGGTTGATCAAGATTCGTATTGGCATCTGTGGTGATTGCTGTTGGTACCTGTTGTAATTACAGGGGATAAACTCGTGGAGTCTGGTTCACTTTGAGGACTGTTCAAAGTGGTTTTGCAGATTGCAGGATAGGGGACATCTTGCTTCAAGTCTTGCTATGTTGTTTTGGCTATATTTTGGTTAGAGGGTTAGAGAGGGGATTTATATTTTTGACTTGGAGGTCTTCTATAAATTCCTTACTGTAAAAACCTTGACCATTATAGTGCAATTGCTTCCTTATATTGGAAGGACACTGGATTTCTTTATCCCTGCTCTTTTATATTCAGTCGACTGTATTATTTGCATAGTCAACTACGATTTTCCACTACACACAATTTTCATTACTTGCGATTCAAGAAAGTTTTGTAAAGTTTTCAACTTTGTTTAAAAGATTGCAAAAAGACTCTGATTTTGAAAACCCATCAATTCACCCCCTCTTGGTGTAAAAAGAAGCCTACCTATTTTCCAACATTACTTTATTATTACTTGCTAAAAGGTTACAAATATTTCTTTCTCCTGTAGAAAGACAATGAATGTTCAATTATTGGGAAAAGATATAACACAACTCTCTAGTAAAAAATCAACATCAACATAATCAATTATTTTGTTATTAAAGTGCAAAACAAATGAACGAACAAAGCAAGAGCAACAAATTGCGGTGTCACAAGTTATTGTGTATGGGTGAGAGAAATAGTATGGAGATGAGAGAAATCAAATTGGATAAGGGAGGAAGGTAGATTAGGGTTAGACGAGTGTATCTGAAAGTTGGGACTACCGTAGAGATGACATAGAAAATGTTAGAGGGAGAAAGATGAAAGAGAAAGGGTTGAGAGGAATGAGGGATGTGAGTAAGGGTTTGGGGTTTCTTGTTTTTAGTTTTGAGAATAAAAATTATTCAAATACCCTTAACCTTAAAACTTAGAATCCATAATATATGAGGGTATTTTTGTCTAAAAAACTTGATACACATTACTAAAATATTCCAACTGAGAAAAGAACGTACACAAGTTAGCAAATTCATATATATATATATATATATATATATATATATATATATAATATAATATAATATAATATAATCGTGATGCACCTTACTTAATTGCTACTTTATTAACACATTAATATTACTCTTTCAACTTTAATTAAATTTGATATAAAATTTTATCAAACATATGCATACTAATTAATATAACTGTTGGAAGTCCCACATCTATTAGAGATAAGACCAATTTATATTATATAAGTGAGGTGCAAACCTCACCTT
>NC_028358.1:30072540-30090121 GCF_000741045.1 Vigna radiata var. radiata
GCTTGAAGAGTTGAAGCATAGCAAAGTGAGCCAAAAACTCGNAAGTAAGTAATGTCAGGTTTAACATTGTGTAACAACTGAGATGGAGAAAAATATGCCAAAACTTTGGAAGGTAAAATATTAATGAGTTGCACAACATAACGAACAACAAAAAACCAGAAAATTATAGACAAATAGGATTGAAATACTAAAGATCTAGCAACATTGAGAATGTGTTGATGTTTTCTCTCAACAACTCCATTTTGTTGAGGTGTTTCAACGCAAGATAATTGATGTTGTATCCCTTTTTGTCTATAAAAATATGTCATTGCAAACTCATTACCATTATCTGATCTAACAGCTTTTACATCAATGTCAAATTGAGTTTTGATATAAGAAACAAAGCCAATAAGTTGTGATCTTAACAGTAGTACTTAATTGAAAAGGCAATTTCCTTTGCTATACCATGTTAGAAAGTGGGCTTTAAAGCCTAACTCAACCTCACAAACTGGCTTGTAAGGTGAGGTTTGCACCTCACTTATATATTATAAATTGGCCTTATCTCTAGTCGATGTGGGATTTCCAACAATAACTATTAATATACACCACACTTGCACATAAAACAAACAATAAAAATAATATACATATATCTATAGAACAAATAATAAAAATAATATACATATATCAAGCAAGAATATTATGCCACACTTCTATAATACCTATCTTCTATTATTTTAATTCATGATACCCGTCTAAAATAGTTATTCTTTTTGTGTCTGAAACTAAACACATTTTATCTCAGATCCATGACATTAATCACATGAACAATTAAAGACACAAATCACCACCCCTTACCATGAAAATCCAAGGTTTAACCTAATTCAACTTGCACATGTTCCTCAAACAAAAGAACTTCAGGTTTCACTTTCTAAACCACTTGAAAATAGTGAATTATTCGAATGCATCAACTTCACCCAGTTTACGCTATTTATAGGTAATATTCAATCTATAATAAACCGATTTTATCTCTTATCATATTGAAATCAGAGAATACTATGATAAATTTATTAAATTTTAGTAATAAATCTCATCTAATATCTCATCCAAATAACTTGTAGTAAACCTAATTATGTTATATACATAAATATTTAAAATATAATATGATATATATTTATATACTCTTAAGGTTATATATCATATATATTATAGATATATTAGTAAGCTTATATGTCGTAATAAAAGTATTATTGTTGTTATTATTATAAATTTAAAATTAAATATAGATAATTTTATAATTTTATTGTAAATCATTTTTATTTATTTAGTAAGTAATTTTATAATTAAAAAATATTAAATTTCACAAACGGTAAAATTTAAAATAAAAAAGTGAATTAAAGGGTAAAATTGATGAAGTAATTTTTTTAAATATATAAAAGATAAATTTAAAAAATAAATATGAAGAAAGATATCTCTTTATATATATATATGTATATATATTTTTAATAATAAAAAAAATAATATATATACATACATATATATATATATATATATATATATTATGTATACTTATAAATAAAGTATTCTATTAAAATATTATTTTAAATGTACATATCATTTTAAATTAAATATTATGAATTAAATAACTGATAAATTATTTTATTTCTTATCATAATATTTTTAAAATAAAATAAATTCTTTTAATCATAGCTAACAAATTATTTTATCATTAACTTAAAATATTCAACTTTATTTGTACTATAATTCATAGGATCTCACATAATTTACCTAAAATTTATTCTATATACAATTCGGGTGTATGTATGTATGCATCCAACATTACAAACAAATTATTTTGTTTGTAATTTACATACGAAATATTAAGTATATAATTTTTATAAGTTTCGTTATCTACTAATAAATTTGTATGTAATATTATTTACAAATTTTTTCACATGTAAATTTATTTATTGCTGCTTTACATACGACTTTTAAGCATTACATATTAATTTTGTATGTGGAAAAGATCAATTGTTTCTAGTGTATTTGTGATATTTTTTTTTATCAAAATAAAAATCAAAATATAACTAAATATGTATATAATTGTTATAAGATATTTTATTTTTCATTAATTTTTGAAATTATATCATGCAAGAATTTAACAGTTGTGAATACTTTTTTTAATGATAAAAACTAAAAACTTGGTTTACAACTCTAAAAGTAATGTATTAAAATTATGCACAAAGAATAATTCTCCTTATTAATTAATTGTTTTGGATATTATATACATATATATTAAAAGTGATAAATGAAACATTTAATAATAAATTCTTATTACATTACTTTAAACTTATGGTGTATGTTTAATTTTTACATTAAAAATATAAAGAAAGTATTAATGATATTAAATGATTTATCATAAAGATACAATAATCTCAGTCAATATATATACTATCCAATAAATAACAATAAATTAATTGTTTTAGGTAAAGACATTATAAAATAACTAAAATATTTTAGAAGTTTAACGCATCGTAAATCATTAATATTATGATTATAATATACATAGATTCTGAAATATTTTAGTTATTTTATAATGTCTTTACCAAAAACAATTCATTTATTGCATTTTATATAAAGTAATAAATATAGCTTTGGGTCAAAGTTAGAGAGAATGCAAGACTAAGAAATAAAATCATTTCATATATTCTTTCATATATTCAAATTATTTTTATATAACTATAATGTTCACAGTTTAAAATAAATGTAATTTCTCTCTAATTATATATATATATAGGGGTTTGTTAACACGCGTACGCCTATTTTTCAGTTGGTACGTTTTAACAATGTGTACCGGATTATAGTAGACAAAAATACCCATTTATCATGGATTCTAGGTTTTAAGGTCAAGGATATTTAAATAATTTTCATTCTCAAAACTATAAAAAAAAAAAAAACCCAAACCCTTACTGACCTCATTCCTCTCAACACTTTCTCTTTCATCTCTCTCACTCCAACATTTTCTCTGTCGTCTCTCTCACTCTAACATTTTCTTTGTCATCCCTACTGTTGTCCCAATTGAAAAAAAAAAAATCAGAAACCCTTTGTCATTAGATATATTTTCTCTCTCGTCTCAACATTTTCTCTGTCATCATTCCAACATTTTTTCTCTCATTTCAACCCAATTGAAGATGGTGGTAGCAATTTGAATCAGAGATATTTTTTAAGAATTGAAAAAGTTTACTCTTTTATAATCATTTTATATTTATTAATGTGTGTAAAATGAATATAAACTTTGTCATTTTATGTTACTCTTTCCAAATCTCAAAGGTAAAAAATGATTTTATTGTTTTTTATCTTGCATAGTGGTTAAAGTTTATTCTAAACGTCTGTAGAAGTTGATTCAGTGATAAAAAAGGGACATAAGGAAATTAAAGAAATAGGTATAGAAGAATTCCCTAGGAGTACAATTCTTGCAATTCTAGGTTGTAATCTTATATCATGTATCCCATACTAATAGAGAAAAGAAAAAGAAACACTTTGTGTAAAGGGAAAAGGACAAGGGTTACGCAAGAGTTTCTGATTTTTTTTTTTCAATTGGGGCAATAGAAATGACAGAGAAAATGTTGGAGTGAGAGAGATGAAAGAGAAAGGGTTGAGAGGAATGAGGGAGGTGAGTAAGGGTTTGGGGTTTTTTTTTTTTTTAGTTTTGAAAATGAAAATTATTTAAATATCCTTGACCTTAAAACTTAGAATCCATGATAAATGAGGGTATTTTTGTCTACTATAATTCGGTACACATAGTTAAAACGTACCAACTGAAAAACAGGCGTACGCGTGTTAACAAACCCCATATATATATATATATATATATATATATATATATATATATATATATATATATATATATATATATATATATATATATATATATATAAACCTAGTTAATAACACTATGTATGTTTGCGAATATAATAATATTGATAACAAATAACATTTACGTTAATAAATTAGATGTTTAATAAATACATAATTCTTTATAATAGTAATTTATTTATTTTTTTACAAAAACTAACGAAATGCTTAATTTTTTCATCTCTATAATATAATTTTAATTGAGTAATTCGTTACATATTATTTTAGTTTTCTTATATTTCAATGTATGTTAATGTATTATTAAATTTTCTCTTTATTATTATAACTCTTTTTTCTCTTTCATATTAATTAAATTAAGGAAATCTATGCTCCCAAATTCAAGGTGTTACATGTTATAATAACAAAATACTTAAAAACTCTTTTATATTGCGAAAATGTATTTTTTTAAAATTTGAATATTTAAACTTGCAAAAAACAAATGAAATTACATTCATTCGAAAAGCACAATTCAATTACTATTTAAAAATAATTTAAATAACCCGTGAATATAAATAATATTAGATTATATTGTCTCAAACTCTAAAACAAAATAATTTTTTCAAATTTGTTTCTGCCATCTCATGTATCTATCATGCATTTGGAACATATGCAATATTACATGTTCACATATAACACATTACATGATCATTACCGATAATATCCATTACAAACACAAACATGTATGGATAAACTACCGATAAAACAATCATAAAAACAAGATACATACATACTCATTATATCAACAATAACCAAACACAAGTAATAACAATAGGATTCCTAATCCTCTAAATATAACAAATAAATCGTATCCGATTACTCGTTCCCCGAGCATCGATCATCCATCATCGATCCTTGATCCTCGATCCTTGATCCTCGATCTTTAGCCATTGATGTCATCACTAACATCTCCCAATTAGACCCTTGGTATATCCACTCATTAGCATAAATGCTAACTACTTACTATAACCATTATAGTAATACCACTATCAACATAGTATAACTTGGAGCATCTTGAATACCATGATCATCATTATAGGTACACCACCATCATGACTACCCCAATCATGAACAACACCATGAACATCACCAAACCATGAACTTCATCATGACAAGACTCAGTCACGCTCTTGTACCATATCTCACCTAGTTGTAGCCTCCCTTACAAGCCCACATGTAGCCCCCTCTACAGGCATACTCGAGTCATCCTGCTTTTGGCTTTGGACTTGTTCCCTTATCACACAAGGCGAAACATCTATCCTCCCACCAAAGAAGACTTAACACACAATCACTGATAACGTTATCGTTGACGCGATCAAATTAATTTTACTAAACTATAACAACTATAGTATTGCTAAGATAATAGCCAACAAAATAGAAAGGGTAAATTAAACCCTAAGTCGTCTTCTAATGAACACAAAATTGATTTTTAACAAATTAGTTCTTATAAAAACTATAAAAATGGTTAGTAAAATAATAAAGAAGATAAAGAAAATATTAAAGAACGAAGTAACAAAAGATAGAAAGAAAGAAATTTATAAAAAAATTTAAAAAGATAAAAACAATGATAAAAAAAAGGTTAATTTCACTAGTTTTTCAAAATAAGATTTATCATTGGCTATCTAAAGATTATTGTTCAATTAATTATTATCTTAGATTTTCAAATTAATCAACGTAAATTCTCAATTAATTTATTGGCGTTTTCACTATCAACCAAATTACATTCTCAATATAAAGCAGGAACTTTGTACATTAATCATAGTAAATTTAACCAAAGTACATTCTCAATTGTGTCTCCTAAAAAGATAATTAACCAAAGTACATTCTTAATTAATTCTTGTTAAAGTTTTCACCTTTAATCAAGGTATATTCTCAATTATTGACAAAAACTCATTCAATCACATAAAAGTTCCTAACTTTAATCAAAGTAAATTCTCAATTAAATATAAAAACCCTTGGACTCATATCATTGAAAAGTTAGGTAGATTTAACATCATGATAAATTGCCATAATGTAAAAGTCATTACTTTTACTTGATTAAGAAACAAAATACATAAATAAAAATAAATCACAACAAGAATAAAAAGAACTAACAAATTTATCTATCTAACCTCAAAGTCCAGTTAAGAAATTATAGCAGAATCAACCCTAGAGGCTTTAACACTCCATGAAATGTTCAAATCACATGAAAATATAAAAAGAGAGGGTGAAGAACATGTGAGAAGAGAGAGAGGATGAAATTTGAACCCCCAAAGGGTTCTTAAGCTCTCCTATTGTGTTTTCCTAAGTCTCTTTATATAAAAATTGAATTGGGCTTTGTTTCAGGCATTTATGTTGTTGTAATCTCCTTTACGATAATCCAATGTCTTCAAAATATATTTGATTGTTGTAGAGATCTAAATAATACCAAAGAAATAACATAATTATATTTTAACAAAGATATTTTCACACAACACCTTATTAAACATATCAACTCTTAAAAAAAAAACATATTCAAGTCTTAACAAAACTTTATTCCTAAAACCTCTATTTTTCCTACGTCTTACAGGAAACAATTGAAATTAAAATTATGATAACATAATTTGGGTTTGGATAAAGAATATTATAATTTTTAAAACATTCAAATAAATTGAATTTAAATTAATTTTTTTTTAAACTGTTTCATTTGTTAAATCTTCAGAATGGATAAGGCAATTTAAATTCAGTGAAATTTGTTTTTTTTTATTAATTCAACTGCCCCTAAATTTCAAAAATTATTTTAATGTGAAATAATTGTTAAAAATTAAAAAAATAAAACAATATTAATAATTTTTGTAGTGAATCTTGATTTCTATAATTGTTTTGTTAAAGGTCTTCGATTTTTTTATTTTTTATATTTAGAAAACTTTTGGTCAATATACGTAAACAAGAATATTTTCAAGTTATTAAATATGGTGAAATATGTAAACAATATATCACTAGTTAGGTCTCATGTAAGGTAAAACCAAGTAAGCCCGATTTTAAGTTAAGCAAAATCGACTCAAGCTTAGATTTAGTTGAATCGCTTTAGGACTAGTTTGATCCAAGTGGGTTAAGGTCCAAGTCAAGTGGAGTTGACCCAGCCTAGATCGAGCTAAGTTATCTTAGGTTAGGGTCAAGTTGTGTTAGTTCAGGTTTAGGTTAAGTCGAGTCAATTTGATTATAGGTTAAACCAAGTCTCGATTCAAGCTCAAGTTGAGTAGATTTGGGGCATCCCATATTTAGTCTAGTTAAGGTATGTCCACATTCATATGAGTTAGGGCTACTCCACATTTAGTTGAGTTTAGCTAGGTCCATGTCGATCATAAATTGATCAAGATCGAGTATAACCTAGCTTGACGGACACCAAGTTAAGTCGGCAATTTGGTTTGGCTTAGTGGAGTGATAACGGTTAAAAAACCGTTATTTTCATACTTGATTTTGATACAAAACACACCCTTTATGACTTAGAAACAAGCTTGAAATCGTTCATTTTGTCTTAATTAGGTTATAAGAGAGTCAAAGGTGGTTTTATGGGTATCATGCTTGGTTTTACTTGTTTTGACAGGACTTAAAGAAGTGAATGAAGGATATTGAAGTAGGAAGGAGTTGGACTCAAGAAAGGATGAAAAAAGGTGTAAAGGAAGAATCGCAGCCACCTCTCAGCACCAACTTTGCTGACAAAGAGTCTGTAAAACGCTTAAGGGCTAACGTTGAGGGGAGAAGATAAAGTCGCGCCTACTGTTGAGTGCCAGAATCAGCGCTGAGCGTTGGCCTCTCCAGTAACAACACTGCCAAATGCCTGGGCGTGAATGCTGAGCGTCCCACTTGAGTGTCGCACCTACCACTGAGCGGTGAACCCAACGCTGAGCGTTGTACTTTGCACTTGGGCTTGTTTTCTGTAATATTTCATAGTTTATAAATAGATCAGTGCGACCATTAGAGGTCATCTTTTGACAGAAAGGACACAGAAACACCTTCTTCACTCTTAAGAGGCATATTTTGGACACAAAAGCTCCGATCTACAACTTTTAGGGTTTTATCTTTCATTCTTTTCATTTATTCCATTTAGTTTCACCATGTCCAAGGTGAACTAAACTCAATTGTTGTTGGCGAATAATGTAATCCTATTTGAAACTCTCTTATATTGAAATTCTTACTTTATTCATATGCTTTGTTTATCATTTGTTTGAGTTTTTTCTCCGTTATAAATCATGCTTTGTTTAAGACATTATTCAAACGCATAATCTTTGATGCTTTCTATATGGACATGTATAGTTAGGTCTAGACATGAGGGAATTCTCTTGATAGTAATATTTCCTAGACATAGGAATAAGAGGATCAATTTTCTAAAGCTTCTGTGCCAATGAAATGCATGAATAATTGTCAGGGAGACTAAACATAGTAAACTAGTAGTTATGAGTAAGCTCTTTTCACCAAGACATTGGGATTAGGATAAATTAGAAAGTAGCATGAACATTGATAACAAAGTCGAATTTAGTAAGAATATTAGATATTTGAGAGTGGATTAGGATGAAACCGTAAACCCCAACAACATCATTCATTCATATCGTTCAACTGTCAATTGATCAAGTTTTGCATGCATTTTATTTTCAGTTTTGCATTTACAACTCAAATTGTCATTTATTCAAGTCTTATGATTTCAAAACATCACACGAACGTTTAGGCCTAAGAGTCTTTTGGGAGACAATACTCAGGCTTACTGTTTTAATATTACATGATACGATCTGGTACACTTGCTAGAGCCTTAACAAGTTTTTGGCATCGTTGTCGGGGACTCATTGGTTTAACTATTCAAGTAGTGTGATTATTGATTAACTTTGACTTGATTTTTTTATGTTTGTTTTTATTTTTGTTCTAATAAATGTTTTCTAGGGTTTTGTGCCTAAGGTTTGTAGGATACAGTTTAGACAAGAATTTGACTATATGGGCATTCAATTCTATACATATGATCTCAATCATTGGGGGAAACTTCACTCAAGCATAAACCTAAGTCAATATGGGCAAGCTGTCGTACAAATTAAGAGATTGTTACAACAAATATGGCAACAACAACTCTCTTTACCAATAGAAACGTGGGAGGACGATCAACAACTACTATAACATTTATCATCTTTGTATGAGAAAATCAACAGGTTGGAGGAGATGTTTGAACAATTTATGCAACATTTCATCTCCACTCACAAGAACAGGGAAGTGACATTCAACAGGATGGAGATGCAGATTTGTGACTTAAATGAGAAATTGGATTCTAGAGTTAATACTGAAGTTAACTCTAAAGAGGAATGTCAAGCCACTATCTCTGAAAGTGAAAAGGTTGTTGATGAGGAAAAGATAGAGGAGATAGAGACAGAAAGGTTGAGTGAGAAAGAAGAAGATGATGAGAAAGAAAAAGAAGCAGTTGAGAGAAAAGAAAAAAATAGAAAATGTGTGAAAAAAAAGAAGATAGAAAAAAAAAAGGAAATTGAGAAAAAAAATAAGAAAAAGAGAGGAAAGAAGAAAGGATCATATAAAAAACCCTTTCCTCATCAAAAGAAATATCATAGAAAAGAAAAGAAGTTTAAGTGCTTTATAGAGATCTTCAAGAAATTGGAGAATAAAGTTCCTATGATTGAGACATGGAAATAAGTGCTTGGTGTTCTCAACTTTCTGAAGAAATTCAACAGAAAGAAGAAAAAGAAAATAATACCAAGCAAGGAGAATGTCGACACCTACTGATGGGTGTTTGAGCTTTATCAGTAATAATAACATTTGTTGATGGATGTTGTACAATATCTACTGATGCTAGAAGATTGAGTATCTACTGAAGGATACCAGGAAAGTACACCTGTAGATGGGTGAGGGTAAGGTTTCACTTAATAATAAGTGCTAGAAAGGTTTGGGTCAGGCTCGTGACGTTAAACAAGCGCTACTTGGGAGGCAACCCAATTGAGTGTTTATCTTTATTTTAAACTATGTTCTAGTTTCATTTTAGGAATTGAATGTTGCATAGGTGAGGGGAATTGCATAAAAATTGAAAATTGAGAGTTGAAATCGAGTGACACAGGTTAGATAACGCTTAGGCGAGCCAAAAAAGTGGAAGTTTTAAAACCGCGCTCACCGCTCAACGGTAGCCTAGTGTTGAGAGGTGGCGTCGTAGAGGGGTTTTTGCGCTTTTAATAGAGCTCATCGTTGGAGGCCCATTTTCACTTTTCAAATACCCCTTAGGGTTTGCCCAAGTGCCACTTTTCGACTTTCACTCTTACTTTGCACTCTCAAGAGCTTTCCAAAGGTTTCTCCTCACTTTTCCCATCACTCATTCTCTAAAAAACCCTTTGTTCATCATTTTTGCATCATTCTATTATCAAAGTTTGGGGTTTTTGTGAGAGTACTGGATTTGGGGAACATTCATCATCATCAACCATAGAGTATTTTTCGAGCATTCAAGGTCTCTCCACCCAAGTAAGTCATACATTTTTCATTCTAGGGTATCTAAAGCATAAATTTGATGAAAAAATGTTTAGAAGCATGAAAATTTAGGGTTTTTGATTTCTATGCATGATTTGTTGAAAGAGAAACGATTTGGATCAATTAAAATGTTTGATTTTGGATTGGAACTGTGAAATTTGCATTTGGGTGGAGATTAGAAGTGTTTAGGAAGGGTTTGGAAAAACTATCGCCGCCACCGCTGAGTGGCGGCCTGGCAGAATGCTTGTTTGTTTTATTGAATGTTATGCAGGTGACACTGAAGGGTCTTGTTTTGCCCTCAGCGCTGGACAATGATGAATTGAGAATGGTTCCATGGTTTGCTAACCCTTAAAGGTGTATTCTTTGGTTGTTTGAATTATATTTGATGTAGGAATGACATTGTCATCCGGGAAGAGGGTCAAAACCGTGGGGAATAAAAGGAAAGAACCAGAGAGGTTTTACTCCCAAAGATTTCTCACCATGAGGCATGAGCAACATCATTCAATTGTTCAAGAGAGGCGCTTGCTGATGGAGAGAAAAGCATGATGGATTCCAGACTTGGCTCCACAGCTCAGTGAAGAGTTAGGGAGTAGAAATTGGGAGAGATTGGTCACATACCCTGCACCTGCCAATATAGAAATGGTAAAATAATTTTATACAAATGTTAAGCCATTGGGGGCCAATAGTGCAGGTTATAAAAGCTATTTTCGGGGAAAGATTATTAGATATGATTCTAAGATAATCAATAGCTTTCTGAACACTAACTGGGTTGGTGAGCAATGTCAGTATTCACTGAATGTGAAGGAGGGCACACATTTTGAAGATATTGAGAGTGTGCTTTGTGTGCCTGGAGGGCATTTTCACAAGAACCCAAATGGTGTAGCTATTCACATTAAGAGAGCAGACTTGACTCCTCTAGCCAAATATTGGGGCATTCTCGCATGCTAACATCCAACCTTGCTATCATGTCTCGGACATCATAGTTCATAGGGCCATGTTTATCTATTGTATGTTCAGGGGGCTAAATGTGAACATTGGCCAGCTTATTGCAGATCAAATCCAGAGTTGCGCAGTTGCGCAATCAGGTTGGGGTAGACATTTATACTCCATCATTTGAGAGGCCTTGGAAGGCCATAGATGCAACTTACTATAGGCAATATTGCGGAGGAGATGAGGCAGCTCAACCAGTGCCTTAGAGACGCCCCAAGATAGGACCACCACAAGATGGCCCAGCACATCACGCAGAGCCTTTTTAGGTGAGAGACATGTATATGTCCATGATGGAGGCAGATCGGAGTCTCTCTATAGAGGGCAGGTGGCCACTGTTGAGATGATAGTGGGGATGTATGATACACCCCCAACACACAGGTGGACTAGGACGAGTTCCATAGTGCGATGGCGTGGCCGCATGCGTAGGCACAAGGTAGAGGAGCTGGAGTAGTTGAAGCGCCAATCATGGAAGATGATGAGGATGATGATGATTTCGAGGATGCAGAGGCTGGAGAGGAGGATGACTCTGACGACAACATGGGGTGATATGGCATTTACTGATGGATGCCAAATGCAATGTAGCAGGAGTTTTATTTTATGTTTTTGAATTTGTAACTTGAACTATATTTGTTTCTGTTGAGTAGTGTAGGTTTTTAGTGTACTTACTTTGAACACCTTATTTGATGATGGTTTGACTTGTTGATTGCATGATGAGTGTGCTTGATGATGCTTGATGTGGATGATGAACAAGATTGCTTTACATGCTTATATATAGGTGAAGTGTTCACAAACTATGTGGACAGATGCATGATGATATTATGATTGTGACTATGATGCTAAGTAGGATGTATGATTATGTTATTTGGAATAGTGAATGAACCTATTTGTGAGGTTTTGAGCTCTAGAGTTTTGTTGATATATTTGCTATCTACTTGAAAGCATGAATGAATTTGCTTAAATCTTTATGATTGATTGAATTGCATGTTTATGTCACATGATCAAGGCCATTTTTGGAAGCCCTTACTTAGCCAAATTTTCATCCTAAAGTAAAAAGAACTATGTGTTCTACCCTTTTTGAACCTAAGCCTTAAATACTTTAGGTGGAAACCTTTTTGAAAAATCTTTACCTTGAGTTGAGTTGAGAATAATTGCATAGTATTGATAAAGGTTCAAGTTTGGGGTTGTTGGGAGAATTGAAAGGCGAAGAAAAGCATTGGGCTAATGTGTTGAATGAAAAAGAATGAAAAAGATAGAAAAGAAAAGATAAGCATGAAAAGAGCCCAATGTAAAAGAAAAATGGAAAGTTGGGAATGAGTGAGATTGATGAAAGAGAGAGTTTGTGCTTGAATATGAATGTTTGAATAACTCTCTTAACTCAAGGATTTTGTGATCTAGAAAAACCAATTTTTCTTGTTAGCCCAACCTCATTAGAAGCCTTGAAAAGTCCTTGTGATGACATTTATGTGTGAGAATGTTGATTGTAGTAGATGAAAGACAATTTTATTCTATGTGACATGTAGATAGTCGAGAGAAGGAGTGACCTCTTGAAATACTTGAGTGAATGAGTGAAACACCTTATCTAGTGAGGATTGATCCATGAATTCATAATTACATTTGTGCTTAGTTAATTGATCATTCATAAGAATAGCATATGTTGGAAATTATATGATTATGTTAACACTATGTGAGTTGCAATGAATTGAAGCATGTGTGCATCTTGATTAGATTTCATTGAAAAGTTGAATTGAGTAATTACTTGTTGTGAAAGAATGGGTTTTGAATGTGTTGAACCATTTTGATGATAGGTGGAAGGCTAAGTTTTGTTTTGTTTGCTTGAAGACAAACAAAGTTCTAAGTTTGGGGTTGTGATAACAGTTAAAAAACCGTTATTTTCATACTTGATTTTGATACAAAACACACCCTTTATGACTTAGAAACTAGCTTAAAATCGTGCGTTTTGTCTTAGCTAGGTTATAAGAGAGTTAAATGTGGTTTTATGGGTATTATGCTTGGTTTTCCTTGTTTTGACAGGACTTAACGGGAATTGAATGAAGGATATTGAAGTAAGAAGGAGTTGGACTCAAGAAAGGATGAAAAAAGGTGCAAAGGAAGAATCGCAGCCACCGCTCAATGCCAGCTTTGCTGACAAAGAGTCTGTCAAACGCTTAAGCCCTAACGCTGAGAGGAGAAGATAGAGCAGTGCCTACCGCTGAGCGCCAGAATCAGCGAGTAACAACATTGCCAAACGCTTGGACGTGAACGGTGAGCGTCCCACTTGAGTGTCGCACCTACCGTTGAGCGGTGAACCCAGCGCTGAGCGCTGTACTTTGGACTTGGGCTTGTTTTCTTTAATATTTCACAGTTTATGAATAGATCAGTGCGACCCTTAGAGGTCATCTTTTGACAGAAAGCACACAAAAACACCTTCTTCACTCCTAGGAGGCAGATTTTGGATGCGAAAGCTCCGATCTACAACTTTTAGGGTTTTATCTTTCACTCTTTTCATTTATTCCATTTAGTTTCACCATGTCCACGGTGAACTAAATTTCATTGTTGTTGAGGAACGATGTAATCCTATTTGAAACTATCTTATATTAAATTTCATATGCTTTGTTTATCATTTGTTTGAGTTTTTCCTTCGTTATAAAGCATGCTTTGTTTAAGACATTATTCAAACACATAATCTTTTTTGCTTTCTATATGGAGACGTATAGTTAGGTCTAGACATGAGGGGATTCTCTTGATAGTAATATTGCCTAGACATAGGAATAGGAGGATTCTCTTGTCATTTATTCAAGTCTTATGATTTCAAAACATCACACGAACATTTAGGCCTAAGAGTCCTTTGGGAGACGATACTCAGACTTACTGTTTTATTATTACTTGATACGATCTAGTACACTTGTCAGAGCCTTAACATTGAGTTGAGTTGGCCCAGACATGTTTGAGTAGAATTGGCTTCTGCGAGCTGACCCGAGGCTGAGCCAAGCCAGGTTTGCATGATTCCATATTGAACTAAGTCAATGCATGCCTAAGTTGGGTTGAGTCAAGGAAAGTACACATTTACCTCAGTTGGGCTTGACTCACATTTAGTTAAGTTAAGCTATGCATAGGTGGATCCTAGATTAATCAATACCAGGTCAAATCTAGCCTAGTCAAGACTAGGGCAAGCCAAGCCTAAGTCGAGATGAGTGAAACCCGGTCTAGCTTAAGCGTAGTTAGCTTGACTTTAAATCAAGTACTGTTAACCAAGGTCCAAGTTAAGCTAAATTGGGCTAGACCTATGTCGAGTCAAGTTCAGCCAGTTCCAAATCGAATTGTGTTCAAGATGAGTTAAGTCTAGGTGGGATAAATACAAATTAGGTCAAGACATTGAAAGCACAAGAAAAAAAACTAGAGGGGAGGGGTGAATAATGTTTTTGAAATTTTTTCCAAAGCAACGTCTAATAACTTGTAATGAAAATGTATAGTTATTATAAGACGTTTCAACACTAGGTTTTATAACATGAGTAAATGAAAAATGTTTTGAATAGGAAAGCAATAAACCATAGATTTTTATACTAGTTCACTCAACCTAAGCTATGTGTAGTTCTCTTTTAAGAACTCATAAGGGGTTTAACTAATCTTTTCCAAGATTAGACAAGTTTTTCCTCTCTAGGATCTTATAGAGTATTCTCACCCCTCTTGGTTACAACGAGTATTAATACCATTCCTAGTTTCCTACTCGATACGACTAGATCGAGTTAACGCTCTTCAGAACTTATAACAAATCTACAAATGGATTTTTTATAGGGTACAAACGATTAACTCTTAGCAAGAGGATGAGTGTTCTAATACAATACAATCTCTGAGACTAATGTGTTTCACTCTGTTACAAAGTTTTTTCTCTAAAAAAATATTAAGCTTTAAATGATATAAGAACACTTTAAGCTTTTCTCTCTTTCCATGGTTTTATTCTTCTTATGTTATCTTTCTTCCACTTTTTATCAACAACGTCTTCTCTTCAAGTTTTCTTCTACATATAGCTTCTCTTGAAAGATGATAGTTAGACAAAGAAGATGACTTTTGAAGAGCTGATAGCCTTTAGATGTGAAGTCTGACTTTAGTCCACTTTGTAGGGTCCAAAGCCTTTTCTTTTACCTTAAGCGAAACTTGAGTTTGTACAATGTGACAAAACAAATGGCTTCAAGTACACATTCCCAAAATGTTCTTCTTCTCTTACAATGTCTCTTTCTTGGGTGTCATCATTCTGATGATATTTTTCTGCTTTATTGATCTACATGAATATCAAGAAACAAAGTATACAAGCATCAAAGTACTTTTTCGTACATACATTAAAGACTTTGAACGTTGATAAATGTTAATTAGTGTAACGTGTTTAGGACATTTAATCATTTGTCATTTCTTTAATAAATGTATCATTTTCTAAGACAAATAGCATGTATATTCATTAGATGATATAAACATAAGATATTTTTTCAAAGGCTAAAGCTTTTATAGGTCATACATCAGGACATATTTTCTTTAGAAAGCTTTGCTTGATATAACGTTGTATTGAATGAAAAATTTCCTTTAACCTTTGTAAGAAAAAATAAGTCTGTTTTCCTTGCCAAGAGAGGGGGGGGGGTTGAATTGGTAATGAATAAAAATGATTTCTTTCTCTATCTTTTTGAAAACTTTGATTGATATTTAATCTATCTTGAATCACAAGCAATAAAAGAGAAACAATGAAAGTAAAAGAGATAAGGATCTTTATACTAGTTTAGCCTCATACATCGAGTGTCCTTCAAATCAACCTTAGGTTGAAAGTCAATGCAATATAAAGATTTGAGTTTTTACAACAAGGCTTTATAGAGAACACCTCTCAAATGTAACCACCTCTCTAACTCACCAATCTAATATAGACAACAACCAAACCTTGTAGAAAGAACAATCCTCTTCTTTGTAGTAACCCTTTGAGACCCTTCTCAAAGTCACAAGAACACCAAGTTCTTCTTCCTGGTCACATGCACTGGGAATACTGCAATACAAGATTGCAAAAGTCAAAGTCTGCTCAGGTAATGTGAAGTCCCTGGCAAGTGTACCAGATCGTTATCAAGTAATATAAACGGGTAAGTCCGAGTATCATTTTCCTAAAGGACTCTTAGGCCTTAACTTTCATGTAACCTAATCGCGTAAGACTTGAGAAGAGAATAAATTTAGTGGTTATATGCAAAGAACAAAAATAAACATGCAATGCAATTGATTCAATTGGTTTTGAGAAACTATGGATGAATGATGTTGTTGGGGTTTACAATTTCATCTTATCCACTCTCATATATCTACTCTTCTAATTTACTTCACTTATTTATCTAATTGTCATGCACACTTTCTTATTAACCCAAACCAATTCCTTGGTGAAAAAAGCCTATTATTAATTACCGGCTTGCTATCCTTTGCCTCCCCTAGTAACCAATAATGCAATGCGATCGGAAGCAACTACAATTGACCGTCCTACCCCTATCCCTAGGCGATATTGGCATAATCAAGGAATTTCCCACCAGTTCATGACATTAGCGTACGTCCCCATATCGATAAAGACAAACATCTTTTACTGAATGAGTTAAAACATAAAAGCATTGAGCATAGATGAGAACCCAACAATTGATAAACACGTATATGACAAGCATATGAAATAAATAAGAATTTGAATATTGAGAGTTTCAAAAGATTACATTGTTCCCCAGCAACAAAGGATTTAGTTCACCATAATCTTGGTGAAACTAGATGAAAATAATGAAAGAATGGAAGAAATAACTCTAAACTTGGTTGAATGGAGCCTAAGCATCCAAGGAACCTCCTCCAAGGTGTGGAATAGCTCTGGACGTTTCTCTCTTCCAAAAGAATCCCCTTCAAATTCACACTGGGACTATATGTAAGCCCAAAAAGATAACAAATAGATTACAGAAAGATTTACAGAATCTAGCTAAAAAAATAGACAACCGCCCAGACGCCTAATTTCACCGCTCAGCGGTTTGCCTTGTGCCGCTTTGACTGCTGAGTGGTCAGTTTTACCGCTGAGCGGTTTCCCTCTAATCGCTTTAAGCGCTCAACGGACCATTCTGTCGCTCAGCGGCTTGGTTGGCCCTTCTTTTCATCATTTTTCTCCTTCTTTCATGGGTCTAAGTCCACCTTACTTCACTTCCATCTTTAATTCATCTAAAAACCCTGCAAAACAATGCAAAACAAGCATAATATC
>NC_028358.1:30090196-30095809 GCF_000741045.1 Vigna radiata var. radiata
TTTTTAGACCGTTATCACAACCCCAAACTTAGAACTTTGCTTGTCCTCAAGCAAACAAGACAAAACTTGGCTTTCCACTTCTTCATCAAATAATTCAAACTTTTCAAAACTCCTTTTTCTCATGACAAGTTATTATACAATTCAAATTTCAGTGGAATCCTACAAAGATGCATGCATGCTTTCAATCCAAACTTAGTTCACATAACCAATCTTTTTCCAACAAATGTTTTGTTCATGAATGATCAATCAACTAAACATAGATGTAAACATGGATTTAACAATTCTCACCAAGCAAGTGTTTCACTCAATCACTCAAGTGTTTAGGAAGTCACTCTACTCTCTACTGTTCACATGCAAATGTCATCACAAGGACTTTTTCCAAGGCTTGTATTGTGGCTGGGCTATTAAGAAAAAGTGGTTTTTCTGGAATATAAAATCCTTGAGTTAAGAGAGTTTAAATCATCATTCAAAGTTCAAGCACACTCTCTTTTTAACCAATCTCACTCATTCCCAACTTTTTCCCTTTTTCACTTTACATTGTTCACTTTACATGCTTTTTCTCTTTTCTTCTTTTCTTTTCTTTCACATGCATTTTTCTTTTTCATTCTTTGAACCCAATGCTTTTTCTTTTTATTTTGCCTTTCACTTTCCCCATTCAATCCCAAACTTGAACCTTTTCAACACATATAATTATTCTCAACCCTAACTCAAGGTAAATGAATTCAAACAAGGGTTTTTATACTATTTAAGGTCAAGGTTCAAAAAGCGTATATCATTTAAAATTCTTTGGGTGAAAATTTGGCTAAGTAAGGGTTGTCCAAGCAAGGCCTTGATCATATGACATACACATGCAATTCAATCAATTATCAAGATTAAGTCAATATCATTCATGATTTCCTGTAAACAGTGCACACAACAATAAAACTCTGAAGCTCAATACCTCACATAATCATGCTTTCTCACTTCTCACCTGAATCCTGCTTAGCATCAAAATCACAATCATGAATCACTTACTCATCTGTTCACAAAGCTAGTGAACCATCAACCTCAAAATCAACATTCACACATTCTCAATCATCATCCACAATCAATCATCAATAGCAAACAACTCATCATGCAATAAACTTGAACCATTATCCGAATAAGTGTACAAGCCAAGCATAAACTCAAACATAAATTCAACCTATACTACTAATTCAAAGTACAAAGAAAAAGAAAAATAAAAATCGTTGTCCAATGCTGGCATCCATCAGTAGATGTCATCAGCGAAGATCCTCATCTGAGTCATCATCCTCCTCCTCCTAGGCGTCCTCAAAATTTTCATCCTCTTGGTCATCATCCTATCCTCCTGAAGTCCCAGCAGCTCCGGACCTACTACCATGTGCCTGTCCTCGAGGCCAAGCCATCACACTACGGAACTCATCCATAGTCCACCTGTGCACTAGTGGCTGGTCATAAAGTCCTATGATCATCTCGGTAGTGGCCTTCTGCCCTCTGCAAAGGGACTCCATCCTCACCTCCATCATAGACATGTACATGTCTCTCATTTGGAAGGGCTCAGGCTGTTGTGCCGGTGTATCTGGAGGCTCATCCACCTGTTGTGCTACTACCCTCCTAGGACGTCTCCTAGGAATTGCTTCATCTAGCTCGTCACCTCTACAATACTGATGAAAATAAGAGGCATCAATAGCTCTCCTCGGCCTCTCAAAGGGTGGAACTAAAGTGTCCACTCCTGCTTGCTGGCATAAATATGTGATTAGGGACGAATGTCGCAGTGGTGTCCTGCTGCTCACAGTGTTGGCGCAACTCAAAATCTCACTGGTAATGATCTTACCAACATTCACGTCCATCTGCCTCAACATACAGTAAATAACCAAGATCCGATGTAAAGTGATGTTGGAAACATGAGAGCATGGTTGGATGTTAGCATGAGTAAATGTCATCCAATATTTAGCTAGGGGAGTTAAATCTGCCCTAAGGATGTTCCCTAGTGCTCCGTTAGGGTTTCTCTGAAAGTGTCTCCCAAGGATACACGTCACTCGCTCAATGTCTTCATAATCCCTGGCCTCCCTAAGTATAGCAGCATACATGCATTGCTCTCCTGGCCACTCAGTCCCTAGAAAAGCGTTGATGGTGTCAAGATCATAGCTGATCAAGTGCCTACGTACATAGCTCATGTACCTCCATGCAGACATTCCTCCTCTCGGCAAGGCATTAGCATAAAACTCCTTTACCAACTCAATATTGGCTGGTGCTGGATAAGTCGTCAGTCTCTCCCATCCTCGCCTTTCAATCTCCACACCAAACTTTGGAGCCAATTCAGGGATGTACATAGCTTTTCTCTCCATCAACAATCGCCTCTCCTGGACTATAGCAAAATGTTCTTCATGCTTCCTTGAAAGGAACCTTGAAGAATAATATCTTCTAGGTCTCTCTGGTTCCTTCCTTTTGTTGCCCATTGTCTTAACTCTTTTTGAGGTAGACATTACTGCATAAATCAATTTCATCCAACAAAATTCAAAGAAACATCATTAGAGGTTAGTGCATCACCAAATCATAAAATTCTTTGAGGAAAAACAGGACTCCTCAACTCATAAACATCCAAAATTTCAATATTTAGGCAAAACAGTTGCAGACCGCTCAGCGTCAAAGAAGACCGCCCAGGCGGTTTGCCTCAAGTCGCGCCACCGCTCAGCACCAAAACAGACCGCTCAGCGGTAGCGGCTAGGGTTTTTCAAAATCCTTTCCTAAATGATCCTAATCTCCACTCTTTTGCTAATTTCATCAATCCAGACCATAATCATGCAATTCAATCGGTTCAAACAGTTCCTATCCTATCAATTCATGCATAGAAATCAAAAGCCCTAATTTATCATGTTGCTAAGCATGTTCATCAACAAATCCCAAATTAGAAACCCTATACATGAATTTGCATACTTATTTGAGTGGAAATTGTGAATGCTTGCAGAAAAATTGCTTAATTGATGATGAATGTCCTCTCCAATGCAAGTCTCTCAACCAAAAACCCCAAAACTTATCAAAGCAATGGTAGAAAATTGAATTTTTGGTGAGTGGGTGAAGAGAAAGTGAGGAAATCTCTCTAAAAATCTCTTGAAAGTGAAAGGAGAGTGCTAGGGCTTAGGGAGACTGCTCAGGCGAAATGCAAAGATAGGTTTCAAAGTGAAAAATGTGAAAAACCGCTCAACTTTTAAGCAAAGCCGAGACACTCAGCGCCGCAACCGCTCAGAGGTAAAATGGACCGCTCAGCGGTCTACGCCTATTTTCCCTTCTTCTTTTGCTTTCTTTTGAGTAATCTTTACTTATAACACTCAATTTCAACCTTCAATTTTCAAATATATGCCTTTCCCCTCTCAAATGCAATCATTAACATGTAATGCACTTAGAACAGGATTAAAACAAAAACAACTAGGTTACCTCCTAGGTAGCGCTTGTTTAACGTCACGAGCCTAACCCAAACTTGTTTAGCACTCATCAGTAAGTGCTTATCCTTCCAACACCCTTCAGTAGGTGAACTTACCTTGTATCCTTAAGTAGATACATAAATATTTAGCATCCCTCAGTTGATGCTACCCAAAAAGTGTTCAAAAGTACAAAATCAAATACCCTAAAACTACAAATGTTTATACAAAGTGGGATCAATTCATTCCATCCCGATTGGAATCTTCATCAACCCAACTCGTCAGTTGCTTTCTATCCACTCTCTTTATGGCTCTTGTGAATGGTTTCCTAATTTCCAACTTGCCATCTTCCTGATTCTTAACAACAAGCCACTTCTTGTTCTTGAATCTTACTTGTGATCCTATTGGAAGTGGTATGTATTCAGTGTGGATAGTGCCTCCTTTGTCAACCTCCTCATCTTCAGGTACCTGCAAAACATTACAACTATTAGAATTGGTGCCTGTTGTGTTGTCCTTTAGTGCATCTTCTCTTCTTGACTTATTATGTCTATCCCTTTCCTTCATTTTCACTTTCGTTCCTTTAGAGCAATTATACATTAACACATATTCTTGATCTTTCAAAGTTATTATTCCATCATGAATACGCATCGCCATTCTGGAAGTCCTCATAAAAGGTCTTCCTAAAATTAATGGAATCTTTCCTTCATTCTCCATATCCACAACTACAAAGTCAATCAAGAATTCCAACTCCTCAATACGGACAATTGCATCTTCCACCTTACCAGTTGTTTCCTTAACAGAACCATCTGCAACTGTTATAGTAGTGTTTGCTGATTTTAGCACTAACCCTTTAATTCTATTCAAGTAACTTAAGGGCATTAAATTTATACTAGACCCAGAGTCGATTATTGCTCATCCTATATCCACATCATTTATCACACAAGGAAGAGTTAATAATCCTAAATCCTTCATTTTTGGTGGATGATGTTTCTTTCTTGGCTGCACAAATACTTCATGTTCTTCCTCTTCTGCATCAAGGTCTATCACCTCTCCAATGTAATTACTTTTCTTTGTATAAATAGGACTTTGAGGATGACTTTCTTCCATAGGGACCATAGTCACATGTCTAAATATTTCTCTCATCTGTCCATTGTGACTATCTCTTCTTTTCTCAACTTCTTCCAATCCCTCTTCTTCTTTCTCTTCTTCACCAAACTCGTCATTCTCACTTACCTCTTCTTCATCACTGCTAATCTCAATCACTTCTTCCTCTGCTTTTCTTTTCTCCCTTACTACAACAGCACGACATTCCTCCTTAGGATTAACATCAATATTAACCCTAGCTTGATTCTACTCTATGACTTCAATCCTCTTTGACAGTTGACCAAGTTGTGTCTCTAATAATCTTGATCAAGCTACTCTATGATCTAAAAGTAGCTTGATCACTTGAATGTTGAGAATGATAATCTTTCACAAATTTATCAAATCTATTAGAAAAGTCTCTAACATTCTCTGTCAATTGATTTATTTGCTGCCACAAAGGAGAAGATTGTTGTTGCCTGAAGCCTCCTTGTTGCCCTGATGAATTTATTTGTTGTCAATACTAAGATTGCCTTGGTTGAAATTCCCTTGCCTATACTGGTATTGGTTCCCCATATAGTTAGCTTCATGTTGCATCTACTCAGGTATAATACATTGACCATTAATATCAATAAAGACAAACATCTTTTACTGAATGAGTTAAACAATAAAAGCATTGAGCACAAATGAGAACCCAACAATTGATAAACAAGTATATGACAAGCATATGAAATAAATAAGAATTTGAATATATGAGTTTCAAAAGATTACATTGTTCCCCAACAACAAAGGGTTTAGTTCACCATAATCATGGTGAAACTAGATGAAAATAATGAAAGAATGGAAGAATAACCCTAAACTTGGTTGAATAGAGCCTAAGCATCCAAGGAACCTCCTCCAAGGTGTGGAATAACTCTGGACGTTTCTCTCTGCCAAAAGAATCCCCTTCTAATTCGCACTGAGGCTATATATAAGCCCAAAAAGATAACAAATAGATTACAGAAAGATTTACAGAATCTAGCTAAAAAAACAGACAACCGCCTAAGCACCTAATTTCACCGCTCAACGGTTTGCCTTGTGCCGCTTTGACCGCTCAACGGTCAGTTTTGCCGCT
>NC_028358.1:30096044-30123568 GCF_000741045.1 Vigna radiata var. radiata
TTAATTCATCTAAAAACCCTGCAAAACAATGCAAAACAAGCATAATATCTCTAAAACCAACTTTTGACTCTCAAGAGACTCAACTAAGTGTTTTACTTGATTTAAAGCTCATTTTAAGCCACAAAGGGTGTGTTTTACTATCAAATTTAAGCATGAAAATAACGGTTTTTAGACCGTTATCAGGTAAGAATACACCTTAATTGTGCAATTGTTGATTAGCAAGCAAAGTTTTCAAGTTTGTCCTTCAAGAATCCTTTAAGAATGTCCACTTCTTTGTATCTTAATTCTTCGAGCAACTCAGCGCACCTACAATTCTTTTCTTAACACACTAATATCAGACATAAAAGTTTAGAATGATCAAAAAGTCTTTAGTGTAGAGTGGCATTGTATAAAAATGCATTTAAACGATTACAAAAATAATGTAACTGGTTACACTTGTAACAAAGTTACATCAGAATTATATTCAAACAGATTTAACTGATTAAACATATAATGTAATCAATTGCACAAAACATATAAGTCAAAACATATGAAAATATGACCGTTATTACAGTTAAGACTGATCATCAAAACAATTCTCAATATTTAACAAACTTAATTGATTACATAAACTGTGTAATCAGTTAAGTACAACACTTAAATAATTTTGAAAAGTTTTTCTTCACAAAACTCATCACAGTAGATTGCAGAAAGGTGTTTTGCAAAGGTACAAGTTTTAATCGATTATACATATAATGTAATTAGTTAAAACTTATAGCTTGTCACAGTTTAAACAATAGCTATCTGATGAACCTAATTGATTGCAGAACTCCTGTAGTTGATTACTTCATATAGATAATGCATTGTGCAAGTGGTTTTCACATATTAAAAATATGAGAATGCGTAGATGTAAGCACATGTATGATCATAGCAAATATTCAAATTAACCAATTTAATCAATATATGTTGCAGTCACAAAAACATATGTATTGTCATTATTAAAAAGTAAAACATGTGTTGCCACCATATAAGGAATTGGATTAATCGTTGATATTACTTCCCTTATCAATAACCTTAAATGTTATATTAGAGATAGACTTTGGTTATTAGAAATATTATATTAGAGATAGACTCATAAAAAGCTTTGGCTCGTTCTATTGAGAGAGATACTTTCTAAAAAGGTTGTTTATAATTTTCTAATTCAATGGTCTAATAAACATTGTTTATATTCTTGTCTTCAAACATTTTACAAACTAATATACCAATGTAGTTTATGCAGATGTCAGGCTGAGATAATTATGAGCTAATTATGTCTATTTCGAGGTTCTTGTCCTTGTGAGTGTTAGGATATACACTGATCGTGTTGTTGTGTTGCTTGTCTAAGCTCGGTTATCATCAATCTAGCTTCAGAAGAACGCAGACATTTGTGTTGGAGCTCAGTCAGTACTTACATAGCTCAATCCTCATTAGATTATATTGGAAGATGTTGGATATTGTACATAGATTGCTTTGCGTAGCTTGGTCTTCATCTCATAGCATCTCATATGTTGTTGGTGGAGCTCGATCTTCATCAAATTATCTTGGAAAAGCTCGAGCATCACACAGAGCTTGGTCTTCATAAAAAACTTGGTCTTCATGTTAAATTTAAATAATAATTTAAAAAATAATTGAAATAATTTTATTATTGAAAAAGTAACAATATAAATTTTTAATATTTTAAAATTAGTCCTTTTCTAAAATTAATATTAGTATGGTTAAATTTAGAATCCTAAATGTATAGTAATAAAGTTTGAATTTAAAATTTGAAATCTAAAAAGTTATAAAAATATGGTAACAAAATTAAATTTTAAATTCAAAATGGAAAAAAGTTATAAAAAAAAGAAGTCTTTTTTATGGACCCTTTTAATGTCTCTAAAACATTTTATAATATTTCTAACTTATCAAAAGAGTTTGTATTTCTAACTTATAAATATTTATTAAAATATAATTTAACGATTAAAAAGGATAATATCATCTTTTTTATTATTTTGTAATTATAATTTAAGTTTTCTTTTTTCCATTTTCTTTACTCTATTTATTATGTCTCTTCTTTATTCTTTCCCGAGTTGGCGGAAGGCTAAAGATTACATGATGATTCAGAATATTTTTGTTCGTACTAAGCAAATCCTTCCAAGAAACTATATGTAAGAGATAATTTTAGCAATACTAATTGATAATGTTTAAGACTTAAATAAAAAAAAAATGATATCATACATTTTATAAACAATAGTTAAATTTCTTTTCTAGTCCCTCTCATTGAGGATAATATAAAAGTTCACGCGAAGAAAAAAATTATGATAAATAGTATTGTCAACACAGACTAAATACTGAATAACATTAAGTTTACTGATATATAAACACAATCTAATTAATTTTTCCAGGTCAATGAAGATGAAGATTGATATAATAAAGAGGAAAACAAATAAAAAATAAAACGCGTTTAGCTAATTTATTTATTTATATATAAATGCTGCATCAACGTACATATGACCATTGCTTTGATGAATTTTTATATCACCAAATTCAGATCGGTTAGAAAGTAGCAGTAAAAATTGCTTCTTCCAAGACATGCCCAGCTATTGCATCCAAGAGCTTCGTCTTCGTTACCTGATTATCGAAGACCATGAAATCATCGAGGGCATAGAGTCTGAACTCAAACCTATCCTCATAGTTAGGAAGTTTGGGACCTCGCCAAACACGTACCTTCCAATCATTAACCCCTTCTTCAATCTTCTCATACTCTCCACCCACTTCCTCCTTCTTCCCAGAGAACCCTTCAGGAAGTCCTTTCACACTCACCGGAATGTTCACCACCACCCAGTGGGTGAGAGCCACCGGGTTACCCGTCGGATCCACCGCATCAATGTCCTGCACCACAAGTGCCATGCTCTTGGTTTCGGGAGGCAAATTGTACCACTCCAGTGGAGGAGAAATGTCCCACTTTGAGCCAAGACCTTCTTGCGTGCAGTATCTGGGTAGTTTTCCCTTCCCTTCATTGTCAATTGCTGGTGAAACCAACGTGAATTCGGTGCTGGCCATGGATGGATACGGAGTTAAACTCTTGCTAGGGTTTTGATGTGTGAAGTGTTTGTGTAGTGGTGAATATATAGTCTCTGTTAAGTAAGTGTTTGTGTAGGGTTTTGATGTGTGAAGTGTTTCTTATAAGTGTGTAGAAGGCATGGTGAAGTGTGATTGCGGTGGAACATGTGTCATGCCATGGCGAAGAGGAAGAGTATGGCTTTGACACGTTTCACAACATGAAGCGGTTTGGCTTAATCTCTATATTTTTGTCATGATAAAAGTATTAATATTTGAGAAACGGCAAGGTAATAACGATTTGAATATTAAATATAGACTTAAGTGACTTATTATTTGATAAAGAAAAATAATAATTTATTGAATTAAGATCTACATTGTAGAAAGTGGCCGACAACTTTATATAGGTCTAATATAAATATTTTTATTTTTCTTATTTGTTAAAATTACATAAAATGTATTCTTTAATTTCTTTTGATTTAATGTAATTTTTATATTTGTTAAAAATTGTTAATGTGTTTCTTTTTTCTATTAAAATATGGTGTGACATTGTCCACCATTGATGGTTATTCAATGTGATACTAATCTTTCACTTTCATGTATCATTATATTATCAAAGTTACTTTCACGTTGTTACTTTATGTTTTTATATATATATATATATATATATATATATATATATATATATATATATATATATATATATATATATATATATTATNTATATATATATATATATATATATATATATATATATAAAATTGAGTAAGGTAGAGACATACAATTTTCTATTATCGCTTTCTTTCATTTAACTTCGAATTTTCTATTTTAAAGTATTTGAGTTTACTTCCTAAAAGGAAGAATATGCTAAAGGCTTCAAAGTCTTCAAGTCCACTTCAAGGAGAAGTATATGATAAAAACACTCTGACATTCAAGTCAGATTTTCATCAATAAGTTTAATTGTAATTTAAGTATTGGAATTCAATAAAACTTGATTACATTTGCGGCTTAGCCTTCTTTTTATAAGTATCTTATATGGATCCTAAATTGACATTGATCCAATAAAACAAACTTACCTTTAAATTTGGTATGTTACCAATGAACAACTGGTAGTCGGATATTAATATCTTTAATCATTCTATTACTAGTTTATTAAAAGCTTGTCTGTCCAATCCCTTGGGGGTGTTGCTCCCTCCACCTCCCCAAGTGGGTCCTGCACCTCCCCACTATTTTAATTTATTTCAAAAATATTCTACACATCTCCACTATTTTCTTTAATTCCAAAAATACCCTACACCTCCCCATTATCCTTACCGATCTTTCTCTTTCTCTCTACATTAATGGAGCATTTCTATGGTTCAGATTTAAATTTGTCATATATTACAAAATATAAAATTTAGAGGAAACTTCAATATTAGTACTTCTACCATTTCTATTTTATAAAATTAAAAGTTAGATGCAAATACAAAATAATAAACATAATAATATTAATAGTAAATAATGATATATTATTATTATTATATACTAACTTTATAATGGCGAAAGAACTAAATAAATTCTAAATCTTTAACAAATAAATTTTTCTATATTTTAAGTATTTAATAATATTTTTATATTATTTATCTAATAAATTAAATATTATATTCAAGTTTTTTGAGACAGACATGTCGGTGAGTTAAAACATAATATAATGTTAAAAATTATAGATATTATATGTATAAAACACACACTTATATAAAAACATTTTTCTAAAAATTTAGAACAAAATTTTACCATTTATTAAGTAATTTGAAAAGAAAAAAAAATATTCAACAGCATAAATAATATTGAATCAAACTTATTTAAGAAAATATATCACAAGTTGAGATTTGAGTCATGTAAATGCTCCATTAATGAACTATGTAAATGCTCCATTAATATAGAGAGAGAAAGAGAAAGATTGTTAAGGATAGTGGGGAAGTGTTGGATATTTTTGGAATAAAAAAAATAGTGGGGAGGTGTAGAATATTTTTGAAATAAATTAAAATAATGGGGAGGTGTGGGACCCACTTGGGGAGGTGGAGGGAGCAACACTCATCCCTTGGCTCAATAAGAATAACGTAAGCGCTAAGCCAATTATGGTCCAACGTCAATCACTTAAGCGCTAGTCCAATTATGACTAAACACGCATAAAAACATTTAACCCGCTTGACCGTTGACATAAGGGATAGATCGAACAACCATATATGTTAACCAGTCAGTTATCCTCTATATCATACACTTTATAAATATTGTAAACGTCAATTTAATCAAAGAAATCACATTAATTATTTTTAACAGATATCAAGACTATTATAACAAAATAAAGTAAACTACCTCATTTAACAATAATTTTCTTTGAAGATAAAAAAGACTTTCAGAAGAAAAGATGTAGATAATCAAGAAGAAAAATATAGAAACACAAATGTGAAAAAGATAAAAAAGAAAAAAAAAAAGAAGTACAAGAGATATAAAAAAACAAAAGAGATAAAGTTGAGTGTTTACAAGTCTAAGAATAATTGAGATATATCGTCTAATTAGTACAAACAGTGGGAGAGTAAAATATTTTTGTAATATTCTTTCATTTATGAACTTATTTCTTTCTAAGCGTTTTATTAAAAGGGTTTCTTAGTTTTGTTTAAGAATTCTTAATCTTAAAGGGAGAGATGGAAAATGTTATATTTGGAGAGAGTTTTGAACTGATGGGAAATGTTATATTTTTAATCTTAATCAGAATAATGATTTAATTATGATCCAATTGATAATAATTATTCTTTGTCTTAAATTCACCAATGTTAAAGGTAATCGTTCTATAAATAACTATTCGATCTGTTGATCATAATCGTTTAATCTTAGAAGTAATACAAGGTTATGCTTGTGATATAACTAACCATACTGATCAATCCAAAGTTGACCAAACAATCATATATATATATATATATATATATATATATATATATATATATATATATATATATATATATATATTTCCTTCTTTAATCATCAAAACTCATTGTATATTTGATCATCCATCTCAATCCAAAATTTATTACCCATCCACTCTAATGCCTCTTAGTGAATTAACTATGTATCCAACTTGAAAATTTCTTGACGTGTTTCGTTCCAATTTTGCAATTGTTCTCTCTCCACTTGATTAGTGAACCAACCTAACATTCTATATACCATATTCATACTAATGCAGCTCAATACAGATATTGAGCATGGTTAACTTATTATCCTTTTACATAAGACATCATTCATTAAATTCATTTATACAAAAATATTATATTTAGTATTGGCCCTATATCATATCCATACTAATGCAACTCAATAACGACATTGAGCATGGTTAACCTATTATCCTTTGACATAACACCTCCTTCATTAAATTCATTTATACAAAAATATCATATCATAGGCCTTATATTTTTTTTATATTTTTCTTTCAAAAATATATCATGTCTTTGCAATATCATTTGTTTAACCTAATCTATTATGATGTATCTCATCTAAATCTCCTTCTTCATAGTCTTGTACAGGAGCTCTTGCCATTAGAAAAATCAATGAAACAATTGACTGAAGGTTTTGTAGTTTAATGATGCATGCAGTTTTGAAATATTTTTCATTTTGACAAAAAATTGGAACATCAACCATCCATAAGAGATGTAAAAGGAAAGTTTCACATATAATAAAATAAATTATTTATTTTTAAATACATAAGATATTTTTAAATAATCTTATTTAAATTATAGGAATTTATAATTTTATATGAGCATTTAAATTAACTTTTGAAATACGACAGTGTAAAGATTGAATCTTTTGTTACTGTTCACTTCCTTCATATATAATCAAATAATTTATTTATTTTAAAATAAATTAGATACTTTAAATAATTTTATTATTGAAGTTATAAAATTTCGTAATCAATATATTTTAAATAATCTTATTTAAATTATAGAAATTTATAATTTTATATGATCACTTAAATTCACTTATCAAATATGACCGTGTAAAGGTGATATCTTTTGTTAGTGGTCACTTTTCTACATTTAATTGAAACATAGACATCTAATTGTTTTTGGAATGTAAAGGACAAGTTACTTCATACGATTCTAGGTATAAGTATTGAAGTTACTTCACGACAGCTTAGTTTACGTGTTTTTATATGTGTGTATATTTTTAAGATTGAATAAACTTTTTTCTTTTTAGTTTTTACTTTGTATTATCTTCAAGTTCAGTGTGCTTTTATGTTTTTTTTGTGTTTTAGTTAGTATATATTTGGTTTACTTTTAATATCTCTTTCATTGTGTGAAATAAAGTTATATGATGCAATTATGATAGAGGAAAACAAGATGGAACTAAGGAAAACATGATTGGATCAGAAAAAAAATGATTTTTTAACACATACCCACTTCAGGGGTATTATAATTACACCAAGCACTACAAACATGAAGAAAAGACTCACCTATAAGGTTATATAGCAATGCACAGCTCTTGGAAGACCAAAAAATTACTATTGCGCACCAGGCTGACTGATTGAGCGAAAATGATAGCCAAAACTTGTAACTTTTGAGTCGTTGGAAAAAAAATGGCTCGCCCAGTGAGTTACAAGTTAAAGAGCACTAACTTTTAGGCCTTATTGTGCAAGAATGAAGTCGATGGATGAACATGTTAGTCCTGGTATGCAAAAGTGGGTATTTAATCACGTTTTCATGAAGGTTTTGGGCATTCTTCATTTTTACACGAATAAAATCACCCAGGGTGCTTGGGAGAGACTCTTGGAGGCTGTTTGGAGTGCTAGGAAGCTCTCCTTCTCTTTCTTGAGTTCCTCCTTCATGCATGGTGGTTTTCCTCTTTTGGGATTGAGGAGGAAAATGAGTCACGAATTGGATATGGAATGCGAAGAAAAAACACAATTGGTGCATGAAGTAGAGACAAAGAACCTTGGGGAAGGGTGTGCATCTCTCTATGGTTTCAATTTCTTCCTTATCTATTCAATTTGTAGAACCCTAAGTTTTCCACCCTGGAGGGCTTTTCCTATTTGTTGAGATTAGTTGTAAAACTTATAACTTTTATGTAATTTTGTGTTATTAATGATATATGCCTTTTCAATTTATGTTAGCATTCAATTTTCATGCTTAATGCTTGATGTGGATTGTTCCCATGCTTGATTTGTGATTCTTGAGGTTTTCAAAAATATCTTTAGAATCTAGAGCTGAAATTGAATGTCTATGGATGTGTGTATCTAGGAATAGAACTTGCTGAGGATTCAAGTGATTGAAATTTGATAAGTTATCATAGGCCCAAAGTCACTAGAGATATGATTTGAGTATGCTTGTGAATTGATTTTGACATGAATATGAAATCGAAATGTTTGTCAGTGCATGAGAATGAAGTGGTTGAACTCTAGTCTCAACAATTTATAAATAATCTATGTTAAATTTCTTGTTGCACACTAACTATTTGATAAAAATACGAAAAGAGTCTACTTTGCGTTTTTGTGAACTTTATGGTCTAATTGAATTATTAAATGCAAGAGTTGTCGAGTATTACACAAGTCTCTTCGGGCAGAGAACAATATTTTTCACTTGTTACATACGACAGATACAGTTACCGTGTAATTGGGTTTCCACTAACATTACTTAATATATATGGGTAGAACTGAATTATACAACACCCTATTAGATACAAGATACAAGATAGAAGTTTCAATAATAACAAACATTATTATTAATACGTTTAATACCGATTTTGGTCCTTACGTTTAGTAGGATTGTTCAAAGTGGTCCTATCTTTTTTAAGATGTCCAAAGTTGTATCATATTTTGTAAATCGGTTCAAGTTGGTCCTTTTTTCTTACAAAGTTAAAAACGATAATGGTGTAATTGCCTCCTAGGCAAAACTGAATGAGCTGTCCAATTATTGATTTCATGGCATGCAGAGGTCAATTTACATGACAACGCATGTGAAATGTTAAAAGTTGAAGTGATTAGGTAAAAGTTGAAGTGGTTAGATAAAAGGAAAGAGTTAGGGTTCGTATAAGTTCTTTCCTAAATTGAGCAAAGTGGTTGTGGCGAGATAAGAATGGTTTCTTTCCAAGGTTGTTCATCTTTTTCTAATACATAGGGCAAATAAATTTTGCATTCCTTACATGGTGGTGGTGGGAAGTGAGATGGAATAATCCCTATTTACAACTGTGGTGATATCACTTTAGAAGATGAACATCCTAGATTGATGGTGCGATTTAGGTTTTTATATATTAGGGATTTTGTTATTTGGGATATTAGGGTTTTCTGATATGAGATTTTAGGGTTTTCTAATTTAGGATTTTAAGGTTTTTTCTGTAGATTGCGTGATTAAGGTTGAAGAAGGAGGAGATTGATGTCGCGATTTTGTGATTCATGACAAAGGTGAAGAAAAGTAAGATATTTCACTGTTGTGGCTTAGTTGTTGTTCGCAAAAAGAAGATGATCGCAATTAGAATTTTAAATTCTCTATTTGAGATTTTGTGGTAATTTTTTACCGGTAGAATCATGACTTTTGATTTGGGTATAGGTTGTTGTTTCAGATTTGTGGTTTCATCCAACGGTGGCCCAATTGACATTGATTATTCACAATTTCAAATTTAACATTTAACTACCATCCTTGTAAGCGCAACCAATCTCATGACTTCACTATCTCGTTATCAAGATATCACTCTCATTGCATGGAGAAAACCAAGTTAAACTCTTCATTTTCACTTCTTTAACTCACGTCTGAACTATTTACATTTCTTGGCCCTCTTACCTGTAATCACTGCCTCATTCTCAACTTGAAATTATTAGCTTCTTATGTTATTCAAGTACCATTTCTTAACCACTCTGAAAAAGTCACCAATTATAATACTTCAACTATACTAATAAGATTTCTTTACAACTTAAAATCGAAAACTCACTTTGTTTTTCTAACTATTACTTATTTTCTCCACATAATCTCACTTCTGACTAAGATCACCACACACTCTGATTTCATACTTCCTTATTCATCGGTTTATTAAATCTTCATCAACAGATTTAAAGAACATTCTTCAAAAACCTTGAGAACTCTTCTCTACTGTTTCCTCAACACTATTTATACTTTATACTCCTTGAAAACATTATCATTCTGTCATCAAAACACAGGTTTTGATAACAATAATAATAAATAATTATTATTTTATATATATCTAAATTAAATTATATATTAAGTTGTCAAAATATTTAAAAATATTGTTATTATTAAAATCCAAATTATTAATAAATATTGCCAAAGTATTTTAATCATAAAAACATTATTATTTTATAAATTAAATACTTCATCAACAAATATCATCAAAGTATTCTAGCTATAAAAATACTCTATAAATTAAATATCATCAAAATACTAAATTGTAAAATATCGGATACTTATAAATTATTAATAAATAAAGTATTCTAAAATTATTAATAAATAAAATACTAAAATTATTAATAAATAAAATATTATAAAGTTATTAATAAAAAATATTCTAAAATTATTAATAAAGAAATATTCTAAAATTATTCTAAAATTATTAATAAAAAATATTCTAAAATTAATTATTAATAAAAAATATTCTAAAATTACTAATAAAAAAATATTGTAAAATTTCACGATATTTTAAAATAATTATGTTATTTATTAATAATTTTAAATACTTTATCATTAATAAAGTTTTTAAAATATTCTAATAAGTAAACTATTTTAAAATATCGAACACTATAAAAAAATATTAGACATTTTATTAATAAATAAAATATCTAAAATTATTAAAATATTATATATTTTATTAATCAATAAAGTATTTTAAAATTATTAATAATTAAAGTATTTTAAAATATCTATCACGTAACCTTTTAAGAAGATCCTAAAAAGGTCAATATATTTTTCAGGTAAAGAATATATTTCTCCGGTTTTCTTCCTAAGTATACCATTAGGAAGATGTTATATTTTTAAAATGTTATGTGCAGTTTTATAGAATCAGGTACAACACCTAATACCTATTCTTAACTTGGGTGTTTTTAAATCTAAATTATTTAAATTTATAAATCTGACTCAGGTTTTCCAAATCTAAATTAAGTTCTTTATAGGTTGACACTTGTATATACATACAAACACTTGTCTGAATGTGTTCTTCATATAGGTTGACACTTGAATACATACAAACACTTGTCAAAATCTGTAATAGCATTAATTTCAAGTGTTAGAAATGCCATAACGAAATTTTCAAGTCTAGAAAAAATAGTTATCTTGTAACTGAATGAGATGAAGCTGAAAGATATGAAACATAGGAAGGGAGCCTCAGATTTGAGAAAATGTTTATCTCGCTAAAGTCACATTTCAAAATGGTACACATATTATCTAAAGACAGTTCACCCACAAATTACATATTAGAATATAGCCATCAAAGTTGCTTCTCCGAGAACATGTCCTTGTATAGCATCTTCCAATAGCTTCTCCTTCGTCACCTGCAAAGAATAATGAATAAAATTGCAAGAAATCAAAATTGGATTTAACCCAAAAGAATTGTGAAATAAGTCTTTACTTTTTTCTAGAATTTCTAACATGATAGTACCTTGTTCCCAAGGTGAAGCTCAGTATCCAAAGCGTAAAGCTTAAACTGGATTCTGTGACCATGCGTGGGCAACTTAGGGCAACACCAACCTGGTACCTTCAAGTCATTGTTCCCTTCTTTGATCCCTGCGTACTCCCCACCCATCTCCTTCCCGGAGAACCCTTCCGGCAGCCCCTTCACCGTCGCCGGGATGTTCGCCACTACCCAGTGAGTCCACGGCACAATGGGTCCCCCAGGGTCAGGCGCGTCAATGTCCTCCACCACCAGCGCCAGGGTCTGCGTTCCCGGCGGCAGGTTGTACCACTCCAACGGTGGGGATATATTCTTCTTTGCCCCCTGCCCCTCCTCAGTGTAGTGCCGCGGTAGCTTCCCCTCGTTGCTGAACGCCGGTGACACTAGCCTGAACTCCTCGCTCCCGTCGCTAGCCATAATTGAAACAATCTTAAAGAAAACAAATAGAAACCTGTCTTTTTCTTTTCTTCGTTTGTGTTCTTGGTTATTTATGGAACATGTTATACTTATGTTATTTATAGATGGATGAGTTTCCGGAAGCGGTGGGTATGTAAGATGAACGTGTTGCGACGTCGATAGAAAATGGAGAAGAATCGTTGGGAACACGACGCGTGGTTGAATTCGTGGAAGGTGCTCCAGCGTTCTTCAAGGATCTAACTCGTCATAGAAGAATAGAATCCCAGAGTATTCTGTTTCGTCTTTATCTGTCCATAATTAATTGTCAATAATTTGAAGATAAATATTTGTTAATTGTCAATAATTTGAAGATAAATATTTGTTTATACAATCAGAATAGAAAAAAAAAAACAAAAATAAAAATGAAGTTGCCGTAGTGTGGGCGACAAATAGAAGTATTCAACATCTTTGTAAGGGCTACAATACAGAACACTATGTAGTGCACCAACGTTTTGTTTAGAAAATACTCAATACTTACAGTTTAACAGAACAAAGTGATACAATTTTTTTTTTCCTTAAAAGATTTATTTTACATATTATACATCCATTACTATACAAATTTTATTAATACAGAAAGTGGGACTTTGATATTAATTAATGAGTAATGTAAAAAGTGCTACGTATATATATCTTATTAAAATTATGAAGTTAGTTTTGTGCTACAATCATGAAATCTGAATCATATTGTAACAATTAATGTGGAAGGTCAGGCCTCTTCAAGATGTTTTGGAGTCAAAATACATAAGACAGATATGGCGATGAAAAGATTTACGTAAGTGAAGATAGAAAAGAAGGGAGTTGGTTTGACGAGGAAGTGGTATATGAAGAATAGGAGATGGTAGTAGAATAAATCTTTTTTTTTTTAGGATAAGTGGTTGGAAGAACTACAGCATATGCATAAATATCCGACACTCTATGCCAATGTAATTAAGAAGGAAGAATGAGCATGGGGATAAGGGCTGGTAATACGTGCACTAGTAAAAAAAAAAAAAAAGACATTTTACCGCGGACAATAGCCATCAGGTTAGCTGAAATCGAAGTCTATAGATTTATTACCTCGGGTCAAGACGAAACAGAAGCCTAACACACTTTGAAAAGTTGATTTTTGGCCTGTCAATAGCTTTACTGACTCAGTCAATTGCAGATTCGGAGCATATAGATGTTATTATTTCGGTTAGAGGTATGACCAAAGCATATATGTTGTCAACATCACCTTCTTCATAACTGGTGTCGAAATGGTTTTATGCTTCGGGTGGGAGAGAACCGAGACCTATAAGGTCAACATAGGCATCAAGTTACGCATCAACCGAGGCGTATACATGTATATGGCATCGGTTAACTGGAGGACCATAGCTCTTGACATATTCAAAATCTTTCGCCCTATGTTCATTTCTCCACTTCATTACACGCTCTCTTTCTTCTGCCCTCCATTTTCTTCTGCTTCGTTGCTCCTTTCATCATCGTCTCCCCAACCATTGTCGTTGCCTCCATTGCTCTTTGGTGCCACCATTGACAAGTCCACGCAACTACCTCAATTGCACTGGCTTGCCTGCTCAACACCGTCGCTGAACCACCGTTGTTGCACCGTCCCTCTGCATTACCCTCCCTGCTCAACACCAACTCTTGCACCGTTGCTCCCTGCTCTGCTGCACCACTAGTTTGACGCCTTCCTCTCCTCCACGTCGTGGTCTTCTCCTTCCTCTCCTCCCTTGCCACTGTTCTTCCTCTATCACTGCCCACTTCTAACGACTCCCTCACCGTCCTGCCCCCTCTGCGGTCATCGCCATTCTCACCCCGCCTCTATTTCTTCTCCTTCTTCCTTGTCTGGGTGAAATTCTCCGCCTGCCGTAACTACTCCACCAAGCGACCCAGATCTACATTCTTGTCCCGACATTCCAGAAGCTTTCTCTTTGTTTTGGTTTCATTTTGGTTGCTCTTTGTTTTGGTTTTGGTTTATCTTTTGTAAAGATGGGAACTTTATGGTTTAATTTTGCACATGGTGAAGCCCTTCAAGGTGCTGCATGTAGGTGAGTCAGCTTCGGTGGCAAAGGCTCTTGCAAGCACAGGCGCATCGAAATATGCCGCAAGGTGATGCAATAACTCATTACTGGTCTCAACTTCTGCAAAGCCTGTTTGGAGGGTGCATTTGCCGGAAAAAGTTTGATGAGGGAAAGGTCACATGAAGGTGGATTAATAGGGAAATGATGAATTTGATAGAATCATGGGAAAGAAGCGTGAAAAAGAAAACCCTGACGAGTCAAATGAAAATGACGAAAATGATGAACTAAAGTCTGAAAAAAAAAAATACGCTACTGCCTCAATTATCTAAGAACCGAGGCATAATCCTTTCTCGTTTTAAACCGGTTCTTGACCGAGGCATAAAGCCTACCCTTTTTTACCTCGCCGGTATATGCCTCGGTTGTAGAACCGATGCCTATAGCAAAAACAACCGGTGTCTTTTTCCTTTACTGTACTAGTGGTGGGAGTGGTGTAAGATGTGGTTTATACTTATTTATATATTGTGAATTGATCTTATCTCTAGTTAATGTGAGATTTTGAACACATACATATCATGTGAAAGTATATATATATATATATATATATATATATATCATGTGTATGATTAGACATTAATGAGTGGTTTGATAAAGGTTTTGTAGCAGATGAAACAATAGACCTAATAAATAACAAATTTTCCTAAGACCACTAGTGAAAAGTGGTGATGTTAAAACATAATATGAGATTGATTATAACATAATCAATTTAAACCAAAACGTGTCAATTTTGTAACTACTACGAAGTATTTTAAATCGGTTATAGGGGAAACGAACCTAATATGTATATATTAGATCGATTATATAAGGAACTTATCTAATATGTACATATATTAGATTGGTTAAAGGAACAACCAATCTAATGTCTTTTCTCTCATGTCTCCATTATTTGTTCTTCTCTTCCTGTGAAAAAACAACAAAACTCTATTCTCTTCCCATCTTCTCAACATTATCATTGTTGTGTCCTACTACTGTCACTTGCACTTCAACAAACTTCTTCTTCTCTTCCTGGTCACTCCAAATCCTTGTTGTGACACCTCTATCAAACGGGTTGTGTTCTCTATTTTTTTCAAATTCTAATTCTAACTCCAATTTCTTAATCTTCCACTCTACACTTGGCAACTTCCATGACCTCGATTTCGATTCGATAGTTTTATGAAGGTAGGGTTCCTTTTCACAATTTCTTTTCCCTAATTTTCTCGTATATGGTCGATTCCATGAATTTGCTTATTCACTTCAACCATTTCTTACTCTTTAATTAGGGTTTTTGTTTTGTTGTTAGAATGTTAGGGTGTGATTTGTTAAGGTTTTTCCTGTTGAAAGATATTGGGTTTTGGAGATCTTTTGTTGAATAAGTATATGTGTTTGGGTGTGATTCTTGGTTTTCGACTTAAATGTATTAGATCGGTTGTTTCAGAATCGATCTAATATGTTTTCAACATATTACACAAGTTAGTATTAGATCGGTTGTGAAACCAATCTAATAAGTGCTCTAGAACTGATCTAATATATCTATTTTGAACTAGTGGATAGGCTTAACTCATGGTTAATACCATGTTAAGAAGTGAATTTTAAGCCTAAATCAACCATATAAAATGAATTTGTAAGGTGAGGTTTACATCCACTTATGTATTTTGAATTGACTTTATATATAATCGATGTGAGACTTCCAACAATACAAATTGTAATCCACTTGCTATAATAAGTGATGCGATGACAACATCGTAAATAAGACTTCTATACTAGTTCTAGTTATAAGCGGTATGAAAAATGGTACGATGGTTTTTTTGTAATAAAGAATAAAACTTTCTATAATGATTCTACTTATAATCTACAAAGAAAGTGGAATGATGGAAATTTTGTAATAAATTACAAGTGGAAATTTTGTAATAAATTACAAAGAGTTTCTATATCGATTGGTCTATAACTGGTATAGAAAATGGCGTAGTTATAATTTTGTAATAAAATGTAAAGACTTTATATATCGGTTAGGCTTAGAACCGAGATAATATGTTTAATTATCTCGTTTCCTCTCAAGCTTCACTCATGCTTCCTTCTCTCTACAACTTTCCTCCTCCTTTGCGTTCTCTCCTTCCTGCACTCCCTTACCTTTGTCTCCTCCCTCTGTCGCTTTTGGTCATCACTGTCCCTCAAGTTCTCGTCGTTGTTATTGTTCTCATTTGTACTCCCTCGAGTTCCAATGATGTGTGATGCCCTCACTGAAAAGAACATTGTATTCTAAAAGCTAAAGGCCAAGTTTGAAAATAAGGTTTGTTTCCTAATTTATTATTTTTATTCTTTATTTAATTCTATCGTTCATTTATTGATTTCACTTTGTGTACTTTGAATTTTCATTTCTGCATTTTGATTTACGAAATATAGTTTTCGATATGCCTTTATCGTTCCTCTCTTGTGTATGATTTTTTTTAATTTTAATGCCTAATTTTTTTTCGTGTTTCGATTGCAATGTAAAGAATTATGCTTAGGCCTCCACAACATATAGGATGTAAATTTCTTTATTTCTCTTTGTGTACTCTAAATTTTTGTTTCTACTTTTTGATGTACGAGATCTAGTTTTTGATATGCCTTTCTCATTCCTCTTTTGTGTTTAATATTTTAATTTTAATGCCTTTTTTTTCTGATGTGTTTTGATTACAATGCGAAGAATTGTGCTTGGGTGTCACAACAAATGGGATGTTCCTCTTCTTCGATTGTTCAAAGTTTAGACTAATAGAAAATGACATAAAAAAGACTAAAGAAGACTCTAAACAACATGAATGAATTTAAAAATTAAAATGATTCAACTTAACATGTGTGATCAAATGAAAATATGAAAAGAGAATTACAAAAATATAAAAGCACACAAACAACACAAAAAATATGGAACTTAAGGCAAATAGATGAATGGTTCAAAGATGACAAGAACTAGAACCATGAAAATCTAAAAGATGAAATTATGGAAAAACAAGACAAGTAAGGAACAACATATAACAAAACAGAAGGTCAATATGAAGGACCAAGAACTTAACTATTATAGAACCAAAACACATGATGATGACAGACTCCTCTTCAAAGCTATATAACTCAAGCAAGGTGGGTGAGCCCAATGTGAGATGATGAGCACATGTTATTGGTATGGTTGGGTATTGACTCAGTTTTAATGAGCTTATGATGTAGATGGTGTGGTGTTTGGGTGTTGTCAAGAGAGGTTGGGCCAACTCTCAAGGAAGGATGGCTAGAGGAAACTTAGAAGAAGTGATCTAGCCTTTAGTGACCTAAGTGAGTAGTATGACACAAAATTGACAACATAACTTTACTCAAATCCAAGGAGAATTTACATAGGGGAGATACATTCATTTGTAAGCTTGTTAGGTCCCTGACAAGTGTACCAAATTGTTATCAAGTAATATAAAATGGGTAAGTCCAAGTATCGTTTCCCAAAGGACTCTTAGGCCTTACTTTTCATGTAAACCAATCACATAAGACTTGAGAAGAGATTAATTTTGGGTTTTGAATGCAAAAACAAAAGTAAACATGCACATGCAATGAATTAATTGGCTAAAGAAACTATGAATGACTGGAGTTGTTGGGTTTTACAATTTGATCTTATCCACCCTCTTATATATACTTTTCTTATCTAATTCGCTTATTTATCAAATTGTCATGCACACTTTCTTGGTCTACCCTGAACCCAATTCCTTGGCGAAAAGAGCCTATTACTAATTACCGGCTTGCTATCCCTAGCCTCCCCTAGCAATTAATAATGCATGATAAACAGAAGAAAAATACTATTGATCATCCTACCCCTATTCCTAGGCGGTATTAGCATAATCAAGGAATCCTCCCCAGTTCATGACATTAATGTACGTTCCCGTATCAATAAAGACAAACAACATTTACCGAATGAGTTAAACGATAAAAACATTAAGCAAAGGTGAAGAAACAATTGATAAAGATAAGCATATGCAAGCATATAAAGAAGATAAGAATTTTTATATAAGAGAGTTTCAAAAGATTACATTGTTCCCTAACAACCTAGGGTTTAGTTCACCATTATCATGGTGAATCTAGATGAAATACAATGAAAGAATGGAAGAAATAACCCTAAACTTGGTAGATTGGAGCCTAAGCATCCAAGGAACCTCCTCCAAGGTGTGTGGAACAGCTCTGGACGTTTCTCTCTGCCAAAAGATTAAGTTTTGATTCGCACTGGGGCTATATATAAGCCAGAAAGATAATACAAAGATTATAGAATCTGAGCTAATAAAAACAGACAACCACTCAGGCGCCTAAGTAAATCGCTCAACAGTTTCCCCTTTATCCATTGGACCGCTCATCGGTCAGTTTTATCGTTGAGCGGTTTCCCTCTAATCGTTCTGGACGCTCAGCGGTCCATTCTAACGCTCAGCGGTTCACTTGACCCTTCTTTTCATCCTTTTTCTTCCTCTTTCACGGGTCTAAGTCCACCTTACTTCACTTCCATCTTTAATTCACCTTAAAACCCTACAAAACAATGTAAAAACAAGCATAATATCTCTAAAACCAACTTTTGACTCTCTCATGACTCAACTAAGTGTTTTACTTGATTTTAAGCTCATTCTAAGTCATAAAGGGTGTGTTTTGATATCAAATTTAAGTATGAAGATAACGGTTTTTAGACTGTTATCAAAGCTTAGATAACCCTAAAGGTTTCTCAAATTGTAGAAACAAATTTTAACTTCGAGATCAAGGTAAAAATCTTATCCATTACGAGAAGGACACATTGTCACTACTAAGGTAAAATCCTCTCCATTAGTAGAGTGACACATTGTCATTAGCTCTCTTCATTAGGAGCATGCCACATAGCCACTATTCTCCCAAGGATGAATGACCAAGAAGTCCTCAACCTTGGAGAGCAAGCCTTCTCTCTTCGGCGTGTGTTTACTTGGTAGTCAACCACGAAATGTGCCCCACCTCTAGGTTCTCTCCAAGCCCAAAAACCCTACACTACTTGGCCCAAATGAAAACCTAGAGTACTTCGCCCTTTATACAAGGCCAAAATTAAAACCTTATACTACTAGGCCTAAAAAGAAACTTAATTTATTAAGAACTCACTGATGACTCATGAGGATAAGAGCTTAGGCCCACCTTTTACATATGAAGCCAACTCTTCTTGTTTGTTCTTAGTCATGGTTAAGGGGTATGTTGTCAAACACTACATTGCACCTTGGGCATAATGCTACATCTTCATCTTTTTCTTTCTTTCGAGTCAAGTATTTTACAAATGACTCTCTAGCTTTCGGTTAAATATCATTCTCGAGTTCGAATTTGTTCAACTCAAATTTGAAGTTATCTTCTTATTCATATACCCTTACATGTCTTAGGTTAACATCCTTAGTAACGTCAACCATCACCATAATCACTCCACATTCATCCTAAAACCATCAGTAGTGTCGGTGTTTGCTCCACACAACCAATTTGGTTTTGGAAGGTGTCAATGTCCATTTTTGTGAATTTTTCTTCAAATTTCAACCAACCTTATAGTATTCTTGAAAAGTACATAACTAGTAGTCATATGCTCATTAGCCTTATGAAACTTACAATATTTGTTTCCTGATATTGATATTCTTTTCATCTGAGTTATTTGGAAAAGTATCTGATGAAGGTTGAAAAATATTTATTTTCATATGTCAATTTGGACCAAATTACACCTTTTACTACTCGGAATAAGCTTACAATCAAGCAAAACTCAATAAATGAGTCTGAAGAGAGTCAAAAGCTGTTTTTAGCGATTTTATGCTTGTTTTGCATTGCTTTGTAGCTAATTTGAGAAAAGTAAAGAATGGAGTTGAAGATACAGGTCGTTGACTCAAGAAAAGAGCAGAAAAAGGAAGATTTGAAGAGTCGACGCACCGCCCGGCGACACACTTAAACCACTGGGCGGTCCAGGACGAGGAGAAGGCATGGCGATTGACGCTGGGTGGACCTGAGGGAAACCGCCGGGCGGCACACTTAAACCGCCCGGCGGTGGCTCGCTGGACTTGGGCCCGTTTTCTGATGCGTTCCTCACCTATATATACTCCTATTACGAATTCAGAATCATTCTTTTGACAGGGGAGAACGNCCAGACCTAATTTTNCTCTCTGGAGAGGATNTCTTGGATGCTTAGGCTCCTTTTCATCTTTTCTAGGGTTTGCTTTTCCATTCTTCTTCCATTTTTCATCTAGTTTCACCATGTCTATGGTGAACTAAACCCTATTGTTGTTGGGGGAAACAATGTAATCTTTTGATACTCTCTCTTATTGAATCTCTTGATTATTTATATGGTTGATTATTTATATGATTGATTATTGTTGAGTTATCATCTGTGCTTAAGGCCTTTATCGTTTAACTCATTCGGTATATTGATGTTTGTCTTTATTGATATGGGGACGTACAGTAATGACATGAACTGGTGAGTAATCTCTTGATTTTGCAATACCACCTAGGGATAGGGGTAGGACGATCAATTGCGCTAACTTTTGTTTATAATGCAGTATTAATTACTAGGGGAGGCTAGGGATAGCAAGCCAGTAGTTAATATTAGGCCCTTTTCACCGAGGGATTGGGTTAAGGGAAGGCTAAGAAAGTCACATAACAATTGAATCAATCAAACTAATATTCAAGGGTAGTATGTAAGAGAGAGCGGAATAGATGAAATTGTAACCCCCAACAACATCCATTCATCCATTGTTTTCGTTTGTCAATTGAATCAACTTTATTTTTGCATGTTAATGTTTTTGTTCTTAAATCCAATTTATTAATTTTTATTTTTCAAGTCTTATTATTTTAATTCACGCGAACAAGGAAGTCATACGAGTCTCTTGGGAAAATGATACTTGGTCTTACCATTTATATTACTTGTACGATTTGGTACACTTGCCAATTTGTCAACAGTATCCACATAAAATATTTGTTCTTTTCTAATTGTTTTACCAATTTTTTTTATGTTTCTCTTTCTCATATTTAATTTTCCTGATTCTCGTTACTCGATCTACTAATTGAACCATGTATCTCAAAGGTATATTTACTAATATTTTCCTTATCGAGAATTCTAGGCTTGATGTAGCCATTCTTACCAACTCATTTGTTAGAATCGATTCAAATAATCGTCTATAACTTCATTATTATACTTAGTGATGTCAAAATGGATTAGAACCTACGGGCTAACCTGGCCCACCACAGGTTCAAACCGAGTTGGGTTTGAAAAAAAAATGAAATTTTTTATACGGGTCAATTTTCAACTAGACTCTCTTAGAACTCGGCTCACCCGGGTTGAACCCGTGGTGAGTTGGGTTGGCTCACCAACCCACCTAGTTTAATTTAATTATTTACTATTTTGTGTTTCAATATTAGTAGTTAACATTTTTTATTGTTTTGTAAATGGGAATAAAGAAAAAGATGTTTTAAGATAGCAAAATATTATAAATTTATCCATTCAAGACTCTAATCTTATAAATGGATAAATAACACAAAAATTATCAATATTATAAACTTATTTGTTTGTTTTTTGGGTTTGCTTGTGGATTATATTTGAGTTGTATGTTAATTTTTTTTAGCTTGAATTGCCTTTGGAGTTTAACATCATTTTAGAGTGAAATTAATTAAAGTTGAATTACAAAAAAATAGTACTTGTTTTTGGGATTTAAAAAAAAATTGTAATTAAGAGAGTCAGTGAGACAACCCGTTTAACCCATCAACCTGTGGTGGACCGGGCCGGGTTCGAGTTTTTTTGGCTCACTAATAAGAGCTAGGTTGGGTTGGTTCACTAAGTGGTCAACCTGTGATAGGCCGAACCAGGTTAGGTCGGGTGACCCCTTTTGACAAAACTAATTATACCTTTAAAATTCATTAAATCAATTAGGCTCACTTGTGTTTCTCCCCTGAAAATTTTTTTGCGGAAATTCCATTCCAACTGATAATAATTATGAACTGAATTTGGGGAAAAAGTTTTGAACCAAGTGAACACATTCTTTATTAGAGAATTAGGAAAATATTTCATTTTCAAACTCTCACTCATTGCCGAATCACCACACTTGATTTAGATCCTAGCGACATGTTCTACAATTAATTCACCTATCTCTCCAGTGAATTTAAAGAATTTAGGTATATATCCCCTTGGTAACTCAATCTCAAGAATAAAATTTGTGAATAGGGATGCAAAATAGGGTTGAGTATAAATTTCAAGATTTATTATTCTTGATGACAATATTGATTTTCAATATTATTCTCAATATAGTTATAACCAAAGTCATCCCTTATATTATCCACATTCCTCTTTCAAAGTCTCAAGTTGTTTAATAAATGATAGACATTTTGACCTTACCTAAGCAATTGGAAATCCCTACCTAGATTTTGATGAAAAATATTTTGAGAGAAATTGTCAATATTATTGTTGTTTGGCTATTGTATCCTTTGGTTAGCAAACCATTGTCGATTTATATAATTTTGATTAACATTCTACTTCTCAACATTATTTTCTCATGGGATTTCAAGTCATCCTCTATTCGAGCTATTTGATCGACCAACCTTTGAAAAGTATCGACTAGTATTCGAACCAAAGGATTTAGGATAGTAGTCATGTGACTTGATAACACAGTCACCTTATCATAATTTTTATTCACTACAAGAAAAAAGCCAATTATATACGGATAATTATATACGGATTAAATCCATATGTAATAAACGTATTATATACGGACGGAATATACGGATACGGGAAGGAATCATTATATACGGAAAATCCGTATATAATTGAAAAAATACGTATATACGGAAAATCCGTATGTAAATGTCGTATGTAAGTGCGCGGGAAGCTGAACCACTGATATTATATACGGGGTGGTGGAAAAAAAATAAAAATTTAATTAAAAGCAAGAAAATTCCCCCCTGACCCAAAACATACATTTAGCTCTGAAAAAAAGAATTAAAATACATTCAGCTCTGAACTTTCGTTCCCGCAGGTGCCCCTCTTCTTCATTCTCGCACCTCTTCTTCACTGATCTTCTTCATTGTCAGTCCCTCTCTGAACCAAAGTTTCTTCCGCATCAATGTTTTTTCGAATCAAACTTTGCCATCGCGAGTTGTGTGGATTAGGCTTTCATTTGTCGAACGCGGTGAATAATTGAAGGTTTGAGGCTAATTTGTATTTTCGTTTTCTCTTTTTGTGTTTACATTGACCAATTTTTGGATATTGTTGTTTGGAGGTTTGAAATCGCGACTTTGGAAACCCTAGGTTGGTTTCTTCGAACTAGAAGCTGGAGTTGGAGTCGCCTCCTGCTGGTGGTAAGTTTGAATCGGTTATATTTGAGGTTTGAAATCGCATTTCAATTTTCTTTTGTATGGGTGTTGTTAAATTGACCTATTTTTGGTCGTTGTTGTTTGTAGGTTTGAAATTGGGATTTTGGAAACCCTAGCTTAGTTTCTTCGAAGCTTATTTTTCTTTTGCCTCTAATTTCATCCTTGCAGAGTTTAATTCTTGAGTCTGACCATATAAGCAGTTTGTTTGCAAGGATGTGTCCTCTTTGGTTTTGTTTTATTTGGAAATTCACTCCTTACAATCCAATATTTGTTTTGCTCATTCAAAATAAAAAATAATTGCATGTGTGGAGCAGGAATTATTTTCTCAATATGATTTAGAATATATTAGAATTTCTGGACACGCTGTGCAATTCTTTTTCGTTTTTCGGAAAGTATTTTTCAATGTCTTGTTAGTACGTACTATACTGGTCCCTTATGGAATGAGAGAAAGTTATATTCAGGTAACAAGTTTGTTTGACTGTTATGAGAACTGGGGGTTTTAGACATTCCAGTACCTTCTGATATGATGTCTGATGTCTAGTAAATGGCCGGTCATAAATGATAGCCTTGCCAATTTTCTTGTTTGACAAATTATATCTGCTACTGTACTTTCAGTGTTGTATGCCTCAAGCATTAGGACTGTTTCTGAATACTTTGGTGGGCACCACTTATGTTTAGAAATTGTTGCAGGAAGTTAACTTCTTAATTGTTAAGTCTTTGGAAGATCAATTTTCTTTGATCTCTTGAAGTTAAGAAGGATCATTCAGATTTTTCAGTTTACTTTTAAACTGCCTGACAATACATTGTTTGTTTGTTTGTTCCTCTTGCATTTTTTTTTGCAAAACTTTATCAATGCATGAAACCCATGTTTGAGCTAATGTTCCCACAACATCATTCACTTATTAGGTACTGAATTTGTAAAATTATTCACCACTCTATAGGTTTGCACTTTGAGTTTAATTTAGCATTTAGTCCTAGTTGACATGCATTTAGGTACCAATTGGTTTTGTTGTTACTGTATTTCTAATGTTTTAGTTTCTATCTGGTTAGTAGGGACCAATGTTGTATTAGTAAAGACCTATAGATTAAAATTACCGCTCCTTTTATAGAAGGATAGGGACAAGTGGTTATTCTAAACTTGTTTATCATTGGCATAATCTTTTAATAATTGACTACACTATTCTTTAGGCTTTCATCTCACCACCTTTCTATCTCACCTTTACTCATCATCAACCTCAATCTCTTCTGCACATCACCTTTCAATATTAGTATAACACACATATTTAGATATATTTCGATATTAGTAAATAACTTGTTGATGAAATAAAGGTACTAGCTGTCATTATGCTATAATGCATTTTGGAACTGTAACCTTGAAATTTAGAAACCTTGAAATTCCTTGAGTTATGAATGAAATTGACGTGTTATGATTAACCAATTATAATCCATGTGCCATAGACTCTACTCTTTTTGTAGAGTAACCTCACTTTTTCTTCTTTCCCTTATGATGCTCAAGAGTAGTTAGATTAAGATTCCAAAAGGTTCATGAAATTGATGATACATATTTCATTTAGGGTGCTGATTCCATTTTTTAGAATCATAATTAGATGTTTTTTTTTTTATTCTGCTATGAAATTTGTTTATTTTTTTGTTGAAATTTTATTTTGACTTTGATACAGGTGCTGAAGTGGTTGAGAAGTGTGGGGTACCTCATTGGGAAGGCATAAAGTGTTGTACACTCAAGTAAAAGATCTATCAGAAACTGAACCAAGGTATGTTTACTCCTGAGTTTTCCTTTGTGTTGTTTTCTTTGTTCCTTGTGTGTATGGTGTAGTTGTCCTGTGTCACGTCTGATTTCTTAGGACTCCAGTAAGATGTGTTGATTAATCTGTTATTTTATCTTTAAGTGAAGAAACTTTAGGAACTAAGATATTATGTTGAAGATTTATGTAAATACATGCTAATAAAACTTGACACAGTTGACAAATTGTCTCAACACTTAAATATGCTAATTAGGTGGTCTCAGATAGTAGGAATACCATATTGAAAGAGACATTGTTTANTTAGCTGGTTTTCAATCAAGAAAACTATTGATCAAACTTTTTCTAGTCGATATTGATAGCTTTTTAATTTTAATGAGTGTTCATAAAACACTCGTTAGTATGACNAATTNTTTTGCTCTGACCTTTGGTTATAACTTTTCTATCAGCCACAGATTGCAACCAAAATAATAGCTTCCATAACAAAAGTGTTGTTAGCTGTAGGTTAACATAACTGGCAAAAGATCTAAAACGATGAAACTGATAGGTTGAAGCAACATAACATTTTCACACCCAGTTTGATACTTGCCCATCTGAAACATAAATTAGAACATGTATTACCCTACAACATGAATCATAGGCAGAGTTTGGGTAGAGGTTTCCACAACATTTACACAAGTATATATTACAACTTAGCATTAAAACTTTGAAAAGATATGTGACCTGGTAGGATCTAGAAGAAGTAGATCCATGTCTGCTCTAGAAGTACATGGAGTTCCTTCACCTCTGAATCTGAAACAGCACAAGTTAAACAATTTTTTCACTGGTTAAATAAAGAACCTGCAAGAAAAAAGTTGGAATGCATGGTAGAAAATGAACTAGGTGTTTTTGTATTTCAGGATCTAGGAAGTGATTACTTGGACAGTTTGCTGTCCTCTTTTTGACATTGATTGCTACTGTTCGTTGGTCTTTGGTGGTCACATTATACAGAAATAATGATTGATCTATACAGAGTTTTTCCATTTGTGTTTGTTTCTTTGTTAGCTCAAAATTATATTCTAAATTATTTTGATTGATTTAAGCTCTTCCATAACATGTTCACGCAAGAATGGTCGCATACCAATCAAACTGAGTCATATTATTCATATTAATGGAAATAAATGAGTATAGACTTTATTTTGTATTATTTTATTTTATAGAANTGAAGTTTNTTGAAGAAAAAAAAGAAAGAAATGGTAAAGGTGGGGAGAAGAAATATTCAAATATATAAACTCAAAAAGTGATTGGAATTGGACTGTGTAAGGCCTAAGGCCTACGGCCCATGCACTGTCTTTCATTTAAATGAAGAACCAATCAACATGACCCACTTCTACATCACTTATTTTCTTTTTGTAAAATGTTTTTTTTTTTCACATTAGGTGTACCATTTGAAAACTCATTTTAGAGATATTTTAATTATTTTAAAAAAGTTGCCTTTATATTTATAAAAAAAAATTAAAAATAAAATATTAAATGTAAAGTATGTCTANNATTTTGTTAGGTGTCAAAATAAAAGTAGCTTTTACTATTTCCTCGTCATCANGCAAACACAAACAAAACTTCAGCCATTTTTTTTCATACCTATCTCTCTTCCAACGCTTTTAAACATTCTTCTTTCTATGTAATTTATTAATTTATGGATTCTCGATTCTTGATGAATCATCCGCCACGCCATTACAAAGAAACACCCTTCTTAATTCACTTTCTAATGCATTTTAATTTATGGATTTCTAATGCACTGGTTGCTTTGGAATCCTTACTCATTACTTCCTAAGGCCGAACTTGACTCTCCTTTTCTCCATATAATGACTGCCTGCANCCAAAAACTTTCATTCCTTTCAATCATTGTACCTAATTCTGGACATGACGCTCCAACATTCCCACCATGTTCCAACTTTGTCTTTCTTTTCTGTTCATGAAAAACCCATCTTCCTTTCACTATTATGTAGCATAATTAGGTGCTTCCTTAGGCAGAACCTCACCATAATTAATGCTTCATGANTAAGTGATGGAAATTCAATTATCCATTGTTTAGTGTTGTACTTTCTTATTACTTTTCCCTNAAGGAAAAGTTGCAACACATAATAAATTTAGCCTTGTATGAAACACTGGCTAATTTGTCATTAATTGGTATGTATACAGAACATGGATGACGCTCCACCAAATCGTTCATGGATGTACGATAGGTGTTATAGAGGAAGAG
>NC_028358.1:30124078-30141181 GCF_000741045.1 Vigna radiata var. radiata
GTTTATGGCATTGGACATGTCAGTGGTAGAGATGACTGTGTCGATAGTTACATACAACAGACACAGGCATCTTCTTCTCAGCAACTGATTGTGCAGGACATTTATAACCTTCAAAATATAGTATCAACCCATGATGAGGAACTTCGCCAACTTCGGGAGATGAATTCTAAATTTGAAGGTTTTATTGGCGCCATATTGCAACACCTTCCGCCTTCTGCAGCAGCAGCTGCACAAGAATTTTTTCAATCCCAAAATCTTTCACAACCTAATGTTCAGCAACCACAACAAGCACAGGAGGATCAACCTCAGGACAATCAGGAGGATCAACCACAACAACAGGATCAACCACAACAGGATCGATATGAAAAAAATTACTAGTTATGTTTTTAGAATAAGGACATCTAAGACTGAAACTTATTATCTGGAGAACTTATTTGAACTTTTATTTGGTCTAATGGACAATTTTGTATACTTTTCTAATATGGATTAATGTTAAATGTTGTTCTCTGATTTAAGACTTTATTTGTATGTGAAATGAATGACTGGATATAATGGACAGGTGTAATGATTTTATCTGTGTTTGGAAATGCGTAATTCACGGTGTTGTATAAAAAATTGTATATAACTTATATACGGATAATCCGTATATAAGTTATATACGGATAATCCGTATATAAGTTATATACGGATAATCCGTATATAAGTTATATACGGCTTATCCGTATATAATTTATATACGGATAATCCGTATATAACACTACCTACGACAGTATTATATACGGATTTTTTGCCGTATGTAATCCGTATATAACCAAAGATTATATACGGATTTGGAGCCTTATATACGGATTTTGACTGTAGATAACGACGATTTTTCTTGTAGTGATTGTTTATCTACTTCCTCAATAATTCCAACGAGGCATTGGATATTCTTGTCCCTATACTATCAAAATCATTGTTTCCACCCAGTTTAAGCATCCTACTAGATCTCAACACTGGTGATGATGTCAACATACCCTAAGGATATACCGTTCATTAGGTACACACATAGTAATTCCTAATCCATTAAAATTTCCCCCTAAGAGTACATGTTCTCCTCTTGTACTCACATGTGGCTTGACCTAAGTGATGAGAGGACTTATTCGCATTGGCATTGAAGATGCATTCTACTAAACTATTTGACTCACCACAACACTTATAGCCTTTCCTTTAGTATTCGAGTTCTCAATGTTAGCAACAACGAAGAATTGTACTCAAAGAAGTTTTGATGATGAAGTGATTGAAGATTAGAAGAATCTATTGCTCAACATATTGATCAAATTAAAGCTTTTGTAATAAGTCAATTATAGTAGTTTACTAGACTTGGCATAAAATGATGTACTACAAGTTTAAGAGACTTCAAAGAAAAAGTATATTTCAGAAATGCATTGGAATAATCGATTATCACTTGAGATAATCAATTATCTCAAAAAAAGTTTTGAAAAGGCTCACAGATAATCTATTATCATTTGGAATAATCGAATATTGTTGGAAAAAATTACTTTTGAAAAGGATCACAAATATTTGATTATTATTTGGAATAATCGATTATCAACGATAGTTTCAAAGTGACTCCTCAACTTCTTACCTAATTTCAAACTTGGGCCTATAAATACCTTGCTTTTCGAAGTTACTTAATATTTTTTAGAAGTTTAGTGTTTGTCTTAAGAAACTCTTTGTGCTTCAAGTGTGAGCTTGTAAACCTTTGTGTTGGTAGAAAGAAGTTCTTGCACTAGTCTATCTAAGTGAGTGCACATCTATTGTTGCAAGCTTAAGCTTTTCACCCTTTTATGTTTCACAAGGAAGTGTTGGTCATCTCTTGTACATTCAAGAGAGTGAACTCTAACCTTTACTTTACTCATTGATTTGTAATTTATGGTTCTTTGATAGTTATTATTTAATCACTCTTTTAAAGAGATGAACAACTAGACATATTATCCTTTTATCTAAAACAATATAAAATCACTTGTGCAAGTTTTTCTATCCCTACTCTTTTTAACATGTTTTTGTTTGAAAGTAAACTATTTTGGTTATAAAATCAGTTTATAAGAAAAGGATAACTTTTAAATGACATAATTTTTTATTAAAGAAACCAATTTACCTTCTCTTGACTTTTGCCTTTTTACGAACCATCCTTTGTGTATTTATAACATGTGTTAGTCGTAGGATGTCTTGTAGTAGTGGACATATTGGAACTTTGTGTGTTTTGTGACATGCCAAATTTGAACTAATCCTCTTGTGATACAGAAGTATGTCCTACCGGACATGCCAATTTGTTTCTTAAAGATTTAGTCTTGATAGATTTCTTATTGTTGTTCACAACTAAATCAACTTGATGTCTTTTTCACAGAGGTAGCAAACTCTCATTTTTCAATCTAACTAAGGTGTTTTTACATCTCATTGTCAATGCAAAAGATTGTTGATTTTGTGAACCTATTTCACCCACACACTTAATAAATCTGATATCTTTCTTACTTGGATTTAAACGAGAATCTCGTGCATAACTAGTTTACATTTTTGTTTCTTTTTGTTTTCTTGATAAATATGGAAATAGAAATACAACAACAATGGATGAAGTGTAATGTAAAAGTGGTGAAACTCAAAGTGGTAGGGTGGTAATAGAAGAAGTTGCAATAAAATGGAAAGAATAATAATGTAAATTATCATGTAAAGTAAAGAAGCTTGTAACATAAATCGACAAAAATGGTGACCCAAATTACAATAATCAATACTAGATTAATCATTTTTTTAGTTTGCAATGTTTTAGACTGTATCTATTGTTTCACAATTTTTCATTTTTTTAAGATACAAAATAAACCTATTTATGTTTTCTAACTCTCCAGACAGTTACAAGATTTAAATTCAAAATTTGAACAAGTTACATTACCCTAAAACTACTCTTAGCAGTTTCGTGGTTCACATGGCTTGAATAGTTACTAAGTGTCCATAACAGTTTTTGTTCTCTTCTCTATTTGCTTCTTGGTTTTGATCAATAGTTGCTTTGATTTACTTTCTCCCTCAATTGGAAATCTAACAGGGATAAATAACCAACTTCTAACAAATAATATATTCGTCTTATGACATCCATCTCATAAATAAGCATTTGATTTGCTCACCCCATCTCTGTAGAATATAATTCTCTTTAGTTTACAAAGAAGGTTCAGAAAGCATGAAACAAATCTCTCATAATTTTTTAAGATAATATTATCCTTCACTCACCATTAATGTAAGATTTTATGTGTTATGACCCTTCATTCGTCATTCTTCAAAAGCTTGATTCTCAATCAATATAGCGACACAAGGCTTTACCTTCTAACTGATTTTACTAACCTTTTTTCCCACCACACTCTCAATATCTTGTATAATTTCTTCCTACTTAGCTATGTTCATTACAAATTTTGGATTCCTTTATCAAATTTATTTCAGAAACACTCATGAAATTTGGCCACCCTTTTCGAGAGAAGCAAAATTACAAAATCCGAACCAAAAGCACATATCACGCGTTTTAGTACAGAGCAATAATAAAGCTTTACAAAACGGAATTCGAAGTTCTCATTATTCATTAGAAAACATTATACGAGTTAAGAAAGACTATAACAGTGAAATTCTAGCACTTAATGCAACTTTACATATAATAATCCAAAATATTAACAAAGCATGTCAGATATTATTAATATATTGGTACTTGCCAAAACAACACAGACCCATAAGAAATAAGATATTGTAATCGTAAAATAAATTTGCCATAAACAATTGCAACAGAAACAGAAGAGGAAATTAGAAAGAAAAAAGTGAGTATACTGAAGAGAGGTAGAAAGAAAATAGATTGTTACTTAAAGTATTAAAAAAATTATTTATACCACAAGCAAGAACCCTATTCTCAAAGAAAAAGTTCTACACAGACAAATAGTGAAACAGCCACAACCATTTCACATAAATGCATCAAGAACAAAGTGTTTGTTACATATATACCCCAACATTAATTAAGAATTCAACACGCAACATTACACATTACATTCAATGTAATGTCTACACTAAGCTTTCCCATGTTGTCATATATATATATATATATATATATATATATATATATATATATATATATATATATATATATATATATATATATATATATATATATAGAGAGAGAGAGAGAGAGAGAGAGAGAGAGAGAGAGAGAGTTTTCATAAACGTATTAAAAATTATAAGAACTTGATAATTTCATACTATCGATTTGGGCATAGCCCATATAAAAGTAGAACACAGAAGCAAAGGGTTGAAAAAGTAAAAGAGTAATTAAGCTGGCCAATATTTGAAAGAGGAATCGAAGTAGGTGGTGTCTTCACCATGGAAGCTGCATTGTGGTGGTGGAAGATGAGGAAAGTTGTGCATGTTATGATCAAGTGGTGGATTTTGCTGAGGGAAAATGAACTGTTCAGAAGGGTCAGAAGGGAAGTAGAAATCAGTAAGGTACATAGGGGAGATTGAGTCGTTATCATCTAAGAAATTGATCATGGTTTGGTGGAGCCAAATCTGAGTTTTGAGGTACTTCACATACTGAATGGCTTCCTCCAACATGGACACTGTGTCCATCTTGCTTCCACCAGGGACCATGCTCTGCAATATCTTGAATCTGTCACTGATTCTGTGCCTTCGTTCTCTTGCTGCCACGCTCTGAGGATCGGTGGAGAGCCTCACTCCTTTGCATTTCTTAGCACCCTTTTTCTCCTTGCTTCTTTTTGTCTTTGAAGAGGATGCTGCATCAGATGAAGCAGGATGAGTGTAATCCATTGTTTCTGCTACAAGGGTGTTGCAGTGGTGAGGTGAGAGGTAGTGGAACTTGACTTGGATTTGGTAGGGAACTTTGTCACTTTTAACACGTTGTTTTATAGAGAGAAGAAATATGAACTTTGTTTGTTCAATGATTTTGATTTTGATTTTGATTTTTGAATGAATGAAAAAGGAGAGATGTGGACGTGTGAGTCTGCCAAATTTTGCTTTGGGTATGGATAACGCATGGAGTATTCTTGTTTGTAGGTGTAATCAATCAACAATTTTAAATAATAAAAGTTCTAAAATTTATATTTTAACCCTTAAAATCTTATTACTAAATGATAGGAAAAAATATGTTAAATATATGACTCGAATACCTTTTTATTAATTGCTATCTTTTAATCCTATTCAAGTGGAAAATATATGTAAGGATTAGATCTTTTAACTATTCAAATTGAGTCAAAATGTTTGTATTTCGGTCGAAATTATAATTTCGTATTATTTGAGGGTTTTTTTAGGCTTATAGATAAGTTGGACAAAAGCAATAATTATCAGATTTATGCTTTGACCCACCCAAGAGTTTTTGTTTTTTAATTTCACACTAAGTCTTCTTTTGGATATGCTGCTCCTCAGTTTCGTGTCTTTATGATTTGTTACCTTTGATTTGGTATAGTACATATATCTCTTCAAAATGTGACCCACTTGCATTGCAAGAGGACTGGAAAAAGAACAAAATCACAAAGCTCTTTAGCAAGTAATTAATTATGCCATCTGTTCATCTTTTGATTCTAAAGCTCAGAGGTGATCAAAGAGAAAGTTGATTTATCGAGGAAGGAGGTTTATTGGAGAAATACAGACACTAATGATATATGAACCTAATCACATAAGAAATTAACATTACTTTTTAACTAAAATATTAAGACAATGAATTAATGAATCTTTTATCTTTTTATAATGTTTTACTTTCTTATTTTATCTAATGTGAGACTTAGATCATACTTGGATTCTCAATATCCATTTCACCTCAAATCGGAGCAAAAATATTTTATCGTTGCAGCATGTCCAAATCCGGTGCGAAATAGTCCATTAGTTTCTCTCTTTATTGTGTACGGTTTGTGCTTTTCACCCTTAAGTTGAACCCAGTTAAAAAGAACAACCTCTATCAAACAATGGCTTAATTATGTTATTTTAATCTCTAAGTTTTCATCTTATTTCGTCTTTCTCATAAATTTTGTATTAATTTTATCCTTTATAAATGAATGTATAATGCCATCAACAGAATAGTTTGTGACAAACATTTTTGCATTATATATTAAAATCGAATGTCCTCGCAGTTGTGGGAGCTGATATTTAATTTTAATCCATTAAGATCATTTATTATATTATAAATTATTTAACATTGGACTATCTCTCATGAAATAAAAACAGGTTTTGTTTTTTGTAAGTGTCTTTCATGTTACTACTATTCATGTTTTTTGTTTCATCTGGGTAATGCTGTTTATATGATGAGATCGGGAAAGAGCTTAAGGTGGAATCAACAATCAGCACATCTTTTCAAGAAAAACAATCAAAGTAGTATTCCACTTGAATAATAAAGCTTTAAAGCTTCAATTTTAAAATCCCACACATCCCGAAGAAAACAAAGTTCTGTTTTTTCATATGTATCTTTGTTGGGGCATTAAGAAAATTTCATATCACTTTTGTATCATGAAAGGGTCCAACATGCACCATAAATCTGAACAAAGTGACCTCATCTTAAATTGCTTCTTTTTATTTATCTCTTTTTTTAACACTACTTGGAATTCTTTACGTTTTGTGAGATTACTGTTAAGATATACTAAATATTCTATTAAATAATATTAAACAATTAAATATTGTGTTAGTTATAATTTAGATATTATTTTAATTTGTACAGATTTGTATACCTGTTATTTTTTTAATAGATAAAAAATTATAAAATTTATATATATATATATATATATATATATATATATATATATATATATATATATATTATTTTACTCTTTAAAATAATACATTAGAATTATCCTTTAAATCTTTTATTAAATACAAAATGATGATGACATACATAGATGAAGCAAGCAGGAGCATAATTTGTTCTGCTACATAAATGATGAGATAGAAGCTTCCTGAGAACACAAAGTAAAAACATTGGTAGTAATATAAGTAACTTACAGGAGATGGAAAAATTAATGAAGTCAGAGACAAAGCGGAATACAAGTACGAAGTGGACAACTACAGCCACATGTGGTTCTGGCTTTCATGACAGAGGACGGAAACAAGTGTGTATGTACTATTTAGACGAAGAAATATAAATTTAGTTTAAAATATATATTTAGTTCCTCTATTATACATTATTTTTCTAATTTTTTTTTTCTTTTTCTCATCACATCATTCATTATTACGTGACTTTCTTTTCCAATTCCCTTCTCTTTCAACCTGATTTAGCAAGATCCTTGAAATAGTTTAAGAGTAATAGTGATTTTTAAAAAATAAAATATTATAATATTTTTAATAATAAAAAGTTTAAACTATAAATAGATTTTAATAAAGAAAGTTTATTTTTATAAAATAATTTTTTTCTAAATTTTCCCTCTAGATTTTTTTTTTGTCCTCACTCTTCAATTTTGATATCAATACATCTTATTAAAGAACAAGAATCATAAAATTGTTTATAGTGAGGAACTCTACAAAACTATAGATGAAAGAGTTGAACAGGGTATGTTCTCGTTTTGTTCATATAACGTCATTGAATTTACATCTGACAGGTAGACAACAAATGTAAAAATAATGAACGATAATAATTTTGTAATTAAATGGTCAATATTTATGTATGACTTATAAGTGTCCAACGTAAATAAATGTGTTACATCTAACACTTATAGGTTAGACGTAAATTTACAGTTGACGAATATATAATAGATGTAAATTTATGTATGACCTATAAGCGCTAGGCGTAAAAACCATTTTTTTACGTTTGACGCTTACATCTCAAATGTAAATGTATTTAGAAAAACCTACAACATCTATTTCTTCTCACTTTCTCCCTTCTGCGAAGCTACCCTCAACAACGACAAAAGAAGAAATTTGAGGAAAAAAATTACATAAATTTGTCGATTATGAAGGAAACAAACATAAATTTATGTATGTTATTAAGTTAACATATGTAAATTTATGTCTCTCACAATTACATTTGACCTATAACTTAACAAAAAGCCTAAAATAAAATACGTAAAAAAATCTTTTTGTGTTAGCTATGTGAGTTGTAGGGCAATGCATGTGACTCAAGATTACTCTTAGTGAACATGTATTGCTCTATAATCGTGATGTCATGCTTCTAATTGGATTCTTAATCTTGTGGATATAAAGCTCTTAAGATCGATCGTGTGAGAGAAAGGGATTTTCTTTGACATGCTAAGAGAAGAGCTGAATCTAAGAGTGTGAATGAGAATATTATTTCAAAGAGGTTAATCTAAGAGAAATAAAGGTGATGTATTGTTTAAATGTTTTGATTTATTATTTAAATGTTGTGATTTATTGTATGGCATTATTTTTCCTAAGAGGGAAAAGTATGGCAAGTCAATATAGTGTTATGCATTTACTAAGGACACTCATTTGAAGTCATTTTTAACTCTACTAGACTTAAACTCATAAAAAATGAAGTTTAGGTAGTAAAGACTGAAGGAGTTCCTAAAGTTGGTTTTTGGATAAGGGACCTCTTTTATTAAGTTGTAGAGAATTTACCCTGTCACGAGAAAGGAGGAACGAAGCATCACTACTGGTTTGTAACACTCAAGAAATTCATTTTATGTGGCACGTGCTAGGCTTCTAAAGTCAGAGTCAATGTATAAATATGGATAATTGAGTCTGGATTATACTTGTGCATATATGTGCTTCGTTTTGTAATGTATGCAAATTTTATGGTTAAATAAGACTGGTAGATTTTTATTTGATTTCGTTTTATGCAAAAAGTTTATTTTATCTTATGTATACTTAAAGTTATTATTAGCTTATCCTTCTTTGTGGTTGGTTGTTTGTTTTTTTTTTTGCAATTATTATTTTGGTGATGTAAGCAGATAATGTTGCAAGTGGATTAGATAAATCATGGGAAGAGTGTCTCTAATTTAAAAAGCATAGCTTTAATGTAAATGGACCTATTATATATGTATATTGGTGTAGTTGTTTCTTTTGTATTTGAACTCTAGATTCAAAGGATGTTTTTGTTTTGAAAAACTTTCGTACTAAATGTTGGAACTACTCTATATAGATATATTTCATGTAGGTTCTCTATTGCGAAGGCTGGGTAGGCCTCAAATGTGTAAGTGGAATAGCTTTATAAAATATACTTTTTATCTATATTTTAGGTTGTCATAGAAAGTGTTTGTTTTTTTAGTTTCTTCCTAATTAATCTTTTTTATCAATATTTTCTTTGTAATCATATTAAAATATCTTATTACATCTTTAAAAAAACCATATTAAATGATTACCAATTGATTCTAGATTTCTTCAGAATTAAAGTAATTATATATAACTTGTAAGTTGAATAAAAGAATTATATTAAGATTTACAATTACTTATCTATTTTAAAATAATTATATTCTAAGATGAATCACATCACTTAAAAATCACTTTTAATATTAAAATCAATTTTTTTAAGGTTAAAGGATGACTTTCGTTTCCAATTTTATAGGAAAATATCAAATTGGTATTTTTTTTTATATATGTTTCAATTTGGATCCTATTTTGACAAATTTGATGTAATCATGTCATTTTTGTTAGTATTGTACTAACCATGTTAAAAGGTATTACAAATTACTTTGTGATTTATTTATTTTTTTAATAAAAATTTGTCGCATATCAAGTTGACATCGTGTCACATGGTAGTGGTTGTACCATGTGTCACTGTTATAATGATGTTATTGTCTTAGTTTTAATTTGATCCTTTTATTTTTATTTTGCTTCAATTTAATCCCAATTATTTTTAAAATATTGTAATTTTGTCCCTTTCTAAATTGAAATGAAATTTATTATTTGTATAAATGTTATATAGATTTTTTATTAAAGTCTATATTTTTATTAAATATTTTAATTAGATTAAGTTTATTTATATATATATTTTAATGTATTTAAAATTGTTTTAAATTTTAAATTTATTTGTTTTAAATTGTTGTAAAATTGTTACTTTAAACCAACTCAAAATTTGTACAGAATTTACTAAAATTTATGCATTTTAAAAATATACAACTATTTAAAAGGATTAAAAAAGTTGATAAGTTTATTTTATTTTATGAAATGTATTGATAAACAAGTTTAACATATTTGTTAGTTGAAATTAATTTTAAATTTTTTCTATTAACATTACTTTCAATTGACAATTTGAAAATAATTTTAAATAAAATGTAAAATAAAATATAAATATAAATTAACTTAATCTTGTTAAAAATATTTAATAAAAATATTAATTTTAATAATAATATTTGTATAATATTTATATAAAATCAAATTTCATTTCAAATTGGATAGAGATGAATTGTTTAGTTTAAAATAAAATAGAACCGAATTGAGACAAAATAAATATATATAAACCAAATTGAGATTGAGACAATGTCAGGTGGTTTCACAATGACATGTGACACTGTCATTGTCATATCACACTACCATTGTTATGTGACACAAATTCAATTTGACACATGACAAAAATTAATTTTAAAAAAATAAAAGTAAAATTAAATATAAATAAAAAATATGACATCTTTTTAATGTTGTAAGCATAGTATTAATGGAAATGAGCAATAAATTTTCTAAAATAAAAATCAAATTTAGACATAAAAAATGGACCGATTTGAGATTTTCTATAATAATGAGGACTAATAACATGATTTAACTTTTTTTAATGTTAATACAGTGGTAGTTTAATTTTTATGTATAGAATTGTCAAACATTTTCCTTTTTATCTTTATTTAATTTGTTAAGTTTTTTAAAGGAAAAATTAGAATTCTTCTCTTATAAACTAATTACGATGAATTAACTATTTTAATACTACTTGTCAATCTTTTTTAATAAAACATATTATACATATTCAATATTGATCATACTTACAAAAGAACATACGGGGAGATCCACCTATAAAACATATTATACATATTATACATATTTTAACGTATGCTTGTAAGGATTAGAACATATGGGAAGATCCACCTATAGAACATATGGGGAGATCTACTTACAAAAGACTTTCCAACGCTTAAGTTTGTAAGAAAGTTTAGATCTTTTGGATAAAAGAGAGTGAGTATGAGTGTGTTATTTTTGGTGACCATATGTATTTATAGGGTTCCTAAGCCTTATGCCTTATGCGATAAAATAGGTAATACTAATATGATATCAAATAGTATCAAATAAATAAGAACTTATTGTATATATAATAATTAGTGGAATAATTATGATAATGTCTCACCTTACTCAATATACCAACTATTCTGTAAATATGTGATATTAAGAAATATTATGCTGTAATCAAATTACTGAGATTTATTCACAAATACTATATATGAGTATTTGCACCAACAAATATATCTTAGGATATTTTCTAACCTTTTACGTTAGATAAATTGGATGATTTTATTGGGATGTAGCATATTTGTTAGGTCTAATTTGTACAATTTCAATTTGAGATAAATTCATTTAATAGATTTAAATGAATTTGGATAGTTATGGATTGGATTTGACAATTGAAATTTTTTTTCCACCCTTACTTTTGAAGCAAAGAGTGAGTCTTTCTTTTATATATTAGTTATCTAGTTTATTTCTACGTAAGAGACTCCAATAATAATTGAATTTATGTAATATGTGAGGCTATTAACAAGAAAAATAAGATCTCATCTAACTTCTGAATAAATAAATATAGATTTATCTACACATATTATTACCAAACTATTAATAATTTGTAAGCTTAATAGTAAGAAATGAATAGGTGATTTAAATTTTTTCTTTCTCTATTAATAATTTTAGAAAAAAGTTCCTAAAACAATAGAGTTAGAAAATCGAGCTTAGTAAACAATATTAAAGAGTAATGAGAACAAATTCACAAAAATGTCTTGATGAAAATTATTATAAAATATATGTAATTATAGTATTTTTCAACTTTTTAACGTGTCTTTTGAAAAAAAATATATAATGAATAATATCAAAATAAATGCTATAAATCAAGAGGATATTGAAAAGTAATTAAGAAAAACAAATACAAAATAAATTAATTAATTATGGATCACGATATGAATTATTATTTTTTCTTTAACTTAATTAACTAAATGGGCATTGAAAACATTAGGCAATACGTATAATTAATTAATATTGTGTATATTAGATGTATCAAATAAGTGAATATGCTCATATGAGTTGGTAAATTGGGCATTAAGTTAAAAATGAGCTAGTTCAATTCATCTGATTATTTAGTAAGATAAACATTTTGTAATAAAACTCAATTCACCATGGATTAGTAAGTTAGTAGGTTGAATTATTTAAAGATGTTCTCTAATTTTCATTTATTGTATATATTTATTGCAATATAATATAATTAAAGTGAATTCATTCCATTCATTTTTTTTTATAAGAATACAACTAAAGTGTTCACTATTTTACGTAATAGTTAAAAAATTTGAACTATCAATCTTTAGAAAAAAAAAATAAATTGAAAATTCAAATTATTCAAACATTATTAAACCATATTTTAATATTTAAAAAAATAATAAAAGAGTGTTGTTGATGAATTATGGATTCCACATTCAACTCAGCTCGAATTTGTTTAAGATCTATTAAGTGAGTTAAATTCAATCCACATCTAAAAAACTGAACCTTTTCCAATTCATTTAGACTCTAGATTAGAAATTTCAGTTTTACATCTCTAATGTATATACCTGTTTTAAAATTAATGATAATTAATTATTTAACTAATATAATTGGTTTTGTTAAGTACTAATGAATATGTTCTAAAAACATATTTAAAATACTTTTGAAAAACCTTTAAAGTATAAATTAATGTTTTAAGATATGTTCTTTATTCTAAGATAAATGCATGTTCACATTAATCATAAAAGCTATAATCATTCAATATATAGTGTTTCATCATCTAAGTATGAAATCGTTAATAAACTTTCCACCCTTGTTTAGATTATGGAAGGAAACGTGAGAGAGTAAAAGAGAAAAGAGAAGAAAAGAAATAAAATGAAAAATAATATTGTATGAATTTTAAGAAAAAATAACATAAAAAATGGAAGAAAAATAATATGAAATTTATGAATGATATGGTTATTATGATAGAATAATTTTGTATAAATTAATATATTAAAAAATGACTAAAATACAATTATATTAAAAACAAAATATTATTAAATGTTAAAAATTGTTTAAATACGTATTACCAGTCTCATTAAATAGTTTGTCTTGATGCTCCTTATAAAATAAATTATTATTTGATATTCCTTAGTGAAAGTAATTTTATAAAATAATTTGATGTTAAAATCAATTTCAAAAAATATAAATTATTTTTAAAATAAACTTCAAATTAAAATAAAAAATCATTATAAAATCTTGATAAATGATAATAAAAAATTGAAATAAAATATTCTGAAAAGTATTCAAAATTTACATTGGTTATTCTTATCTTAGTTATTTTAAGTATTTATTCTATTATAATAAAAATCATAAACAATAATGAAATAATAAAAAGTTTAATTATATGAAAAAAAATTAAGAATTATCTATTCGATAATACGAATGACATAATTAATTATAGTAAAATGTTGGTTATATTGTAAATATGTTATTACATTTATTTTATATAGTTGTTATATTTTGATATTATATCATGAACAATATGAAAAAGAAACCTCTTCTGCATTTATTTGGTAGATGTAATTATCATATTTTTTCCACATTTAAAAATTAAATTAATATCTTTTTCAAAACTTCCTTCATTTTTTTATCATTTAGTTTTTATATTTTTTAGATAATTTCCTTTAATTAGAAGTAATATTTGTTCTTTTAAATAATTTATTTAAAACAATTGCATATATATTAATACATAACACCGTCCAATTCAAGACATAATTAACTTGAAATAACTTTGCATCACTTAACAAGTAATTCTATTTTTTTAACTGTATTTCAAAATAAATATCCATTGACTTCTAGTTTTCATGAGATTTTATTAACTTCGATATATGGTGTTACCAAACTAATGTTTTCCTCATTGATTCTTTTTGAAATTATGAAAAACATGAACAAGACGAATAACCTTTAAAATGATTCCAGGTTTACAATCTAGTCAGAAGAGATATTGCTTGTTGTGCATATAAAATTCACCAGCATCAGAGACATCAATCTCTGCTACCAAAAACAAAGAACAAAATCTAATAAAATATTTCGAGGAAGAAAACCTAATAAGACATCACAGACATCAATCAGTCCAGCATTTCTTTTCCTTGCAGGTACAAATGGTGATGAAGATCATTGAAGTGAAGAATTATATATGTGTTTTGGTGAATTTAGTGAACTGGTGCAGCTATTGATTGGACCTGATAAATGGTAACAAAATGAGAAGTTTGGAGTAGGTGAACCTTGGGATAACTGATTTGATGGTGAAGATCTGTTGCATGATTAGGTTTGGGTCCCACTCTTGTAGCAGAGAGTGAGTGTGGTAAAACTCTGCTACCAATTTGCTAATAATGGTGAGACATTGGCCCTAACAAGCTCTGAATTTGGTTCTGAGGAATTGGTACAGTGTGATTATTTCGGAGAGACATACGTGGTTATGGTTGGCCAATTACCAATGCTTGTGTTGTGGTAAAGAAAAAACAGAAACAGTTCACAATATTTTGAGTAATGGAAACGTTACCCAAAGGTAGGTTATTCACCACCCGATACATATTTACCTTTTTTAACAATATGATGATATGTTTTTATTCACATAAAATATAAAGATAAAATAATTATAAAAATGTAAATTTTTTTTTTCAAAAAAATAAATAAACAAATAAATAAAGATAAAAATTTAAATGTGTCAAAAAATATTGTTTTTATGATACACCAAAACGTTTGCTTCTTCTTCATAATCATAATTGATAAATAGGTTTAGAAACGTAGATTGTATAATAGAATAAAATAATTGAATGAGTATATTAATTATGTAAGTTATTTTTATTAAAGTTTAAAGAATAATTCTGATTTGTTATTTCAAGGAATAAAATACTATATATATACATACAAAAATCCTATAATCCTTCATCTATTAAAGGACAAACATATGCATAAATATGCACAAATTATAATAATAACTAAAATATAACTAACATAATATTTGATTGCCTAATATTATTTAATAGAATATTTGGCATATCTTAACACCCCCACTCAAGTTGGTGCATAGATATCACAGATTCCCAACTTGAATAGAGATTCATCAAACAATCTTCTTGACACTCCTTTGGTTAGAACATCAGCCAACTGTAACTCTGATCTTACAAAAGGAAAGGAAATTATTCCAGCTTCAGTCTTCTCTTTGATGAAATGTCTATCAATCTCCACATGCTTTGTTCTATCATGTTGAACAAGATTATGAGCAATTGCAATAGCCGAAGTATTGTCACAGTACAAACTCATAGCTTCATTTGGTTTAAATTCCAAATATGATAGCACATTTTTAATCCACAAAAGTTCACATACACCTAGTGCCATGCCTCTGAATTCTGCTTCAGCACTAGATCTTGCTACTACAGGTTGTTTTTTACTCCTCCAAGTTACAAGATTCCCTCCTACAAAAGTAAAGTATCCAGAGGTAGATCTTCTATCATCTTTTGAACCTGCCCAATCTGCATCCGTGTACCCTTCTACCTTTAAGTTTCCATTATTTGAGAACAAAATTCCTTTTCTAGGAGCAGACTTCAAAAATCTCAAAATTCTTTCAACAGCATCCATATGAAGCTTTCGTGGGTCATGCATAAATTGACTAACAACATTCATTGCATAGGTGATATCTGGACGTGTATGGCACAAATNAATCAATTTTCCTACCAGCCTTTGGTATCTTCCTCTGTCTATGCTTGTTGAATTTGAGCATTGAAAGAGTTTATGATTTTGTTCAATTGGTGTATCAACTAGTTTACTCCCAAGCAGCCCAGTTTCTGATAGTAAATCAATAGTACATTTTCTATGGCATAGAAAAATACCATGTTTTGATCTAGCTACTTCAATACCCAAAAAATATTTGAGGTTTCCAAGTTGTTTCATCTCAAATTCAGATGCAAGGTATTGTTGTAAACTAGAAATCTCATCTTGGTCATTTCCTGTAACAATCATGTCATCTACATATATAATCAAAGCTGTAATCTTTCCTTTTCCTCTCTTAAAAAATAAGGTGTGATCAGAGTTACTTGCTCTATAGCCAAAAGCGTTCATAGATTTGGTAAACTTTCCAAACCATGCTCTTGGGGATTGTTTTAATCCATATAGGGCTTTCTTTAATTTGCAAACGTTCATTCCATTTGAATCTGTCATGCGTGGTGGAGAATCCATATAAATTTCTTTTGAAATTTCTCCATGTAGGAAAACATTTTTCACATCAAATTGTAGAAGAGGCCAATCTTGGTTTGCAGCTAGCGATAAAAGTATTCTCACAGTATTGAGCTTGGCTACCGGTGCGAATGTCTCTTGGTAATCTACACCATAAGATTGAGTGTAACCTTTAGCCATAAGTCGTGCTTTATACCTTTCAATAGTTCCATCAGCTTTATGCTTAATTGTAAAGGCCCATTTGCAGCCCACAGTTTTCTTCCCTCTTGGTAAGGACACAAGATCCCAAGTGTTGTTTTTTTCTAGAGCCATCTCCTCAACCATTGCTTCGATCCATCTAGGATCTGCCAAAGCTTCCTGTACATTACTAGGAATAGAAATTGAAGATAATTGAGATACAAATGATGCATATGATTGAGATAACCTGTGAGATGACACATATTTACTAATGGGATGTTTAACTTTGGCTTGGAGGTATGGTTCATATTTAGCTGGAGGTTGACCACGGTTAGAATGAGGTGGAAGATTATATTGAACAGTAGTAGACTCAATGTTTGGTATGCTGGTGGTTTCAGGCAGACAAGAATCAATTTCATCTAAATTAGTATTATTAGAGATAGGATCAGAAGGTACCTCTGAAGAGTCAAGTTGAACCTGTGGAGAAGATTGAGCCAATTGGTTATGATCAGAAGACACTGTATTATCCAG
>NC_028358.1:30142226-30163881 GCF_000741045.1 Vigna radiata var. radiata
ATTGTGGGGCAGGGTCCCAAACATCTGTGTGAATTAATGAAAAAGGAAAATCAATTCGTTTATTGCTTAAAGGAAACACAGTACGATGACTTTTTGCCATTACACAAGTTTCACAAAAAAAAATCAGAAATATTGCATTTATGAAATAATGATGGAAATAATTTTTTTAGATAACTAAAAGAGGGATGTCCTAAGCATCTATGCCAAGATCTCCTTTTTGTTTTTATCGTGTGTGTGTTCATTCGCAAGACAAGCCAACGCTCCTTTATGGGTTTCTTGATGTGAGACTTTTTCAAGGTAATACAGTCCTTCCCTTTCTTTCCCAATGACAATCATCTCCTTGGAATGAATGTTCTGAAAAATACAATGGGTTGGGTAAAATGAGGCAACACAAGAATGTGATTTGGTTAACTTACTAACAGAGAGAACATTACAGTTCAATGTAGGAACAAATAAAACATCTGGAAATGATAAGGAGGGTGAGAGAGATATATAGTACCTACACCTTCAATAGGAGATGAGACCCCATTGGCATTAATAATAACAGTCTTAGAACAATTAGGGGAAAAATTAGTAAATATATGAGGATCACAGGTCATATGATCAGTAGCACCTGAATCAATTATCCAATCATTATTGTTAGTAATAGCAGAAAGATTAATAGCAGAGTTAGATATACCTGACTTGGTCACAAATCCGGCAGCAGTAGAAATATGGCTCTTGGAAGCGGCTTCTACCTTGGTATTAGGAGTAGTTTGTCCTTTTGGATGCCAATCCGGATAGCCATGGAGTTTAAAACATGTCTCCATGACATGATTATCCCCATTGCAATAGGTACACTTGCGAATTCCTTTCTTAGGAAACTTTTTAACAACAAAGGAAGTCCCCATAGTAGACTCATTATCCAGCATAGCCGCTTGGCGGTTTGCCTCGGCACAAACAGTTGCATAAACGGATTGAACATTTGGAAGGGGAGTGGTAGCAAGGATACGACCACGAACAACATCCAAATGTGTATCTAGGCCAGCCAAAAAAACATAAACTCATTGAGAATTAATCATGTTGTTATATTTCTCAACATCTTTTGGACATTCCATGGTACAATTCGTGATAGTATCATACTCTAGCCATAATTTTTGTAATTTACCAAAATATGTAATAACAGATCCTCCATTTTGTTGTGTAGAGATTACCTCACGATATAATTGATATGATCGGGATGCATCCTGGTTGACTGAGTATGTTTGTTGCACAGTGTCCCAAATGTCCTTTGTCGTAGCTAAGAGAATAAAGAGGGATCTGATTTCTTTCGTCATGGAGTCTAGAAGCCAAGACTTGACTAGGCAGTTTTCATCTTCACATGCTTCATATTCATTAGAGTTCTTGTTCTTTGGAGCAGCCTTTGTCCCAGAGATGTAACCCCAACGTTTTCTACCCCTGATCTTATTTTGTGCGTTCAACGACCACTCAACATAGTTGGTGCCATCAAGCCGTTCAAGGGTGAGCGATTCATGCATATGGGTAGCAGCGGAAGTCCCAAAATCATGTTTTTCCGAATGATTTTTTTTCGAAAGAAGCCATCAGAAATATTCAAAAAAGAGACACTGATTCCTATATTGTAGAGGACATCAGTGTTTGGCTCTTAATACCATATTAAAGTTTAAAGAATAATTCTGATGTTTTATTTCAAGGAATAGAGTACCATATATATACATACAAGGATCCTATAATCATTCATCTATTAAAACATATGCACAAATCTGCACAAATTATAATAATATCTAAAGTATAACTAACATAATATTTGATTGCCTAATATCCTTTAATAAAATATTTTGCATATCTTAACAATTTTTTCAGAAGGACCATATGTTTAATTTAACATTATTAAATATTTTAAAGAATATAAAAGGAATATTGAATAAAAAATAAATAAAAGAAAAATATTGAATTATTATTGACTAATTAAACCATTGACTTTTTATTTTATATATCTTATTCATTTATCAAATATTTATCAAGTAAACTGAAAAAAAAAAAATCAAAAGACTTCGTTTAACTTAATTGGTGAGAAACAACACTCCTTATTTTTTTTCCCCTATCTTTCTGTACCTCGTTGTTACTGTGCTGAGAGTTTAATAGATCAATAAAATATGCTAAATTAAAATTTTTAATAATAAAATGTTATTATAAAAGTTACTAAATGTTAATTAAATGGTAAAATAAGTTGTTAACTTAGGATGAAAAATTAATTAAAAGTTAAAAATTGGAGAATCATTTAACTTCATTTTTTCATTTTTTTAAATCAACTATTCACAACCAAATAAAGTGGGTCTCAGTTTTTGTTTACAGTTGAAAATGAAAGGGGAAAACGTGAAAAAAACACCTAGAAAACGCAGAAGGAAGATTATTTCGTGTCATTTGATGTATTTTATCAATAACGATGTAAAAGTATTTGATATTAATTAGTCATTTTAGTAATTAAACATTTAATTGTATAAAAATATATGTGTGCATTTTTTCTAATAAACTCATGTTAGGCATGTCTTTTTCATAAATATATTATATTATACATATAAAATAAGCAATTCCATTCTTACTTTTCTCAAATTAGCTACAAAACAATGTATCTTCAAATTAGCTACAAAACAATTTCATTTCTTGAGTCAACGACCTGTATCTTCAATTCCATTCTTACTTTTCTCAAATTAGCTACAAAACAATGCAAAATAAGCATAAAATCGCTAAAAACAACTTTTGACTCTCTCCAGACTCATTTATTGAGTTTTGCTTGATTCTGAGCTCATCCCAAGTAGTAAAGGGCGTAATTTGGTCCAAATTGACATATGAAAATAACTGTTTTTCAACCTTCGTCAAGTACCCATCTAATCAATCTTGGCTTTGAATCAGGTTTCTTCAGTAAATACTTTATAGCTACGTGATTTGTGTAAATGATCACCTTAGATCCAACAAGATATGGTCTGAATTTCTCCAATGAGTACACTATAGCCAAGAATTCCTTTTCTGTGGTGGCATAATTCAATTGAGTCTCATTCAACACTTTGCTAGCATAATAAATAGCATGAAACACCTTTCCTCTTCTCTGTCCCAGCACAGCCCCTATAGCATAGTCGCTAGCATCACACATAAGTTCAAACTCTTTATTCCAACCAGGCGCCACAATCACGGGAGCAGAAATCAGTCTTTGCTTTAGACTATCAAAAGCTTGCACACATTCCGAACTCATCACAAATGGTGTCTCTTTAGCAAGCAAATTGCTCAAAGCCTTTGCAACCTTTGAGAAATCCTTGATAAACCGTCGATAAAATCCTGCATGACCAAGGAAGCTTCGGACTCCTTTAACATTTGTCGGTGGTGGGAGTTTTTCAATTACCTCAACTTTTGCTTTATCAACTTCAATCCCCCTGGCTGAAATTTTGTGGCCCAGCACGATACCCTATGGTACCATGAAATGGAATTTTTCCCAGTTCAAGACAAGATTTGTTTGAGCACATCGGTTGAGGACTGCATCTAAATTAGAGAAGCATCTATGAAAAGTATCTCCAAAAACTGAAAAATCATCCATAAAGACTTCAATGCTTCTTTCCATAAACTCAGCAAAGATTGCTTGCATACACCTTTGAAAAGTCGCAGGGGCATTACATAATCCAAACGACATTTTTCGGTAGGCAAAAACACCAAAGGGACAGGTAAATGTTGTTTTCTCTTTGTCTTCAGGGTCTACCACTATTTGGTTGTATCCTGAATATCCATCAAGAAAGCAATAATAAGCTTGCCCTGCTAACCTTTCCAACATCTGATCCATGAATGGTAAAGGAAAATGATCTTTCCTAGTGACTGTATTTAATCTCCTATAGTCAATGCACATTCGCCACCCTATGACTGTCCTTGTCGGAATGAGCTCGTTTTTTTCATTGTGAATGACAGTTATTCCTCCTTTCTTTGGAACTACTTGAACTGGGCTTACCCATTTGCTATCAGAGATTGGATAAATAATTCCCGCTTCTAACAGCTTCAGTACCTCCTTTCTCACAACTTCTTTCATGACAGGATTAAGTCTCCTTTGCGGTTGAGCAACAAGCTTATAATCATCTTCCATTAGAATTCTATGCATACAATAAGTCGGACTTATACCCTTGAGATCCGTAATTGACCAGCCGATGGCTCCTTTGTTCTCCTTAAGAATTCCCTCCAATTTTCTTTCTTCCTCTTGAGATAATGAAGCACTAATAATGACAGGTTTTTTTCCGTTATCCTCCAAGAACACATACTTCATGTGTGATGGCAATTCCTTTAGTTCAATCTTACTGTCTAAAGCTTTTTCTGTACGATCCATCTGTTCGAAGTGTGCTTTTTCTGGTGAAACTTCTTTTGCTGCTTCCAGTTCCTGTATACATTTCTGATGGGATTCATCCTCTTCCTCGTTCAGATCCTCACATTCATTAGTTAAAGTTCTTTCTAACATGGATACATTACGAACTCTATTTTCTTGTCTCATACAGATTTCCTCCACCAGGTCCATCTGAAAGCATGAGTTGTCGTCTTTGGGATGTGACATAGCTTGGAAAACATCAAAGTTCACCTCTTCATCTTGCACCTGAACCTTAAGCTTCCCTTTTTCCACATCAATAACAATTCTGGCGGTTTTCATGAAAGGTCGCCCCAGAATTAAAGGTGCATCTCCATTTTCTTCCATCTCCATAACAACAAAATCCACTGGGAACAAGAATTTATCGACCTTGACAATCACATCTTCAGCAATTCCAAAAGGATATTTGAGGGATCTGTCAGCTAATTGAAGGACCATTCTTGTTTGTTTGAGCTCTACCCCTTTTAACTTTTTGAACATGGTTATGGGCATCAAGTAGATACTGGCTCCAAGATCAATCAAAGCTTTCCCAATCTCTAGTTCTCTAATAGCACAAGGAATAATGAAGCTTCCTGGATCAATTGATTTAGGAGGTAATGACCGTTGAATGATAGCACTGCAATTTCCCTCTACCTCAATTGTTTCTTTCTCAACATATTTTCTCTTCTTCGTAATAATTTCTTTCAAGAACTTTGAATAAGATGGTATTTGCTAGATGGCTTCAGAGAAAGGAATGGTTATTTCCAATTTCTTGAAAATTTCCATGAAACGATCAAGTTTTCTTTGTTTCTCTTTTCTGGAATATAATTTTTGGGTAAGGTAGAGGTTTTTCATACTCCTTCTCTTTGAACTTCTCAGCTTCTTCTTTCTTTTTCTCGTCCCACAGAATTTTTTCTTCCTCTCCTTCCTTTTGATTCTTTTCCTCTTCCATACTTCCTTTATCCTCAATCTCTCTTTCTTTTACAATTCTTCCACTTCTAGTAACAATTTCGCAAACCTCTTCCTCCCTACCATTCTTCACACAATCATTAGTACCAACACTTTTCTTCATAATTCTCTGGAAGGTTTCTTTGGATTCTGTACTTCTCTGAATAGGTTTGAAATGGAACATTATTGGAGCCTGTGAAGTTTCTATACATATCTGTGATAAATCAGCCAGTCTTGTTGTAACTTCCTCAAACTGCTGTGTAATCACGTTATTTTGGATCATTGAAAGCTCCTGGATAGCATCAACCTGCATGTCATGTGCTTCTTCGTTGTCAGCCATAAGCTCTATCAAATTATAGGCTTCATCTTTAGTGTTCGTATTAATACTTCCTCCAGCTGAAGCATCTAACACCATTTTTGACTTACGGCATAGGCCTCCCAGGAAAGCAAGCAAATAAGAAGTCTTATCAAGCCCATGAATTGGGGTTTTTCTTAACAAGCCCTTAAATCTATTCCACGCCCTTCCAAAAGTTTCTTCTCTTCCTTGTTTGAATGAAGAAATCTCAAGCCTCCCTTGATTGATCCTTGCAAGCGGGAAGTATTTAGAAATAAATTGATTTCCCACGGCTTCCCAGGTCCTGAAGGTTCCTTCAGGGAACGAATGCAACCAGTCCTTTGCATTTCCTCCCAAAGAGAAAGGAAACAAACTAAGCTTAACGCTGTCATCCGACACCCCAATTATCCTCACTGTGTTGCAAATTTCACCAAAGACTGTCAAATGCTTGTAAGGATTTTCATTTGACAACCCATGGAATTGGTTGTTCTGGACTAACTAGATGAGTGTCGGACTCATCACCATGCTGGTTGTATTGTCTGTTGGCACTGCAATGCTGTTAAAATTCAAGGAGCCGACTGTATTAGCTGTGTCCCCTAAAGTGCGTATGGGAGGAGGTTGATTGGCCATTTCCTCAAGATCTGGTTCAAAAGTTTCAAGTGAAAAATGCGAAGTAACTTATGGAGAAAGAGATCTTTCACGCAAAGGACGTCTCTTCCTCCTCTCGTATGGTAGACCTTCTAGCAAAGGTTGTTGGTTTTCTTGCTTCTAGTATGTATTGTTTCCTGCATACACAAGAAATACACCCTAAAAGCACTTTTATAGAAAATGAAACAAAACGCAATGAAAGAAAAATAAAACAAAAAATAATTACAACCAAGTCAAATTCAATCAATTCACACTACAAGAAAAATAAACCTCGAGTCCCCGGCAACGGCGCCAAAAACTTGTTGACAAATTGGCAAGCGTACCAAATCCTACAAGTAATATAAATGGTAAGACTAAGTATCGTTTTCCCAAGAGACTCGAAATGCTTTCTCGTTCACGTGAATTAAAATAATAAGACTTGAAAATAAAAATTAATAAGTTGGATTTGAGAACAAAAATATTAACATGCAAAATAAAGTTGATTCAATTGACAAAAGAAAAATAATGGATGAATGGATGTTGTTGGGGGTTTACAATTTCATCTAATCCGCTCTCTCTTACATACTACCCTTGAATATTAGTTTGATTAATTGTTATGCCACTTTCTTAGCCTCCCCTTAACCCGATCCCTCGGCGAAAAGGGCCTAATATTAACTACTAACTTGCTATCCCTAGCCTCCCCTAGTAATTAATACCGCATTACAAACAGAAGTTAGCGCAATTGATCGTCCTACCCCTATCCCTAGGTGGTATTGCAAAATCAAGAGATTACTCAGCAGTTCATGTCATTACTGTACGTCCCCATATCAATAAAGACAAACATCAATATACCGAATGAGTTAAACGATAAAGGCCTTAAGCACAGATGATAACCCAACAATAATCAATCAAAACATATGGAGACCATATAAATAATCAAGACTTTCAATAAAAGAGAGCATCAAAAGATTACATTGTTTCCCCCAACAGCAATAGGGTTTAGTTCACCATAGACATGGTGAAACTAGATGAAAAATGGAAGAAGAATGGAAAAGCAAACCCTAGAAAAGATGAAAAGGAGCCTAAGCATCCAAGAGATCTTCTCCAGAGATTGAAATTAGGTCTAGTCGTTCTCCCCTGTCAAAAGAATAGTTCTGAACTCGCAATAGAGGTATAAATAGGTGAGGAGCGCATTAGAAAACAGGCCCAAGTCCAACGAGCCACCGCCGGGCAGTTTAAGTGTGTCGCTCGGCGGTTTGCCACAAATCGCATCACCGCCCGGCGGTAGGGGTCTACCGCCAGACGGTTTCCCTCAAACCGCAAATCCGCCCAGCGTCAGCGCCAGGTGCCTACTCCTCGCCCTGGACCGCCCGACGGTGCGTCGACTCTTCAAATCTTCATTTTTCTGCTCTTTTCTTGAGTCAACGACCTGTATCTTTAACTCCATTCTTACTTTTCTCAAATTAGCTACAAAACAATGCAAAACAAGCATAAAATCGCTAAAAACAACTTTTGACCCTCTTCAGACTCATTTATTGAGTTTTTCTTGATTCTAAGCTCATTCCGAGTAGTAAAGGGTGTAATTTGGTCCAAATTGACATATGAAAATAACTATTTTTCAACCTTCATCAGATACTAGGAGTGGTGAGAATATCGACTTGTAATCTTGTTGAAGATTATAGTTGAACTCTCTAAGGTTAGAGGAGACTGGACATAACTTAGTTCGAGTCAACCAATATAAAAGTTTTCATGCATCTACTATTTAATTCTTTCTCGACACTTCTCTTATAAAACCTGTAGTTTCATTTTCATTTTAATATAAGAGCTTCCTATATTAAACGATTATTCATTAAAGAGGAAGTCTTCATATACACTGCAGCGTGTATTTTGAATAACACTTGAAAAGTATTTATTGTTTGAAAGTATTTGTATGGTCCATTGGGATTTCTTTTACCGCCTCCAAATCCATCAAACACTCATCAATTAATTTCTCTTCCTCTTCATTCAAATCTTCTCAAAATTCGCCTCATCCACTGGGATTTCTTTTAACGCCTCCAAATCCATCAAACACTCATCAATTAATTTCTCTTCCTCTTCATTCAAATCTTCACATGCATCAATGAGGGTTTTTTCTAACGGGGAAGAATAATGCATCATCCATCCTTGCAACATACAAACTTCATCAAGAATATCATATTGGAAACATGCTTTATCATCCTTAGGGTGTGACATGGCTTTAAACACATCAAAATTCACTTCTTCATCTTACATTCTTACTTTAAGCTTGCCATTTTCCACATCAATTAAAACTCTAACAGTCTTCATGAATGGTCTCCCAAGAATCAAAGGCATATTCCCTTCTCCTCCATCTCCATTATGATAAAATCCACCCGGAATAAAAATTTGTCCACCTTCATCAGCACATCTTCAACCACCCTATAAGGGTATTTAAGAGACATGTCTGACAATTGAAGCGTCATTCTAGTAGGCTTGAGTTTCAATCCTTCAGTCCTTTTGAACATAGACATCGACATTAGATTAATGCTAGCTCCCATATCAATCAACGCTTTTTCAACTTCCAACCTTCCTATGGTACACGAAATGGTGAAACTTCCTGGATCTTTAAACTTAAGAGGTAATAATTTTTGTATGATTGCACTACAATTTCCTTGCACTTTAATGGTCTCCTTTTCAATGTACTTTCTTTTCTTAGTGAGGAGCTCCTTCAAAAACTTTGCATAGACATTTGTTGCAATGCTTTAGAGAAAGGTATGGTGATCTTCCGTTTCTTAAAAATTTCCCTGAAACGCTCAAGTTGTTTCTCTTTCTCTTTCCTTGAATACGTCTTTGGATAAGGAAAGGGTTTATCAACATCATTTTCTTTTTTTATCTCATCTACCTCTTCTTTCTTTTTTTCTCCCTCAATTCTCTTTTTTTCTTTTCTCTCGCTTTCTTCTTCTTCCCTTCTTTTTTTCCACTCAATTTCTTCTTTCTCACCCACATTTTCTTTCTCTTTTCTCTCCATTTTTCTCTCATCTAACACTTTGCCACTTCTAGTAACAATGGTCTTACACTATTCCCTAAGATTACCTTTTGCATTCCTCTCAGAACCCTCAATCTCGTTGACCAATTGACCAATGTGCATCTCCATACTTTTAAACACAACCTCCTTACTCTTACAATAAGATAAGCTCATTTTCATGAATTGTTGGAAAGTTTCCTCAAGCTTCGTGGTCTTCTTAGATGAAGTAGGTTGTTGTTGCCATTGAACCAGTTAAACATATTGTATTTCTTGTGGTAGTAGAGAAAGTTTCTTTGTCACTTTTTGCAACTATTGAGTGATAATTTTGTTCTACTCGAGCAAGGCATCCTAAGATTACAACTGTAGAACCCCCTTCTGTTGAGGTGGAGCTCCTCTTCATTATGCATCTCGTTATCATTAGTAGCCATGTTGTCAATCAACTCAAAAGCTTCCTTTGGAGTCTTACGCTTGATATTACCTCCAACTGAGGCATCTAGCATTAATTTCATCTGAGAGCTAAGACCTCCAAGGAATAGAAGGACTACCATAGCTTCATCAAAGCCATGTGTGGGAGTCTTTCTCAGCAAACTTTTGTATCTATCACATGCTTGACCTAAAGTTTCATCCATGCCCTGCCTGAAAGAAGAAAGTTCTTGCTTACCCTTGTTGATTTTCGATTGTGGGAAGTACTTGTTCAGAAACTTTGAAACCACAACTTCCCATTCAGTAAACCTATCCTCCGGGAAAGAATTCAACCATAGCTTAGCATTGCCTCCCAATGAGAAAGGAAACAAGCTAAGTTTTATTGCATCATCCGGCACACCATTGATCTTCACAGTGTTGCAAATCTCGTTGAATGTAGTCAAATGCTCATATGGACTTTCATGAGACAGTCCATTAAATTGGTTGCTCTTCACCAATTGTATCAACGCCGGTTTCACCTCCATATTCGTAGCATTGATCCTCGGCCTTGCAATGTTGTTAAAGTGATGGGGTCAACAACAGTGGTGTAATCTGCCAGAGTTCGTTTGCCATTATTCTCTCCAACCATCTATTTAGTTCTCTGGTCAGATACTTGTGGTGAGGGTTGTAAAAGTGTCTTAGGAGAAAGGAATAATTCTCTAGACGTTCGGATCCTCCTCCTTCTTCTACTTTCACTAATCCTTCAAGAAGAGGTTCAAAATTTTTCTTGCTTCTAGTGCGAATGGTACCTTGCATACACAAGAAAACAAAACCCTTGAAAGCAATTATTAGAAAAAATATAAAAACAAAATAAAAAATTAAGTCAAAGTTAATAAATAATCACACAAATAGAATAGTTAAACCACGATTCCCCGGCAATGGCGCCAAAATACTTGTTAAGACTCCGACAAGTGTACCAAATCGTATCTAGTAATATAAATGGTAAATCCAAGTATCGTTTTCCCTAGAGACTCGCACCCTAAACATTCATGTGATTTATTGATTTTTTAAGACTTGAGAATGAAAACATTTGATTTATAATGCAGAATATAAATATGAATGCAAGTGTTGATCAATTGACAGGAAAAATGCACAGGTGATTGGTAAGTAAAATATGGATGATTATGTTGTTGGGGTTTCCGACTTATCCTATTCACTCTCATGTATTATGAATTCATCTTCTTCATTAATGTTAATGTCACTTTCTAATTTACTTTCTAATTTACTCTTAATTACTAGTTCACAATGTCTTGTATCCCTAACACCTAATTATGCATTACATTCTCACAGAAGCTTAAAGGCAACCAACCTTCGTATCCTTATGTGTAGGTAATATTCCTTTTGGGAGAATTTCCCCAGTTCTAGATTTCCCTGTATGTGTCCATATCGAAAAAATCAATAATCATGCAATTGAATGAGTTAAACAAAGCATGCATAGAGCGAAGGGGAATAACCCTAACAATTAATAAAGTAAAGCATATGTAATAAAAATCAATTAATACATGAGAGTTTCAAAGGATTACATTGTTTTCCAAACAATATGGAGGTTTAGTTCACCATAGAAATGGTGAAACTAGATGAAAATATGGAAAAGAATGAAAGATAAAACCCTAAAACTTGAAGATCGGAGCTTCCGCATCCAAAATCCGCCTCTAGGGGGTGAAAGGAGTGTTTTTGTGCCTCTTTCTGTCAAAAGATACCCTTTCTAGGTTGTCCAAATCCGTAAGTAGTTCGTAGAAATAACAGAAAAAAGGTCTAAGCCTATGTCGTCAGTGCTTAGCACCCCAAAAGGGCGCCCAGCGGTAGTTGCGGCACTTGATTGGCGCTTAGTAGTGGCGCTCAGGCATGATCCTGACGCTCAGCGATGGCGCCCGGGCGTGAGACAGAAGAAATTAACGCTCAACACTCTCTGCGATTTTTCTATGTGCTACTTTTCCAGCTTTTCCTGACTCCAACTCCTTACTACTTCAACTTCTTCATCCCAATCATCTTAATTCCTGTCAAAAAAAATGAAAATCAAGCATAAAACCAATAATACAACATTCAACTCTCTTATTCTCACAACTTAAGCAAAAACATGATTTCAAGCTAGTTTCTAAGTCATAAAGGGTGTTTTTAACATCAAAAGTGTAATAATATGATATTTCAACTGTTATCATCAGGCAATAGGTCGAACACGTGATGGGGGGTGATTTTGGAGAGTTTTATGAATGGAAATTGTAAAAAAAAAGTATTGCTTAGTTTCTCACACCAAGAGGGGGCGTGAATTGGTGAAAAACAAAATCAGAGTCTTTTTAAAATCTCTTTTGCAAAGTTGTTGCCTTTGAAAACTTTCTTGAAACGCAAAGAAAAAGATTTTTAAGCGCAGTGGAATAAAGTTGACTAAGCACAGAATAAAGTCGACTTGAATGTAAAAGTGTAGGGATAAAAGAAATCAAACACTTATTTTTATACTGGTTTGGCCAACCTGCCTACATCTAGTGTCTTTCCAATCACAAAAGCAAATGCACTATAATGATCAAGATTTTTACAGCAATGCTTTTATATCGATCACACGTCAAAAATATAAAACACCTCTCTAACCCTTTAATCAAAATATAGGCATATGAATAAAAACACCAACAACAAGAATTCCCTCTCCTGTAGTCTTCAACCCTTTGAGCAACCCCTCAAAGTCCATAATGTAGTACGTCCTTCTTCCTATAATCACAAGAGGGCAACATGACAATCTTCAAAAGATTGAGAATCCTGATCACGAAACAGACACCTCAAAGTGCAGATTGATCAGATTGTCACAACACACAAATCTTGCTCTTCAAGAAATCACAAAAGATGAACACCACGGTCTTCTCTTTGATTCTTGGAGCTTTTCCACATTCTGTAAGACATCAAAAATCTGAAAGGAATCACAAAAGTCGTTAGAATCACAAAACTTCTTACAGAAGTCAAATTCGTGTCTATTTATAGTTTTTCATAATTCTGACGCTCTTAAGTCGACTTAGCTACTAATGTAGTCGAATGTAACATGACAATTATAACAGTTAGTAGCAGTCAAAGAAATAATTGATTACACAATTAATGTGTTTATTCTCATTTAATGCTTGGTCAACCAAATTAAAATATGACTGTTAGACATGTTAAACATTAACAAAATTTCAAAACATAACAAACTTAGTCGAATGGCTTGCAGACATAGTTGATTTTGTAACAGTGTAATGCACAATTTTGAAAAACTTTCTCTTCAAAATATCTCACAGCACATTTTGAAAACGTTTATGCAAAGACACGAGTTTTAATCGACTTACTTCATAATGAATTCGACTTAAACTATTGTTTTGCTACACAATTAAAGTTCAACAAAAGTGTATGTGATTTTTATTTTCCAAAACATTTGTCTTGCATTCACAGATAAAACCTCATATATAACATAATGAATTGCAATGATCAAGATATCAACAAAGAAACAACACAAACATGTTCTCATATAATCATAATCATGAAAGCAATGAACATGTAACACAATAACCACATGTGTTATTAATTATATGTTGTCATCATAAAAAACCAAAAGCTTTGAGAATGTAGGTTCAGCTAAACCAGTGCTCCCCTATCAACAATCTCAACAGAAATGAACAAATTTAAACACGAATTCAACACAAATTAACAATAAGTTGGCATTTAGATCAATTGCAATGCTTCATATCCTTGATTAACAACAATTGAACGCTACTTTCACCATTAATCCAACACCAATTAACCAACTAAGCGAAGGTTAATTCGGTCTTCAAAAACGTGAATTAAGAAAACACATTGTATAAGTCTAATCATTTCTGCACCCACGGTCCAATTATCTAAGCGAAAATCAAACACCAAATAGGAAACTAAGCGAATACCGAATTATAAGCACAAAACATAATTAACTTCATGCAAGGTAAGAACAACACCGTTAAACGGTCCAAAAATCTAAAGCAAACATCACAATCATTCCAGTTGCAAACCCAACTCAATTAAACTTCCATCTAGACAAAATTAATCATAGCAAAACGCACAAACAGAGGCAAAATCGAAACTGCAAGAAGAAATGATGAAACTGCAAGAGAAAATGATGAAACTGCAATGAGATTGAATTGGAAAACATAAATGGGAAAAGCTGGAAACCTAATTGCAAGTTGAAAAATGTAAAATGGAAAGCTAAAATATGGACAAAAAATGGAAGAAAGAAACGAAACTAGAATCGAAATGGAAGCAAGAAACGAGAACGAAAATTGCAATTAAAGTATAAAACGAATTCAACACATAAAACGAGAATGGAAGAAAGAACCTAAACCCCTACGGTGGGGGCGGGGGGTTGGAAACGTCTAAAGCTCTACCAAACCCTAAGAGAAAACGAGCGAGAGGGGAGTTCTAAAATCTGATTTTGGATCTTTATAACCATAAAAGACGAAAATGCCCTTAGTATGGGCTTCTCCTAAAATTGACCTAAAATTGAGCCTAAAGGTAAACAAAATTAAATGATGTGGTAGCCCTCTTGAAGTCGTAATTATAATTCAAAAATTCTCCTGAATTAATAATGAGAATAATTATATTCAGCTAATCCAAATTAATTAAAAATATGAATTATTGATCAGGTTAAGCTTTATTGGAAAAAACGGAGAATAATGGACATTCAAGTACAATTCCCTAAGTAAATCTAGTACAATAAGCTAAGTTAATAGTACATAATAATGATTCATCAATCGTGAATCTCGCCACCACTGTGAGTTTGTCTTTATCAACCTCCATGTGAACTCCATCGTCTTCTTCTTCTTTGCGAAGAGCCACCACCTGCAACCGCAAACAGACTTGCAGAAAACCAAATTCAACTAGAGAACATGCAGAACCAAGATCCCCAAATCTATTTGAACCATCTTCATTCTTGCATTCTCCAAGTGGCATCTTTAACTGACCAACATGGTAGTCCATTATTTGCATATCACATATGGTCAAAATCTGGTCAAATAGTCAAACCTTGGTTAAACTTGGTAAATTAAGGGGTTAAAGAGCAATTTTACAAAAGAAAGAAAGGGCTAGAGTTGAATTAGAGAAGTTTTCTAGGTATTTCTGCAGTTTTGGAAAATTAAGATGGGCTTAAATGGAATTTCAAAGACAACTTAGTTGTTGATATTTTAACAAAATAATTAATTTAAGTATATGTGAAAATATTAACTTGAGATATTCTGATAAGAGATATTAATTATTTGGAAGATATAAGATAAAAGATCTTTTCAACAAAATATTCAAAATCCAAGTCCCATGGGAGGCAGAAACAATCACTCATTCATTCACTCAGACTCCTCCATTGGAAGTAATCATCCATCACTCCTCTCACTTTTATTTTCTCATGTATTCCACTTCATTCATGGTGGGCTAAGCTTTTAGGGCTATTCTATTGTAATTTCATTATGGATTTTGAGTTTAAGTTGAATTAATGAATTTGTTTCTTTTGATTATTGATTTGAGTTATCCTTTTTCAATGTCTTTCATCTCTCAATCACGTCACGTTAAAAGTAATGATTTCTTCATCATAAGGTGTTTGAATCTTCATGCGTATTTATCATGAGTTCAAGGGTTTCTAGGTTTGATTGAGAATGTACTTTGATTGAATTTATGAATTTTCAGATGATTAAACGAGTTTTTGCTACTAATTGAGAATGTACTTTAATTGATGTAAGAATTTCAACTATAATTAATTGGGAATTTACTTTGATTAATTAGCTTTTAATTTGGTTAGGAGATTTAAGAATAGACATGATTAAACACAACAGGATTTGATTGAGAATGTACTTTGATTGAATTCATTGTGAATAATCTAGAACGATCTTTCTTTTGATTGAGAATCTACCTTGATTGATTATAAGATCGCCCTCAAGCTAATTAAGAATGTACTTAATTAATTTGATACCCAGACAATAATCAATTGAACAATAATCTGTGAATAACCGATGATGAATCTATCTTAGAAAAACAGTGAAATTAGCCTATTTCATTATAATTGTTTCTAAGTTTCCTATTTGTTCTTCACTTAAACTCAAACATTCTTCACAAATTAATTTCATTAACATAACTTTTCACTTTTATTTTTAAGCATTGCATAACATTTACTAATCTTTCAAAGTCTCCATAAGAATTAAGCATTGAAAAACAATTTTGTATTCGTTGGGAAATGACTCAGGGTTGCCTTAACCCTATCTATTTTCTTGACTACTAACTTGGCAATACTGAAGTTTCCTTGTAAAGTAGTATTAATTTGATAGCTTCAACGACAACGTATCAAATTTTAGAATTTACTTTGATTGAAGTTATAAACTTCCATATGATTAAATGTGTTTTTGCCAATAATTGAGAATGTACTTTGATTAGTGGTAAAATCTTTAACAAGAATTAATCAAGAATGTACTTTGGTTAATTAGCTTTTTACTTGATATAAGTGGTAAAAGAATAAACATGATTAGGCATAGTAATATTTAACTCAGAATACACTTTGGTTAAGTTTACTATGATTAATCTACAAAGTTCTTGCTTTTAATTACGAATCTACATTGTTAAGAGTGAGAAGGCCAATAAATTAATTGAGAATTTACATTGATTAATTTGAAAATCTAATATAATAATTAATTAATCAATAATCTTTAGATAACCAATGATGGATTCTGTTTTGAAAATTCGTTCTTTAATCTTTTCTTTATATTTATCTTCTTTATTATTTTACTAACTCTTTTATATAGTTTTTATAAGAACTAATTTGTTAATAAACAATTCTGTGTTCGTTGGGAGACGACTTAGGGTTGAATTTACCCTTTTTATTTTGTTGGTTATCTTAATAATACCGAAGTTGCTATAGATTAGTAGTATTAGTTTGATCGCGTCAACAACAATGTTATCAAATTTGGCGTTGTTGCCGAGGAACACGGTTAGAATTTTTACCATTTTGGTTTTTATTTTATTTTTGTTTATCACTAACATTTTCTTATTCTCTATTTTTTTCTATTATTTTATTTTATTTTATTTTCTTTAGTTATTTTAATTTAGTAATTTTTTTTCATAATTTTTGTTTAAGAAATTTTGTTGGGAAATTTGTAAAACTAGTTGGGGAACACTTTGGCTAAGGAAAGATAAGGCACTTAAGTTGTCCATTGGATCACACCTCTTTTTCTTGGAAGTCTACTCAACAATGTGATTTCCATATAAAAATAATTTTTCATATAGAAATAATAAACAATGTCATTTTCAAATGAACTATGATTATTGTCAATAACAACCACATGATCCATATGATTACTTGAGTTTGGGTCTGTAAGATCTGAGAAAATAACGGTTTTAAAAATAAAGTAGTTGAAAGAAAATAGGAGATATAATTTTTGTGGGTTTAGATATTAAAAGAGGATATTATTATTATTATTAGTTATTGTAGATATTTTAAATAATATATTGAGATATTATTATATATAATTAGATTTTATGACTAGATAATAATAACATATATTATTGATAGACTCATAATAAATTAAAATAAAATGTATTATTATAAGTGAGAAAATATTAGAGATAGAGTTGGGTGGATTCATAAATATTAAGTATAGAGAAAGGCATTGTTTTGTGTTTAGAAACCCTAGAAACTCTAAATTAAAGAGAGAAAACAAAGGAAGAAAGGAGATCGGTGTTTTGGGAGAAGAAGAGAGAGAGGCGACGAGAAACTCTTAGTGTAATGGAAGATTAGTGGTATTTTAAGGTTGTATATAAAGCCTTATGATTGGCCAAGGTATAGGGAAGATTAACTTTGTTTGTTTATGGTTGTATGTTATATGTGTTTTTGGTTATTTTGGATTGACAATCCTTGTTGATACATGTTTATATGATTATGATTATGATTATATATTGATATTGTTGTGCAAGGGTTTGTGTATGCATGGGCATAGGATTTATGTAATATTTGTGTTATGAATGTATGCATGGTTCGTTGGGTTATCCCAATAGAGGGTTTGATGTTAAAGTTATGATGTTTAGGGGTTTTCATGCAAATATATGTTGTAAGTGTTGGGTTATTAGGATCCCTTCCTGTGTGGAGAATAGGCCAAATAATGTGGACCTTTATATTTCACTTTGTTTTAGTGGACATGAGTTAGATTGGTAGGTCACATTAAAGTCATTTGAAGAGAGGGAAAAGCCAAGTGAGAGAGAAAGGAAGAGGAGAAGTAATTTCCGTATAACATATAACCTATATTGTGTTTTTGTCGTTGTGAAGTTGTTCACCATTGAATCAAACTAATTTATGGATAGTGGGAACCAGACGTATGGTTCTTCATTTTGATTGTTGGGATCGTCAATTAGACTTCTAGTTTAACAGAAAATAGCCTCGCATCAGCAGCTCTGTTTGGAGAATTTCATAAAATCTACATTGGTGTTTTCATCGTTATGAATTTGTACACTGTTGGATCAGGCTAATTTTTGGACAGTGGGTTCCAGACGTATGATTCTTCATTTTGAGTTCTCGGATCGTTAATTAGAGGTCTAGTTTGGGAGAAAATGGTTTCGCATTAACAACTTTGTTTTGGAGAATTTTCATGTTCTTGGTTCTCAATTGTAAGCATTATGCTTAGTTAGTTTGGCTGATTGAAAACCCTATTTTAGTGTTTTTATTGGAGAGTCTTTTGCACCCTATTATTTGGGGCATAGCATGTCAATGATTGGATCTGCATGATTCAAGTAATGAATTATATGTGTTTCAGTATGTTTACATGGGTATGTGATGCTTGAGTGCATGTATGATGTGTTAACTATGTTTCCATATGATCTAGGGTTGATTTATGTACTTTTGAATGCTTGAATCATGTCCAGGATGTGTTTCGATTCGGTAATAATCGATTATCATTAGTTATAATCGATTATCTATGCGTTGGTTTTGAGTGTGGTTTTGGGAATAATTGATATCTAGGATGATAATCGATTATCCCTTCCTGTGTGATGTTGTTCAAGAGTAGGAAGTGATCCACTATGGTGGCGATGATAACCTTAAAGTTAGGGTCTCTCTTTCACTTGTGTGAGGCATGGGAAGAGGATGGGTTACGAGAATATCAGTAATGATTTTTGTGATCATTGGTTAGCTTAGTGAGATAGTCACAATGTTGAACCAACCATATGGTGTGATGGTGAGTATGTTTTAAGGATGGTTTTCTGGCTATACTTAGTTAATTCAAGGTAGTCACCTTTCCTTTTGTGAGTGAGTAGAAAGGTAGTGACTTTTCCTTTTTTGAAGGGGTAGAAAGGTGGATCTCTTTCTCTTTAAAAGGTGGTGAAAGAGATGAGTCTCTTCGTCCATGAGGGCGGTGGAAGAGATGGGTTTCTTCGTCCATGATGGATGGTGGAAGGTAGATGGATTCGAGTGTTGCTCTTTCCTCTTTCGAGGGGGTAGAAAGGTAGTAATCTTTTCTCTTACAGGAGGGTAGAAAGGTGGATCTCTTCGTTTTTAAGTGGCGGTGGAAGAGATGAGTCTCTTCGTCCTGGAGGGACGGTGGAAGGGACTGGAATTCAAGTGCTTCGACTCATGTTGAGTTTAGTGCTAGGATGAAAAGTTGGAAACAGGGGAGACAGGTCCAAAGCTATAGTGGAGGACCACTAGAATCATCTTGTTTTGATAAACATGAATGATACGATGAAGTATGGAAGTTGACATACATTTATAATTATGGTTAAATAACGATGAGTTAGCTTAAATTGACATTTGGTGCACAACTAATGGGTTGAACATGAATTTGTTTAAGGGAATGTAGGTGTGGTTATTGCATTAGTTGTTATAGTCTTATTATGAATTGATGTTGTTGATGTGATGAAATTTTAATAAGGACTTAACTATTGTGATATAAATGTTATATTAATGATTTTGTGTTTATTATGGTATTATTCTGAATGCATTGATCAATTTATGATAATGTTGTAAGGAGAGCTAAATCTCTATGGTTGTGATTGTAGATTTTGTCTATTTTCTAGATCATGTTATTTGGTTTAAATGGTGGGTTTTTTGGTGGTGTAGCTCATGCATGAGGGGTACAGTTCTCCATCGATGTAGGTGTTGTTCTTGGGGTGTGTTGCTTTGATTTTACTCATGGGTGGTTTGGGTGGTAACAAATGAATTATCTTAAGTGATAATCGATTAGCACAGTGCATTTTGGTGAAAAATGGCAAATTTGGTGAAGAATGGATGTGAACCAAGCTTGAGGAACTTTGGAACATGATGATAATCAGAGATTGAGGTTGGTGGTTATGTGTTGGAAAAAAAACAATCGGTATCGATTTTGCGCAGCAGAGTTTTAAAACGTATTACGATTGTTAATAGCGGAAAAGCGTGTTCGGTCAATAAAATGGTTCCTTTAATTCTCTGCTAAAAATTTTATCGAATAGTTGATGTGCTAAAAGTATAAAGAGTGTAGGGAATAGAAAAATCACACAGATGATTTTTATACTGGTTCGAATCAACAGATTCTACATCCAATTGTTAATCACTATAAAGAGTGATTAACTATTTCACTAAAATCAATTTAGCAATTTAATAGAGTGAATAGAAATTAGGAACAACAAAAATCTTTCATTCGACAAACGAACAAAAGAACCTTCCTTCGACAAATGAACCGGAGCAAACAACTCTGCCAACTTGAAGAGAATCACTCCGACCTTTGACACACAAAGCGCGAACTTCTCCTATTCACATGACTTGACAAGAGTAACACTTTCACTTGAGAACTTCCTCAGACAAACTGTATTCTCAAATGGCATAGATTGCTTTTTCACCCATAGAGAGCTTCCCTTAGTCAAACAACTCTAATACTCTCAAATGAAAAGTTAAACTCTAAGAGCTGTGTAAAACACTATTTATAAGTCCAGGTCAGAAACTAAAAAAACATCTCCCAACTGCCAAATATAATAGATTATCATAAGTGATAATCAATTATATTTGTCCATTATGGGGTTTTCAAAAATGATAATCGATTATCTTGAAGAATAATCGATTATTTGCGCGACTTGGGCAATACTGACTCAGACTAAAATAATTGATTACTCTGACCAATAATTGATTATTTGAGCGACCATTCATTTTCCTCTTAAGCTCGTGATAATCGATTGTTACACCAAATAATCGATTATCTGTGCAAAACATTCCTTAAACAAGAAAATTTCTAAGTATTTTTACATCATCAAAATTAGTCTTATAAAATTGTATCTACAAATAATGCTTATTTACACGAGGATCTTCAAGTCTTCACTTACATCATCATCAAAATTACTTCAAAGCACCAATGCTTCTCATTGGTAACAATCTCCCCCTTTTTATGATGATAAAAAATCTCTTGTTTAAAAGCATATCTAATTTCCTGCACATATTTCAGACTTACGAACATACATACATGTTAGTAATAACTGCACTAATTAGAAGTTTTCTCCCCCTTTTTGATCATAAGCAAAAAGTAAGAGACTTGTTAACACTCTGGCAAGTGTACTAGATCGTATCAAGTAATATTAAAACGGTAAGTCCAAGTATCGTCTCCAAAAGGACTCTTAGCCTAAACGTTCATGTGATGATTTGACATCATAAGACTTGAAAAAACAATAATTTGAGTTTTAAATCTGTTGACAAATTGGCAAGCATACCAAATCGTTCAAGTAATAATAAAATGGTAAGTCCAAGTATCGTTTTCCCAAGAGACTCACGGCACTAAATTGTTGTGCTTTTGCTTAACCAATCAAGACGATAAAAATAATATTTTGGAATTTTTATAAATTGCAGAAAAATAAACATGAATGCAATTTGATCAATTGAGGTTAAACACAAAACAATGGATGAATGGATGTTGTTGAGTACTAA
>NC_028358.1:30164351-30167432 GCF_000741045.1 Vigna radiata var. radiata
TATGGAGACCATATAAATAATCAATAGTTTCAATAAGAAAGAGTATCAAAAGATTACATTGTTTTCCCCAACAACAATAGGATTTAGTTTACCATCCTCATGGAGAAACTAGGTGAAGAATGGAATGAAAGAGATACAAACCCTAAAAAGGAGAAAAGGAGATCTGTCACCATCTCCAAATCTACCCCAAAGGGGTGAAAAGTGTGTTTTTGTGCCTAAGCCATCAAAAGATACAAACTCTAAGACGTTCTGGCCTTTAAATAGGGCATAAAAATGACATAAAACAAGTCCAAGCCCAAACAGATCATAAAAAATAACATAAAACAGGTTTAGGCCCATCTGACAACCGCTCGGCGCCCAATTTCACCGTCGGGCGGTTTCCCTCAAGCCGCAGAACCGCCCGGTGCCACGATCAACCGCCTGGCGCTGGTCAACTGCGTTCTGGTTGACTGCTTGACTTTTCCTAGTTGACTGGTTGACTTTTCTGGTTGACTGGTTGACTTTTCTGCATATCATCAACCTTTCTTTCCTTTTCTTGAGTCTAAGACCTTCATCTTCAACTCCATTCTTTACTTTTCTCAAATTAGCTACAAAACAATGCAAAATAAGCATAAAATCGCTAAAAACAGCTTTTGACTCTCTTCATACTCATTTATTGAGTTTTCCTTGATTCTAAGCTTATTCTGAGTAGTAAAGGGTGTAATTTGGTCCAAATTGACATATGAAAATAACTGTTTTTCAATCTTCATCAACACCCCAAACTTAGAATTTTGCTTGTCCTCAAGCAAAACAAAACAAAATAACACACAGGACAAAACTTGGCTTTATATTGTTTCATCCAATGCCTCAACAATCCCGAGGTACATGACAAAACCACTCAATTCAATATCCTTAGTGAAATTCAAAATGAGATGCATGCATGCTTTCAATCCAGAGATTACACAATAGATGTTCTACATTATGAATGATCAATCCACTAAGCAAAAATGTACTCATGAAAATTAACAAATCATACCAAGCAAGTGTTTCACTCAATCCCTCAAGTGTTTAAGGTGACACTCCACTCTCTATTGTTCACAAGTTACATGAAACAAAATTGTCATTCATCTCAAACAACCAACATCTTTACATGCGAATGTCATCAAAAGGACTTTTCCAAGGCTTGTAATGAGGTTGGGCTAACAAGAAAAATTGGTTTTTCCAGAATGCAAAATCCTTAAGTAAAGAGAGCTAACAACATACTCAATATTCAAACACAACTCTCTCACCAATCTCTCTCATTCCCAACTTTTCCTTTTTCTTTTGCATTGAGCTCTTCTTCATGCTTTTCTTCTTTTCTTTTCTTTTTCTCATGAATTTTTCTTTTCACATTATTTGAGCTCAATGCTTTTCATTTGCTTTTTTTTTTCAATTTTCCCCCGTTCAACCCCAAACTTGAACCTTTTCATCACATACAATTAAGCTCATCCCAACTCAAGGTAAAGAATTTCAAAACAAGGGTTCACATACTGTTTAAGGCTAAGGTTCAAAAAGGGTTTAATAATTCAAGCACTTTGGGTGAAAATTTGGCTAGAGAAGGGTTTTCAAAAATGGCCTTGATCATATGACATTCACATGCAATTCAATCGATCATCAAGATTAAGGCAATATCATCCATGTTTTCCTGTGAACAATACATGCAACAATAAAAACTCTGGAGCTCAAAATCTCACACACATGCTTCCTCACAAAAAATTCATTCATACACCCTNCCTAGCATCATGACCACAATCATAAATTCATCACACATCTATTTCCTGGATATCATCATGCATTACAACTCAATTCTCATCCACATTAAATAGATCCATCATGCAAATTAGTTAGTCAAACATTTTCAGAACAAGTAATAAAGCCAAGAATATACACCAAAATTAAAATTCAACCTATTCTAGGAATTTAAAATGCAAAAGTGTAAGAAGAAATTCTAGGTTGCATCCTAGTAGCGGTTGTTTAACGTCACGAGTCTGACCCAAACCTGGTTGGCACTTGTCAGTAAGTGCACTACCTTCCACCACCCATCAGTAGGTGTACCTTCCGGATATCCTTCAGTGGATACCTATATCTTCTAACATCCCCCAGTAGATGCTATCCGGGTAGCATTCATCAGTAAATGCTAATCTTTCTAAACTTCATTGGCCTCCATCAGTAAATGCCATATCACCTAACATCCATCAGTAGATGTTGTAGAAGCATCCATCAGTAGATGTTATCATCACTACCATCAGAAGCAATGCATAACCCAAAAAAAAAATAAAGAAAATAAAATAAAATAAAATAAAACCAAATCAAATAAAATCAAATAAAATAAAAAAATCAAATAAAAGAAAATAAAATAAAAATAAAAATAAAATAAAATCAAATCAAATCAAATCGAAACGAAATTAAAAAAATTCAGAAACTGGGTTGCCTCCCAGCAAGCGCTCTTTTAACGTCATTAGCTTGACCCGATAAAGCCCAAACATCCCTCAGTAGGTGTTGATTTTTAACGTTGGCATTCTTCCTTCCTTCATGACACCAACAATCTTCTTGTCACCCACTCTAAGGATCCTCAATCTCAAGAGCTCTGCTTGCTTTAATAGTCTTGACAACCCATAACCTAATTTTGAATTTCATTGATGTGTCAGGTTAGGGTTTGTCACTTTTCACATCAGGGTGTTGGTGAACCAATTCTCCTTCCTTATCTGCCTCCTGATGATCTTGTGCTCCTAGTACCAAAAATTTTATCCTGCATACATTAAAGAACACTGCACTAGAGCATCGAATTAGCCCAAAAATAAAAATAGTAAAAGATTATTTTTATTTTTATTTTTATTTTGATTTTTATTTTTGTTTTTTTTTAAGAAAAGATAAAGGGGAAAATAAAAAAAAATAAAATAAAAAGATAAAAAGAAAAATAAATAGAAAGATAGAAAGGTAGAAAGATGGAAAGATAAGAAGAAGGATGAGGGAAAGAATGTGAAGAAGAATAAAGCGAAGAATAAGGAAAGATATTATTTTATTTTATTTTCATTTTTTTTAAAAAGAAAAATAAAATAAATA
>NC_028358.1:30168357-30204264 GCF_000741045.1 Vigna radiata var. radiata
TATGGAGACCATATAAATAATCAATAGTTTCAATAAGAAAGAGTATCAAAAGATTACATTGTTTTCCCCAACAACAATAGGATTTAGTTTACCATAGTCATGGAGAAACTAGGTTAAGAATGGAATGAAAGAGATACAAACCCTAAAAAGGAGAAAAGGAGAGTTGTCACCATCTCCAAATCTACCCCAAAGGGGTGAAAAGTGTGTTTCTGTTCCTAAGCCATCAAAAGATACAAACCCTAAGATGTCCTGGCCTTAAAATAGGGCATAAAAATGACATAAAACAAGTCCAGGCCCAAACAGATCATAAAAAATAACATAAAACAGGTTCAGGCCCATCTGACAATCGCCCGACGCCCAATTTCACCGCCGGGCGGTTTCCCTCAAGCTGTAGAACCGCCCGGCGCCACGGTCAACCGCCCGGCGTTGGTCAACTGCGTTCTGGTTGACTGGTTGACTTTTTCTTGTTGACTGGTTGACTTTTCTGCATATCTTCAACCTTTCTTTCCTTTTCTTGAGTCTAAGACCTTCATCTACAACTCCATTCTTTACTTTTCTCAAATTAGCTACAAAACAATACAAAATAAGCATAAAATCGCTAAAAACAGCTTTTGACTCTCTTCAGACTCATTTATTGAGTTTTACTTGATTCTAAGCTCATTCCGAGTAGTAAAAGGTGTAATTTGGTCCAAATTGACATATGAAAATAACTGTTTTTCAACCTTCATCAAAATGCAAAACGAAAAATAAACATGCACGCAGATATTTGATCAATTAACAGTTGAACGATATGGATGAATGGTGTTGTTAGGGTTTACGGTATCGTCTTAATCCACTCCCAAATATCTACTATTCTTACTAAATTCGACTTTATTATCAATGTTCATGCCACTTTCTAATTTACCCTAATCCCAATATCTTGGTGAAAAGAGCCTACTCCTAATGACTAGTTTACTATGTCTAGTCTCCCTAGCAATTATTCATGCATTACATTTGCAAAGAAGCTTTAAGTAATTGATCCTCCTATTCCTATATCTAGGTAATATTGCTATCAAGAGAATTCCCTCATGTCTAGACCTAACTATACGTGTCCATATAGAAAGAATCAAAGATTATGTTTTTGAATAATGTCTTAAACAAAGCATGAAATATACCGGAGGAAAAAATCAAACAATGGTAAACAAAGCATATGAATAAAGTAAGAATTTCAGTATACGAGAGTTTCAAATACGATTACATCGTTCCCCAACAACAAAGGAGTTTAGTTCATCATAATCATGGTGAACCTAGATTAATTGAATGGAAAATATGGAAAAGATAACCCTAGAATAGATAGATCGGAGCTTTAGCATCCAAAATCCACCTCCAAGGTGTGAAAAGAGTTTTTCTGCGTCCTTTCTACCAAAAGATAGCTGCTCTGGTTCGTGAAAATCTATTGATAACTCAGAAAAATAACTAAAATTTAGCCCAGACCCATAAGTACATCGCCCGATGGTGGGTTGCACCGCCCGGCGGTAAGCATGGTACTTAGTATCACCCCTCAGTGTTGCCGCTTGAGCGTCCTCTAGAGATTCCACTAAAGATTCCACCGCCCGGCGGTGAGTTGCACCACCTTGCGATGTGTTGCACCGCCCGACGGTCTGTGCGATTCCCATCTCACCCCTTGGCGGTGCCCCTTAAGCGTGTGGTAGAGAATTCATTGAAGGTCACATCGCCAGGCGGTGGCTGTGATTCTTCTTTTCTTCAATTTTCCATCTTCTTTTGCATCCAACACTTCTCTTCCTTCACTTCCTTCATTAAACTCCTGATAAATGCTGCTAAAACAAGGGAAATCCAAACATAAAACCAAGAAAACCCACTTTGACTCTCTTATTCTCTAACTTAAGCAATTTGCATGATTTCAAGCTGATTCTAAGTCATAAAAGGGTGTGTTTTAATATCAATTTTATGTATGAAAATAACGATTTTTAGACCGTTATCAAGACTCCCCCTCAAAATTTTCTCCCCCTCAACAAAAGAATTTATGCATTTCAAGACAGAAATAAAATTGAAATTTCATAACATGAAAGAACAAAATATATCATGGAATATAAGAAAAATAGAAATTCAACTCTAATAAACAAATACAATAAGACTTTAAAAAAGAGGGATTGAAGGATAATTAGGGAGTTGAATGTTTGTGATATATGTTATGTTCTTAATTTGACGACTAAGGGGAAAAGCGTAATTAATCTAGAATAGAGATAAAAAAATAAGATATCTAACAAACTTATATATTTCCCCATCAAATAGATGTCAATTATCACAAGATTATCACAAAAGATCTTAATAATCCCCTTTTAAAAACATACTTCAAACGTTACTACTTAAGATAATCAATTATTACTTTAAATGATCGATTATTTGTGAGCCAAATTGTCAAAATTCATATTTTGAGATCGAGATAATCGATTATCGCCCTTGGTAATCGATTATTGCGCGTTAATTTTTGAAAAATACAAAATTGGGCTAAATTTTCAACCTAAGACACATCTAACTTCATAAACTATTCCAAAGATTTTAAAAATTACCAGGATACCATAGAGCTTTCTTTTCCTTTTGAAAATTTAACCTGCAAAACAAAAGAATAGAGTTTTGGTCCCCAAAATCTCATTTGGGTCCTTTGAGGTTAGAGGCAAATTACTTTATAACAGGAATCCAAGCATATTTTCCATTAGGAACATCAAAATGTTTGATTCTACATTTGTTAATAGATTCAAACACCTTATGATGCAAAAATCATTCTTTTTAATATGATTGAGAGATGAAAGACATAAAAGAATAACTCAAATCAATAATCAAAAGAAACAAATATATTAATTCAACTAAACTTCAGAATCCATAACGAAATTACAGTGAAATAGCCCTAGAAGCCTAGCCCTCCATGAATTGAGTAGAATACATGATGAAATAAAAGAGAGAGAAGTGATGGATGAATGAGTTATAATTTCTGCCTCCCTTGGGTTTCCTTATATAGGCTTGATTAGGCTTGGACTCTGAATTTTCTGTTGATAAAATCTTTTATCTTATATCCAATATCTTTCAAATATTCAATAGATTTAATTAGTTTTTGAGAATATTTGTCAATATCTTTTCAAGATTCAAAAAGATTTGGCAAATATTATCTTTTGATATTTATTGATATAGTTATATAAAGTAATTATTTAACAATATCAAATAAAACATCTTAAGATATATTTTCTCCAAATTATCTTTTAAAACATCTAACAGATTTAAACTTGTCAAAAATTACGTTACAACCCTTTTTATTTTGTTCAAAATTGCACTGAAGTCCAGAATTTCCTCTAATTGCACTTTAGTCATCTCTTTCTTTTCAAAATTGCATAGGAGCCTTGAGTTGACCAAATTGGACCAGCTTTGACCATTCAATTCATGCTTTAAATGAATAAAATTCTAACTTCAGCTATACAATAAACATTAGAACATCCAAAATAATTTATGCAACTAAGAATCACATTTTAAGTATCTTCAATTCCCAAACCCAATAAATTCAAATGTCACAAATTCACTTTAAATCAATCATTTAAGCACATGAATCTTATCAAAAATTTTAATTTTAAAGGATAAATGTGGTCATAAATATGCACTAATTGATAACAGTTGAAAAAACGTTAGTTTCATATTTAAATTTGACAGTAAACACACTCTTTATGACTTAGAATTAGCTTGAAATCATGCATTTTCCTTAAGTTAGAGAATAAGAGAGTTAAAGTTGGTTTTCTTGGTTTTATGCTTGGTTTTCCCTCGATTTTGTAGACTTATTGAATGATTTGAAAGAAGAGTTGAAGTATCAAGGAGTTGCAGTACAGAAAAGTCAACCAGAATGCAGAAAAGTCAACCAATCAACCAAAAAAGTCAAACAATCAACAAGAATGCTGAAAAGTTGGCCAGAGTGCAGTTTTGTGCCATAGGGAGCGCTTGATGGTGAAAACCACTGTCGGACGATGGACTCGGGACCAGTTTTTCACTGTTTTTCGCCTGGACAGCGTTGGGGGCCACTCTAAGTGCCGCACCTACCGTCGGGCGGTGGAAACCATAGTTGGGCGGTGTTATTTTTCTATGCTATATATAGACCCAGATGAACCATAAGGGGTATCTTTTGATGGCTTAAGCACAAAAACACATTTTTCACCCCTTTGGGGGCAGATTTGGGGATACGGGAGCTCTCATCTTCTCTTTCTAGGGTTTCCATCTCTTTCATTCCATTGTATACCTAGTTTCTCCATGACGGTGGAGAACTAATCTCATTTGTTATTGGGGATGATGTAACCTCTAAACTCTCTTGTATTTGAATTGATTATTATTGATATATGCTTTACTTCATTAATTGTTAGGGTTTTTTCTTCTATACTTTATGCTTGCATTGTTTAACTCACTCAATTGCATGATTATTGATTTTATCTATATGGACACATATGAGTAGGTCTAGAACTGGGGATAATTCTCCCAAAGGTAGTATTGCCTAGACATAGGAATATGAGGGTTGGTTGCATATGCACTCCTGTGCTTCAGAATTAATTATTAGGGATGCGAGGAATTGTATGAACTCGTAATTAAGGATAGACTTATTTACCGAGACATCGGGTTTAAGTGTTTTAGAGAGTGACATTAACATTAATGAAGAAGATGAATTCGTTTGTGCATGAGAGTGATTAGGTGAAATCTAAACCCTAATAACATATTCATCTCATATTATCAACATCATCTATTCACTTTTGTGTTTAGTGCCGTGAGTCTCTTAGGAAAACGATAGTCGGACTCACCGTTTATATTACTTGATACGATTCGGTACACTTGCCGGACCCTTAACACTCATCAATCCCGAACATCTCATACTCTTGGATCAAGGTGTTCTTCCTAGCATGTTTCACATCATCGGTTCCTTCATGGGTTACTTGAAGAACTTCCCACATTTCCTAAGTCGTTTTGCACACTAAAATCCTGTAAAATTCATCTAATACCAAAGCAGAGGATATTATATTGGGAGCTTTTATATCAAATTGGGCTCATTTATTTTCTTCAGCAGTCCATTGCAAATATCGTTTTTCTTCCCCTACACCATTCAAATTTACAATAGGAATAAAAGGACCATTCAAAACAACTTCCCAAATACCCTTGTCAATTGACTCTAAAAATATTTGCATTCTTATTTTCCAAAACGCATAATTTTCCTGTAAACAAAGGAGGTTTGTCTATAGAAGCACCCTCTGCATACATTTGTTTATGACTGCCCATTTTCGAAAAAATTGAAAAAAACTATCACAGCAAGCTTTAATACCAATTGTCGGAAAACAAACAATCGGTATCGATTTTGCGCAGCGGAGTTTTAAAACGGATTATGATTGTTAATATAGGAAAAACATGTTCGGTTAATAAAATGGTTCCTTTAATTTTCTTGCAAAACTTTTATCGAACAATTGATGTGCTAAAAGTTTAAAGAGTGTAGGGAATAGAAAACTCACACGGATGATTTTTACAATAGTTCGAATAAATAGATTCTATGTCCAGTTGTTAATCACTATAAAGAGTGATTAACTATTTCACTAAAATCAGTTTAGCAATTACAATAGAGTGAATAGAAATTATGAATGGCAAAAACCTTTCGTTCGACAAACGAACGGAAGAAATTTCCTTCTACAAACGAATTGAAAGAAACAACTCTGCCAACTTGAAGAGAACCGCTCCAACCTTTGACACACAAAGTACGAGCTTCTCCTATTCACAAGACTTGACAAGAGTAACACTATTACTTAAGAACTTCCCTAGACAAACTGTATTCTCAAATGACATAGATTCCATTTTCACTCATAAAGAGCTTTCGTTAGGCACACAACTCTAATACTCTCAAATGAAAAGCTAAACTCTAAGAGCTGTGGAAAACACTATTTATAAGCCCATGGTTAGAAATTGAAAAGGCATCTCCCAACTTCCAAATATAATCGATTATCGTAAGTGATAATAGATTATTTTTGTCCGTTATGGGGTTCTCAAAAATGATAATCGATTATCCTAAGGAAAAATCGATTATTTGCGCGACTTGAGGAATACTGGCTCAGATTAAAATAATTGATTATTCTGACCAATAATCGATTATTTGCACGAACATTCCCTTTCCTTTTAAGCTTGGGATAATCGATTATTACACCAAATAATAGATTATCTTCTCAAACATTCCCTAAACAAGAAAACTTCTAAGTATTTTTACATCATCAAAATTAATCCTATACAACTATTTCTACAAAGAATGCTTTTAATCATTTACATGAGGATCTTCAAGTCTTAGAGTCTTCACTTGCATCATCATCAAAATTACTTCAAAGCATCAATGTTTCGCATTGGTAACATTTTGTTTAAGGTCAACTTGACTTGTGGTTGAGAGTGGAGTGTGATTGAGTGTTGGGATGTACCTGAGTATGTGATTGATTAGCATGGGAGTGATGATAAGTCTACTTGTTGTACCTCGTAAATCCTGGTTCTATTTGCGAATATGTGCTTCCTTTTGCCATGTGTACATATATACTGTAGGGGAGGCTACAGGTAGATTGTAGGAGCAACTATAGTTGGTGAGGTAGGGTACACGAGTGAGATGAACTCTTTGCACTATGGTATTATTGTACGATGATGGTCATGGTGTTGTTCATGAACGAGATAGTCATGATGATTGTGTATCTATGATGATGATCATGATAATTGAGATGCTTCAGGTTATATTATGTTGATAGTAAGTAGTTAGCATGAGTGTTAATGAGTGGATAGACCAAGGGTCTATGTGTGAGATTTTAGTGATGACATCAAGGGTTAGAGATCAAGGATTGATGATTGAAGTTCAAGGATCAGGAATCGAGGATCGGGGACCGAGGATCGGGGATCGAGAATCAAGTAATTCAATATGATTAAATTGTTTATGTTAGAGGATTATGAATCCTATTGTTATTACTACTATGTATGAGGTGTTTGATTATGATTGATATAATCAGAAGGTATGTATCTTGTTGTGTGTTTGATTATGGTTGGTATAATCAGAAGGTATGCATCTTTTGGTGTGTTTGGTTATGATTGATATAATCAGTATGTATGTTTCTTGCTGTTATGATTGTTTTATCGATAGCTTACCTCATACATTTTTTTTGTTTGTGTGTTTGTGAATGAAATTATTGGTGATGATCGTATAATGCGTTATACGTGAACAAATAATATTACACATGTTCTAGATGCGTGATTGACTCGAGAGAGGATGGGGAATAACCTTGGGGTTCATTCAAAGCTATTTTGTTTTATAAGTTAAGACAATATAATTGGAGTATTTCCTTCGTTATTTTATTACTCAAAATAATGTAATTAGATAAGGTTTTCTTTAAGTACGTTTACGCGTTATGATAAATTTTGAATTTTATCGATTTTTAATAACCTGTTACATCCCAGAAATCAGGGTGTTATAGAGGTTGAACTGACTCAACTTGTGACCATGGATGACTCAAGTCAATATTCAACATAGGTCAACCTAAATCAACCTTTATTGACCATTAGCCTTGGCTAACTCTAACATTCAATCTGGGTTGACTAGGCTTGAGCTTTGATCCTAGTTGACATGGCTCAATCATCTGCCTAAGACGACCTAGCTCGACCATTGGTCTAGGTCAACTCAACTTAATTTTATGGATTCTGTTAACTCAACTTGATTTTTATGGCTTCGGTTGACATTGCTTGACCTTTTGATTTGGGCCAACTCGTCGACCTTTATTCTAGCCAACTTATTTTAATCTTAAACTTTGGCAAACTGGATCAACCTAGATAAATTTAGCTTAATCTTTTTCTTTAGTTGACTGGATTCAACCATCGATCTAAACTAATCTTGATCCTTGCTCACTCGATTCAACTATGAGTCTAAACTAATCTTAATCCTTGTCCACTTGTCTTTAATATGATCATTAGGTGTCTTAACTCGACTTAATGTATCTTAATTTTGAATTTTTAAAATCCAAAAGAATATTCAATCCACATATAATTAAGTAACTTAAAGTTAATATCCAAAAATATTAATTTGAATTTGAAATAAATCCATATATATATATATATATATATATATATATATATATATATATATATATATATATATATATATATATATATATATATTGAAAGTAATATAATTTTGAAATATTATTGATTAGATTTCATACCTTTTTTTTTCATCTGCCATGTTTGTTTTGTACAAAGGTTTTTTTATATACTCGTAAATTTCTAGATTAAAAAAAATTAAATTTTTTATAAATTTATAAAGAATTATTTTTTGTTACATTATTTAATTTTTGTCAACACTCAATTTCGCTCGGATGACTAAATAATCAGACTTGATTTTTTTTTTGCTCTTAATTTTATTTTACTATTTTTTTTAATTTTAAAAAAAGTAATTACAAAAAAAAACGAAGAAAGAATAAAAAAGAGCAAAAAATTTTTAAAAGAAAAAAAAAAGAACATGAAAAACGAAAAAAAAAAAAGAGAAATAAAAAAAAGGAAGAAGAGAAAAAAAGAGATAAGAAAAAGAAAAAAAATAGAAAAAGAATAAAAGAGAAAAAGAAAAAAAAACAAAAGAAAAAAAAAAGAAAAACGAAAAACAAAAGAAAAAAAAGGAAGGAAGAAAAAGAGAAAAAAAAAAGGGGGGTGCACGTGAATAAAATGAAAAGAAAAGAATGGTGATTAAATGGGAGAGCTGCTCCACGTGATTTTCTTGGAAAAATGGTGCAGCAGGCCCATAAGCAATTAATATTAATGCAGGAAAGATCACTTTAGAATATTTTTGAAATTTTGTTTTATTTGGTAATAATTCGAATCAACATTATGACAATTATTGCAAAGAATAATTAAAAATAATATATTGATTGTTGTATTCAATTTGTTCCTAAAGAAAAAAATATGATTTTTAATTTGATTCAATCAAGACCTTTTATTTCCATATTTTGCTAATTGACAATTAATTCACCATTAAGGCAAGATCACAATAATATTACAAATGTGTGTGTATAAATATGCACCTTGCAAACAAGAAAAAGGGGGCAGGATTGAATTTCAAGAAGAGAGCATAAGGGAATATAAAAAAAATAGAGAGAGAAAAAAATTCAATTTCAAGAAGAGGGCAAAAATAGAGAGGAAGAGAAAAATCCAATTTCAAAAACAGAACGTAAGGGAACATAAAGAAAAGGTCTTCGTGTTGTACTCATCCCTCATTTTTATATCACTCCTTTTCTTATTGATTGTTTTATTTTATTTATTGTTATTGTATTTTGTTTCTTTTAGTCTTTATTATCATGTTTTATTTTTTGCTGCATTCTCAATTTTTGAAAGAAACAATAAATGTTCAATAAAAAGTTTTTTTTTAAAAAATGGTGCTAGAGCTTCTGACGCTCTCTCTCTTTTAATGACTAAATTCCGGTTTCAATTTGTTCTTGTTTTATTTTATTTCTTTTAAATATTGTTTTTCTTTCTTAGGCAAAAAAAAATGGGTAAATTTAAAAAGGATAATGATATTTAGACAACATTTTTTTGACAACATTTGAACATTGATTACGTGTCAATCTGTGATTGGTCAAAAATCACTCTACAATAATGTTTATGATTATTATTATTGATTGTGGAGTGATTTTTGACCAATCACAGATTAACACATAATCAAAGTTCAAATGTTGTCAAAAAAATGTTGTCTAAATATCATTATCCAATTTAAAAATTATAAAAAGTGATTTTTTTTAGTGTTTCTTTTAACACTTAATTATTTTTTTTTATAAGCTGCAATTTATTTTCTACCTTTTAAACTTTCCTTAAAAAATACTTACGTTGTTTTAAATATTTACATGAAACATTATTTTGATATTATAAATAAAAATTAATAAAAATGGAAGATAAAAGAATATAAAAAAAATAATAAAAAATATAATTTAAAGGTTTTAGTACATGTGCGACCATTTTGTCGGCCTTGTGCTTAAAACCTTTTTCCTCTTCTTTCAAGAACTATCAAAAATTTATTTTAAAAGGTTAAAGCACAGGTGCGACCATTCTGTCGGCCTTGCGCTGAAAACTTTTTCTTCTTCTTTTCAAAATCAACAAAATTTCATTTTCAAGATTTAAGCACAGGTGCGACCATTCTGTCGACCTTGCGCTGAAAACTTTTTCTTCTTCTTTTAAAAATCAACAAAATTTCATTTTAAAGGTTTAAGCACAGGTGCGACCATTCTGTCGGCCTTACGCTGAAAACTTTTTCTTCTTGTTTTAAAAATCAACAAAATTTCATTTTAAAGGTTTAAGCACACGTGCGATCATTCTGTCGGCCTTGTGCTGAAAACTTTCCCCTTTTTACAAACACATCGAAACACCAAAACATCTTTTTTTTTAAACAATAAACAAATTTTCAGCCAGAACTACGTAACCCTGATTTCTCACTTTGAGAATACGTAGGAGCAAGGTCAATCCTTGTCGGGCACAAAAAATAAAAAAATATATTTTGTTTCTTTAGAGTTTTATTTTTTTGGGATAGTTAAACATTTTGCAAACCACATCTTTATTCGCGTATTTTAATTAAAGATATTGTCCTCGGGCAGGCGTTGTAGGGTGCTAATACCTTCCCTACACGTAATCGACTCCCGAACCCAATCTTTGGTTTTCGTGGACCGTGCTTTATCATTTTATGGTTTTTCCGTAGTTTTCCAGAATAAACTATGGTGGCGACTCCAAACTCTTTCTCAAACATGTTTTCTTTTTGGATCGTCGTCCCGTCGCGAAATCGGTTCCGGCAGATGGCGACTCCACTGGGGACTTTGAGAGTCAGGCCATTTAATTAGATACTCAAATTCGATATGGTTTTGCTTTATGTTTTTCTTCCCCTTTTTCTTTATCTATGTTTGATGTTTGAAATAATTGTTGTATATTGAACCCTAGGGTAGAAAACATGTCTATATCTGCCTGGGATTTTTCTGGTTGTTTTGTAGGTGAGTGTTTGGGGTATGCATATTCATCCTCCCTTCACACACACACTTTATGCATATCATGAGTGGGGCCCTATACCCGGGTCTGAGCGAAGTTTAGAATTAGAGGGGTTGTGTAGCGGTGCCACTTGGGCCATACTGCCTGTTTGGCTATCGTGAGAACCCCAGCTAGAGTCTGTTCTCTTCATTTGTCTCTCCGCATCTAGTTGATTACTCGATTGTTGTGGAGACGCTGTGGAGGGGGCCATAGCTCTAGTGACTATTGATCTTTAGGCTCAGGGAACCATCCTTGTGAGATTGCATATACTTGACCTTGAATCTTAAGCATCGAACCTTCGTAGGGGCATAAAGGGAGATGTTTGCAGTCTTTTAACCCTCGTTTTCATTTAATAAAATCACGCATCTTGTGCATATCTTGAGTCACTTGTCTTTCTTGCGAACCGTCAAACTCATGTTTTTCAAAAATAACAAAAAATGATAAATCAAAAACAAAAGTTGGAGTGTCAGACTTTNCCGAGGTCAAACATTTAATCAAAAATAACATTTTAACATATTCCTCAAAACGTTTGTGCACATATTGCTTGAAGACCTTCACCCTTCGTTTTTCCTAAACAAAGGATCCTCCCCGCCAAACACTGTCACTACCCTCAGTAACAAAAACTTTGCACTGGGGCAAATTGGCCTGACCAAAAGATTTCTTGCTCTAGTAGGTTGATCCCCGAAAAAAAAAAGAAACAAAGAAAAGGAACTTTCAAAAAAAGAATAAGTCCACTAGATTGAAAACCCGAAAGGGTGGTCTAGAAAAGGAAAAAAACGACTTATGTTGAGGTCGTCTAGTCGCATGGTTAATCTTTTGAAAGTAAAGCAATCGAAGTTCAAAATGATGTGTGGCCTTCTTTTCTTTATCTAAAAAGAAAAAATATATCCATTGTCACCCCGTTTGAGCCAAAAATAATTTTTTTTTCAAAGTTATCCCATAGCAAGGGTTATCATCAAGTAGGGGTCAACTTATGGTACAAGTGATGAGCATTCATTGATCAAACGAGGAGAATTCATCAACAAACGGTGAACATAAATAAAACAAAAAACCAAAAAACAAAACAAAACAAAAAAAAGAATCTCAAAGTGATGATGAAGAAGGATGAAACATGAAGTTCAAGAAAAGCAAAGTGCTCAAAGTCAAATAGTTGATGCAATGCCTAGATAATAACCCTTGTTTCAAAAAAATATAACCAACAAACATTCATTTGGGCCTTCATATCCTTTTTTTCAAATACCTTTTAGCCCTTAGCCACGTTACAAACCTAATAAAGCCCACACAGATTGGATAATGTTTGCTCAATTTTTCATAAAGCTTAATTTTGTGATAAGGTGAAATGACTTTCAATGTGTCGTAAAAAAAAAGTTGAAAATGAATGACAAAAAAGGAGAAGAAGATAATGTCTCGGGCAGAGGGGATCTCCTTGCCAACTAGCCAGAAGCATGTATAGGAAAATCAAACCAATTGGGGTCGTCCTTTTAGCCAATCTTTTTCAAGCCCACTACCTCTTCCAAACGGAACCCTTTGCCAAGGAAAAAACTGGGGCAACTTTGTGAGTCTCATACAAATTTTTCATCATCCCATGACCCAAGACTAGGGCAGCTTTGTGATTCTCATACAAATTTTTCATCAACCCTATGCTCATTTTCCCAAACACTAAACCGGGGCAAATTTTTTCGTCTTGGCACTCACATATTACATCTCCTTTGAGGATTGTAGTACCCATATGTCGGTCCCAATCTTCCAAACCATTCCAAACGGCTCTCATTCTCTTCAAAACCATCCTCTTGCCAATAAATTCAAGCATGTGTGCACTGATGTCNCGAAAGAAAAGTCAAAATGTAATAATCTCAAAGTTTAGACCTCGGATGTAAGACATTTATCACTTTCACAAAACATTGAAAATGAAAATTAGTTTGATGATTGCGAGCAAGACGATTGACTCAAGCAAAAAAAAAAAAGCACAAAACAAAGCAAATGTTTTTCATATGTGCATCAATCCATGAAAAATAAAGTTTTTCTGATCGAAACCCTCTTCATTCATATGAGTGGTTGTCGAATCCTCCTTAAAAAATACAAAAAGAGTAGCATCAAAATTTCAACATTTTGCAATGAAGGGTTTCAATGCCTTGGTGTCTTTTCCAAAATAAAATTTCTGTGAAACAAAGTTTTCACAAAATTACAAATTTCAAGAATTTCAAAGTTTGAAAGCCCAGTTTCTACACTGGCCCACTAAGCCCAGTTTCTACACTGGCCCATAAGCCCAGCTTCGCCTGGCCCTTAAGTCCAGTTTTCACATTGGCCCCTAAGCCCGGTTTCACCTGGCACATAAGCCCAACTCGCCTGGCCCCCAAAGCCCAGTTTCTACACTGGCCCATAAGCCCAGTTTCACTTGTCCCCTAAGCCTAGTTTCACGCTGGCCCCAAAGCCCAGTTTCTACACTAGCCTCTAAGCCAGGTTTCACCTGGCCCCAAAGCCCAGTTTCACGTAGGCTCCTAAGCCCAGTTTCACACTGGCCCCAAAGCCCAGTTTCTACAATGGCCCCTAAGCCCAGTTTCACCTAGCCCATAAGCCCAGTTTTCACACTGGCCCCTAAGTCCGGTTTCACCTGGCACATAAGCCCAGCTCGCCTGGCCCCTAAGCCCAGTTTCACCTGGCCCATAAGCCCAGTTTTCACAATGACCCCTAAGCCCAGTTTCACCTGGCCCATAAGCCCAGTTGCCACATTAGCCCCTAAGCCCAGTTTCACATTGGCCCCAAAGCCCAGTTTCTACACTGGCCCCTAAGCCTAGTTTCGCCTGACCCCCCAAGGCCAGCTCGCCTGGCCTATAAGCTTAGTTTCACCTAGCCCACAAAAGCCCAGTTTTGTCTGGCACCCAAAGCCCAGTTCGCCTGGCACCTTAAGCTAAAGTTTTTCTTTTTGTTATCAGCCCTCTGCTTCGCAATGGTCAAATTTAAGTTTTTCTTCTACGATTTTGGTCCTCTGCAAGGCAATGGTCAAATCCAGGTTTTAATTTTGTTATCGGCCCTCTGCTTCACAATGGTCAAATTTAAGTTTTCCTTCTGCGATTTTGGCCCTCTGCAAGGCAATGGTCAAATCCAGGTTTTAATTTTGTTATCGGCCCTCTGCTTCGCAATGGTCAAATTTAAGTTTTCCTTCTACGATTTTGGCCCTTTGCAAGGTAATTCTCAAATCCAGGTTTTAATTTTGTTATCAGCCCTCTGCTTCGTAATGGTCAAATTTAAGTTTTCCTTCTGCGATTTTGGCCCTCTACAAGGCAATGGTCAAATTTAAGTTTTTCTTCTGCGATTTTGACCCTCTGCAAGGCAATGGTCAAATCCAGGTTTTAATTTTGTTATCGGTCCTCTGCTTCGCAATGGTCAAATTTAAGTTTTCCTTCTGCGATTTTGGCCCTCTGCAAGGTAATGGTCAAATCCAGGTTTTAATTTTGTTATCAGCCCTCTGCTTCGCAATGGTCAAATTTAAGTTTTCCTTTTGCGATTTTGGCCCTCTGGAAGGCAATGGTCAAATCCAGGTTTTAATTTTGTTATCGGCCCTCTGCTTCGCAATGGTCAAATTTAAGTTTTCCTTCTGCGATTTTGGCCCTCTGTAATGCAATGGTCAAATCCAGGTTTTAATTTTGTTATCGGCCTTCTGCTTCGCAATGGTCAAATTTAAGTTTTTCAGTTTTCATCCTTTTATTTCTTTTAGAAACCCGGACAAAATTAGTGTTTCTATCTGTACTTAGCTTTTACTCAGATAATACAAAAATATCAAATTTTCATATTATGTAGTAATATCTAAGTAAAGAGGGACAACTGTCAACACCCAATTTCGTCTGGGTGTAAATAATGAGACTTGGTTTTTTTTTTTTTGCTCTTAATTTTATTTTACTATTTGTTTAATTTAAAAAAAAAGTAATTGCAAAAAAAAAAGAAACGAAGAAAAAATAAAAAAGAGCAAAAATTTTTTAAAAGAAAAAAAAAGAAAAAAGAAAAGAAAAAAAAACATGAAAAACGAAAAAAAAAAGAGAAATAAAAAAAAGGAAGAAGAGAAAAAAAGAGATAAAAAAAAGAAAAAAAAAAAGAGAAAAATAAAAATAAAAAAAAAACAAAAACAAAAGAAGAAAAAAGGAAAACGAAAAACAAAAGGAAAAGAAGGAAAGAAGGAAAAAAGAAAAAAGGGGGTGCACGTGAATAAAATGAAAAGAAAAGAATGGTGATTAAATGGGAGAGGTGCTCCACGTGATTTTCTTGGAAGAATGGTGCAGCAGACCCATAAACAATTAATATTAATGCAGGAAAGATCACTTTAGAATATGTTTGAAATTTTGTTTTATTTGGTAATAATTCGAATCAACATTATGACCATCATTGCAAAGAATAATTAAAAATAATATATTGATTGTTGTATTCAATTTGTTCCTAAAAAGAAAAATATGATTTTTAATTTGATTCAATGAAGACCTTTTATTTCCATATTTTGCTAATTGATAATTAATTCGCCATTAAGGCAATATCACAATAATATTACAAATGTGTGTATATAAATATGCACCTTGCAAACAAGAAAAATGGGGGCAGGATTGAATTTCAAGAAGAGAGCATAATGGAACATAGAAAAAAAGAAAGAAAAAATTCAATTTCAAGAAGAGAGCATTCGAAAAGAGAACGTAAGGCAACATAAAGAAAAGGGTTTCGTGTTGCACTCATCCTTGCTTTTTATATCACTCCTTTTCTTAATTATTGTTTTGTTTTATTTATTGCTATTGTATTTTGTTTCTTTTAGTCTTATTGTTTTGTTTTATTTATTGCTATTGTATTTTGTTTCTTTTAGTCTTTATTATCATGTTGTTTTATTTTTTCTGCATTCTCAATTTTTGAAAGAAACAATAAATGTTCAATAAAAAGTTTTTTTTTTAAAAAGGTTAAAATTAAAAAAATGGTGCTAGAGCTTGTGACGCCATCTCTCTTTTAATTTGTTCTTGTTTTATTTTATTTCTTTTAAATATTGTTTTTCTTTCTTAGGCAAAAAAAAAAATGGGCAAATTTAAAAATTATAAAAAGTGATTTTTTTTAGTGTTTCTTTTAACACTTAATTATTTTTTTTATAAGCTGTAATTTATTTTCTACCTTTTAGACTTTCCTTAAAAAATACTTAAGTTTTTTTAAATATTTACATGAAACATTATTTTGATATTATAAATTAAAATTAATAAAATGGAAGATAAAAGAATATAAAAAAAATATAATTTAAAGGTTTTAGTACATGTGCGACCATTCTGTCGGTCTTGTGCTTAAAACCTTTTTCCTCTTCTTTCAAGAACTATCAAAAATTTATTTTAAAAGGTTAAAGCACAGGTGCGACCATTCTGTCGGCCTTGCGCGGAAAACTTTTTCTTCTTCTTTTAAAAATCAACAAAATTTCATTTTAAAGGTTTAAGCACAGGTGCGACCATTCTGTCGGCCTTGTGCTGAAAACTTTTTCTTCTTCTTTTAAAAATCAACAAAATTCCATTTTAAAGGTTTAAGCACAGGTGCTACTATTCTCTCAGCCTTGCGCTGAAAACTTTTTCTTCTTATTTTAAAAATCAACAAAATTTTATTTTAAAGGTTTAAGCACACGTGCGACCATTCTGTCGGCCTTGTGTTGAAACCTTTCTCCTTTTTACAAAGACATCGAAACACCAAAACATCTTTTTTTTTAAACAATAAACAAATTTTCAGGCAGAACTTCGTAACCTTGATTTCTCACTTTTAGAATACGTAGGAGAGCAAGGTTAATCCTTGTCGGGAACAAAAAATAAAAAAATATATTTTGTTTCTTTTTTGAGATAGTTAAACATCTTGCAGACCACATCTTTATTCGCGTATTTTGATTAAAGATACTGCCCTCGGACAGGCGTTGTAGGGTGTTAATACCTTCGCTACACGTAACCGACTCCCGAACCCAATCTTTGGTTTTCGTGGACCGTGCTTTATCATTTTATGGTTTTTCTGTAGTTTTCCAGAATAAACTATGCTGGCGACTCCAAACTCTTTCTCAACCATGTTTTCTTTTTGGATCGTCGTCCCGTCGCGAAATGGGTTGCAACAATTTTTAAAAGACTTTTTATTTAATATTTTAAATTTAATTTTAAAGAAAAACTTATCTTACTTTTCTATTAAAATTAATTAAGTTTTCCTATAAACTATTATTTGATAACAAGAAAATCATCTTGTAAATGAAAAAAATAAGATTTTATAACGACATATTGTACTTAATGAAATTCACATGTCATAAAAAGTTGATGAGTAATATTTTTATATTAAAAATAAATTTTATTATAACGTAATTTTGAAAAACAATCATAATATCTAATGTAATAAAAAGAATTGAAAAAAAATTTAAAATATATTATAAAAGGTCTAAAATAACTTATTATAATATGTTTTTTTTTACTGTTAATTAATTACCTGTAATAATAAACTACACATTACATACTCAAAATTTTGTTAAAAATATATTATAACTAGTTTGATTAAATATGTCATAATATCTTCTAAATCCAATTTTTTCACCTTCCCTCTCCAATTTTCACTCACCATCCCTAACATCCTCAACGTCACTGTAGAACTGCTTGTTCCAATTCCACATGCTGCCTATTTCCCCTTTTTAATTAGGTTTTCATTTCGGAACAAAAAATGCTTAACTGAGACGTGTTTGGTTTCTTACTTCTCTATTAAGTGTTTGTTTTTGTTGTGTTTGTGATTTTCAGACAATGAGATGGAATAAGCGATGAAGAGGCAATGTAAAATTAATTTGTATGGAACTGCTTTTCCACTGAAGGAGGAGCTTGACAAGCAAATATTGTCTAGGTACCTGCTTTTGGATTCGATTAATCTATTGCATATTTTGGTATAGTTTCTTAGAGTGTTTCGAAATTTAAAGCGTTTCAGTAGTGATAATTTGACATGAGTCCCTGTTTGTGTCGATGGTTGCTGGTTAATCCATTCCTTGATTTTCAGGCACAAATCATATGCATCTCTATATACGGGGCATGGTGTAAGACCCGAGTTTTTATTTGGTGTATTTTGTTGAGATGCATGCTATATTTTTGTAAGAGTCGACTATGGATAGTTTGCTAAATGATATAGACTCCATATACTTCTTGTTGGTCTATGGTTTGTGACCGATGAGCTTGATTGCAAATATATGTTAAGACTACATGTTTCCTCTAATTGCTATATGTAGTTGATGGTGTGAGACTAAATTTTTCCTTGGGAGGGCTGGATGTGTATAAAACACAAACATTTTCTTTAAGTAAAGGAGAGAGAAAACAACAAGGAAGAAAGGAGTGAACGTGAGAGTTTTGGTGTGCATTTGAGAGGCTGAGAATCCAAGAGAAACATGAGGCTTAAACCAACAAAGAAGGGACTGGGAAACTTAAGAGAATCAGAGAACTTTGGCAGGAGAAATTGGTAAGGGGAGCTGGCAGAATCTTGTATCCTGTGATTTTTGGCATGATGATTATGAATGAGTATACATATTTGTGGTTGGATGCGTTTCTGATATTGTTATTACTATCATTATGGACTTCTTTGATGCATTTTTTTTGCTATACGTATGAGTTGTAGATGATTTACATGGTAAGCATGTGTTGATATGTGTTTAATATGTGGATGATGGTTTGCATGTAAAAGTTTATTGTTGTAGTAAGACTTTAATAAAAATGGAAATAGTACTCTAAGACAGCCAGATGAGTTTGGCAAAGTAAAACTTTGGTAGAGGTCGCTGAATTTGGTTGAAAGATGAACTAAGTTGGAAGTAGTTTGTAGTGGTGCAAATTCTGGAAAATGTTTACAGATGTTGGAGAGTTTTTCGGAATGGTGCAATATATCTTATGATGTAGTAACCTTTAGATGGTTGTTCCATTGCTTAAAATTCCTAGAGAACTTTATCTCAAAGGTTAGCAGAAAAATTAAAATGGAGAGGCAGAGTTAATTGGCTGAACTTTTTATGAGAATTCAGCTTTCCGTTTGCTTGACTAGGTTCACTATTTTGACTTAGTTAGAGTCCAGCTTGTTTTAAATAATTTGGGACAGTAGCTAGCACTAAAATAGGAAGTGATGAAGTTGGTTTTTCCTTACTGGAATAAAGTTTACGTTGGGAGAAATTCCTTGGTTGGATGCAACGTTCCAGACTTTATAGTTCGTGTAAAAGACGCATGTTTTCCCTTGATGTAGTGCTACTTTGAAGGTTAATGTGAACTGCAATTGGCTAGACCAGTGAGCTGGAATTACTGCAGCGTTTTCCTCCTGGATGGGACTTGAATGATGCTGGAACGTGACCAGAGCTGGTGTAGTTGCTACATGAATCAAATGAAGCTAGTTTGGTTTGGTTTTGTTCAATTGGTGCAATGTTTCCTTTGCTGGACAGAAGTTTCTAGTGTTGCCACTCTTTCTTACGTCTAAATAGAAATAGGGTCAGTTTGGATAAAAAAACATATATATGGCAGCAAGGAGGTCAAGTAAGCCGTTGTTTGGTGCCTTGTTTTTGGTGGAATCATTCTTTATTTAGATGATGAAATTAGAGAAAATGTAAATTATGTTTTAGTGGGGTCAAGTGTTAGACTTTTGAAAGGTTTTCTTTAAAACAAAGCTTGCTAGACTTGATTCATGAGCCCAAACAGAAGCAACTTTTGGAGACCATGCAGTGCAGCCTTTTTTGTTTGCTGCAGGATAACCGTGAGCTGAAGGAGGGTTGGACCATTTTTCTCACGTCAAGTTGACCAAGAGGAAGATGTTAGAGCTACTAACATTGAGATACAGAGATCAGAACAGCTACTGGAATTTTTAGTTGGCACAAAACAACTCTCCCTTTTCTTTGATCAAAACTAGTTTAACTACTAGACTCTTGTAGAGTTGGGGAGGTGCTTTCTATCCAGAATTTTCATTGAGGCTTAAAACTAGATTCTAAGAACTCTAGTTCTTTAGAAGAGTTAAAACATGATGAAGTTCAAGCTTTCTTGAACTGGACCGTTAGTTGGAAGGCACAAGGGTCTCTAGAAGGAACTGAACTTCGAGTAGGTGTTGTCTTTAGCTTAAGTGCTGCAGTATTTTTGTTTCTTGATTATTTGAGAGCTGGAACATGACTTTTAGGTGGTCTATGGTGCAAAGAACCAAGTACCTTGATCACATGAGTTGAGCTAGTGGTGGAATTTTCCTTTGTTGGCTGGTGCAGCTATACTAGGAGGAAGTTCATGCTGGTTTTCCATGGTTGGTTCACGTTCTTGTCTTTCCTTTCTCTGGTTTTGTGGTGCAGCATCAGATTTGAGTTATTTAAGCTATGGTAAGACCTGTTTGGAGAAGATTTTGATCATTAGAAATATGTGTCATGGTATAAGCAAATTCACGTTAGTTTGGGTAGATAGTGCAATAGAATTTTTTTGCAATGTTTAAGTCATAGATAGAATTGGCTATATTATTCTATTTGTTCACGTGAAAGTGGCAGATTGTTGATGCACTTTTTATATTTTCTTCCTATAAAATAATATGGCTGAATGGTAAATTCCTATAGTCACTTTTTATATTTCAATGGCCATGACTATACTTGTTTTATGGTTCATTAGAACAAAATCTTATACTTGTAGTCATGGAGATAATTGTAATCTTATATTTAAATATTCGATACCGTTGACATCTGCAATGGTGGGAAAAATGTTTTACATGATTTTATATAGCACCGAAATGAAATAGATATATAGCTTAGTTTATGAACGAAACACAACTTTTTTAAAATAGAAAAACATATTTGACTCGTTTAAGATTTGACGAGCATTATAATTGAAATGCTATAGTTGAAGATAAATGCATGGCATGTATGAACTAGGCTTAATATTTTTGAGCGACGTTATTTCTAATGATTTGAGGCCTTTGATTATGAGTTTGGTATCCATGATAATAAGAAATGCAATCTTAACTGTTGCTGTTTTTTATTAATTGAGATACGACGTGTTATTGTTTTACTTCTGTCTCTCAATATCATTGATGTTATTTGCATATCCCCATGACTTGGAAACTTTTAGGCCTTCCGACATGCATCATGGGATGGAAGTTCGCCTTGGTCTATCTTAGGGACCAATGTACCCAAGTATTATATAATTAAATTTTGAGTTTTACACTGGTACCCAAAAGTTGGCTTTTATGGTAAAATCATCTTGTTATTCTTTAAGATGGAAGTGTCCAAGGAACCTACATATGCAATCGTGGACTTATGTTTTCCTTTGGGTTGGATGCTAGAAATGTTATGGACTATATTAAACACAACATGCCTTTTAGAGTAAATGCAGAATTTATGCATGAGGCGTTTGAGTTGAGTATCCTTCTTTAATTCTAAGTGTTAGTAACTTCTAGAAACTTGACTACAATTTAGTATTATATATGTAGGTTAACGTAATATTTGGATTGAATATATAGTTTTAGGTTTAATTGCTTCTTTTGTTCCGAGTTTGGTTGAAGTGTGTCAAATTCGTCCCCCTTTTAGAAAAATGTCAATTTCGTCCTCATATAGAAAAAATTTGTGTCAATCAAGTCATCTTCGTTAAAAATCATTGCTTTCAAAACTCACTTTATCCACTACAAAATCAGGGATCAGACCCATGAAGTGGTTATTATTCAAAACTCACTTTAAGTTTTTAACACCATTAGTTTGTTTTTAACGGAGATGACTTGATTGACACAAATTTTTTCTATATGAGGACGAAATTGACATTTTTCTAAAAAGGGGACGGATTTGACACACTTCAACCAAACTGGGGACAAAATAAGCAATTAAACCTATAGTTTTATGTACAAATAATTTCTTAAATATTATTGGACAATTTAATGTATGAAATGATTTCCATTTTATTTGTTCAATTGAATTTGTTGATTTCCAGGTTAATTGATTGGATGAGATCATAAAACAGGAAATATCATTTTATAGAAAAAGACAACTTTTCTATGACATACATGACATTGCCTACCATAGTATGTAAAATGTAAGCACGTATAAATCTTATAAAAAAAAAACAAGTTATATGGCGTACATGACAATGAATGTCATAATAGGTTAATTGTGAATAACACGTATTATGAACGAATACCTTACCTATCATAATACATAGGAGATATTATGATAGGTGAAAATAACTGTCATAGAACTTGAGATATTATGACAGGTAAACCGAATTATGTCATGGTAAATTAGATATATTATGAATGATAACTAAAAGTATGTCTTAATAAACGAGATATATTATGACAGGTGATGGGAAGTACATTATAATATGTTTAACCTATTATGACGTACTTTTTCACTATGCCATAGAATGAGTAAACCTTTTATGATTGTCAAAACTATGATAACAGAACACCTGTCATAATATGTTTATTTTACTTGTCATAATATGTCTTTTTTGCATTAGTTATTTACTTATTATGACATCCTTTTTTTGTCGGTTGCTCTTTATTCTTTTTGTTTATCAGAATCACACTTTTCTACCTCACCTACATGCATTGTCAAATTATCTAGGAGGATCTTGATTCAACTCATGTTGAATATATCCTTCTCCCTAGTCAGTAGTCACTACTTAAATAGTGTGTAAATTGCAATGTGTAAATTTCCCCTTATTGAACAATGTGAACCTTGTTAACTCTAAACTACAAAGTAAATTAATTTGAACCTGTAAACGTTTGAAATGTATTAGAAGTTGCCTCTGTTAGCTCTAATCCCATAGGTGATGGATAAGAGCCTTCGAAAGTTAATTGGACTGAAAAAATTACCAATTGTATAAAAGTTCCCTAAAGCTTATTATTTCCTTTTATCTTTAAAGGTGCAATAGCTAATTTATATGGTCATTTTGTGTCTCTCTTCCTTCAAAATTTTGCTTTTTAGTTAATTTTTTTCTTATCCTTCATCTTGATACCCTTTATTTGCCTTTCACTCCTATCTTTCTTATAATGTATACAATAAAGGAGTATAAAAATATATTTTGATTAGTAAGATAAAATAGAATATGATAATATGAAGGGTTTTTTAGGAGATTCACTCGATAAATGCAATACCAATGAAACACAAATTCAATCTGCATAAGGAATTGATACCACCTTAACCTAAAATGTTAACACAATGGGTTTTCCTTCCTTAGAAGTTTATGGAAATCTCTTTAGCTAGGTTGGGGGAAATTAGAAGGAAAGCCATGGTGATGGTTGAAGGTTGGGGTGGTTGCGGAAATATGGTGGAAAAGAGACTAAGGCTCTTGGTCATGTGATGTTTATGGAAGATAGAGGTGGTGTTTAGTGATGGTCTAAGAGAGGTTGGGCAAACTCTTGGAGGAAGGAGGCTAGAGGAGGTCACTTGGGTTGCTCTAGCCTAGGGTGACCTTAATAGAGTAGTATGACACAAAAATGACAGCATAACTTTACTCTTAATCAAAGGTGATTACAAGAGAGGAGACACTTCTATATATAGGCAAGGGTGTCATCTAAAAATCCTAAAAGCATGACCCCTCACTTTTGTACTCATTGGCCAAAAATGAGGCCTTCTAAGGAGTGGACAAGTGTCCACAAATCCCCTCCAATAAGGGGAGGACATGTGGGCACTTATAAAGCACAATCCTCCCTATTCCTAGAGTTCCATGTGATCACTACTAAAGTTAAATCCTCTCCAATGGAAACATTACACATGGCGCATACTTTCCACATGGTTTGAATGTCTAGCTTAAGGAAAATTTTTATACTGATTAGGCCTTAAATACAAGCCTTAAACAAACCTACACTACTTGGCCAAAATACATGACCTAAATAAAACTTATACTACTCCAAGCTATGCTCCATGATGGCCCCAAAGGTGGTCCAAAAGGTAGAGTTTAGACCATCTTCAAGGATGACTTCCACTCTTCTTGAAAGTGCTTGACCATGGCTAAGAGATTTGTCATCACAAGTTGTCCAACTTTCTTATCATTAATTAATGTAAGATTTAAACTTACTTGAACTTTCAACAATCCTCCCTTAAATAGTGAGTTCTTTTCACATAGGTACACTCCACCTTGATTGGAAGTCTTCCACATTCCCAACTAGAGTACCTGAATGGTGAACTTTTTATATTCCCATTTTATTATAGCAATAGGACACTTTTGTTTCAAAGGCTTATCACGGAGGGACTTTCAATTCAAGAAATTCACAAATTCAAGATTTTTCATTGAGTCAACCCATGAGACTCGAAATAATGTGTTTGAGTTTACTTCTTTATAAGTTATTCAACTTTTTCATTTTTACCCAATATGAGAGTTAGATTCACATCTAGATTTTCAACATAAATTAAATATAGTATTTTAAAAGTGGACAAGATAGAATGGTGTTAAGAATAATCCAAGTGAGTCTCATATTAGATAGAAATGACTAAGTTAAACATCATATAAGAAGAATACTTATAAGTTCATTGACTCAAAATTTTGGGTTAAAAATGATGTCAATAACTTATGTGGATTGGTATTCAAATGACATATATCTAATCTCCTCCAAATGACCCTTAAATAAGAAAAAAACAAACCTCAAATAGTTACAATTTATTTGTACCACATACTTCATAATGGTAGATGCAAATATCTTCACTGTGGTTTCCACCGTAGTGTTCTGTAACTTTGTCCTCCATGCCGTTCATATACAAAGTCCAGCTGAGGGAAGGTGTGATAAAGTATGTCTTCAACACATTTCCAGTACCATTTCCTCCATGGCTTATGGAATAAGAGAGGAAAAACAATAATTCCAACCCCAGAAGTGAATCCTACCTCAAATGATATAAAATTCCAATGAAAGGAAATTTTCACGCCAGCATTGGAATTTGATACTTGAGATGGTGTCACTTGCATTCCATCACCAACACTACAATTTTCAGACAATGGAGGTCCACACAGCCCATCATTGTCACTGAATGAGTCTGCTGGAAATGACTGAATTTGGGTACCTGTTGGGATTCTCCCCATGAGATGATTGCATGATAGGTTCAAGAATGAGAGAAAAGATAAATGTGCTAATTGTGTTGGGATTGACCCGCTCAAGTTGTTGTTTGACAGGTCTAAGGATTCAAGATCTTTCATGTTTCCAAAAGATGAAGGAATTGAGCCAGAAAAGGTGTTGTGTGATAGATTAAGTATGTGGACAGCGTTTAGTTGTCCAAGTCCTCCTGGGATTAGTCCCTCAAATTTGTTGCATGACAAGTCAATGACGGTGAAGATGATTAGGATCTTTGCTAAATACATTCGTTGCCCTTTGCTTGTAACTGTAACTCTGTCATTATAAAAAACACTATAAATTTCTAGTACTTCAGATTGAAGATGACCTAGCTTTCTCTGATCACTCTCATCAGCTATCATTGCTTTCCAACTTCCAAAGAATGCCAATGGAATTCTACCACCTAAGTTGTTTGATGCAAGGTCAAAAATTTGAAGCTGTGGCCATGCTACCTCGGTTCTTTCACATTTGAGGGAGCCATTTATTTTGTTGGATCTCAAAATAAGAACACGTAGGGTGGTCATGTTCTCGAACCAACAAGGGAACTCATCATGTATCTGGTTGTCTCCAATGTCTAAAATCTCCATCATGGCGCAATTAGCCAGATATTTTGGAAGCTTTCCATGCAGAGAATTACCATTTAGGTGTAGTGTTCTTAGCGAACACAAGCCAGGACATGTGTCAATAGTGCCACTGAGTTTGTTCCTCCCTAAATCAAGTATGCTAATAGTTCCATTCATAGCAATCAAGCATTTTGGAATTGTGCCAGTCAGAGAATTATTGGAGAGGTCAAGCACACGAAGATTAGGAGCATCGCATATTGATTCTGGGATGCTCCCTTGGATATTATTGTTTGCAATAGAGAGAAACCTAGCTTTTCTGAGGTATTTGTCAATTTTAGGTGGCAAAAAAGAGCTGAAATTGTTGAAAAATCTACATAGTCAAACGATTGGGGTAGTGTTGGAAGAGGTCCGTGGAGAAGATTGGAATGAAAATCAAGGATGGACAAAAGAGACAAATTGTTGAACATAGGTTCCTCCCAGTCAGTCAGGTAGTTATACGAAAGATCAATATTTTCTAGAGCATTGTTGTTCCAAAGCCAGTGTGGTATAGTGCCAGCAATATGGTTATTTGACAGGTCAATAGATCTTAGTGAATGATTTTTCAAAAATTGTGGAAATTTTGTCAACTTGCAAGAAGCTAAGCCTATGACTTTCAAACTAGGAAATAATGGAGACCGAGTGAGTGGAGTGGATATATCATTTATTGTTAAGGTGTTGTTTGAAATATCAAGTGTGGTAAGGTTTTCCAGCTTGCCAAGCAAATTGACCTCTATGGTGCCACTGAAATTATTGGAAGACAATGAAAGAGATTCAAGATTCGTTAGTTCAAACAAAGATATGGGAAAGGACCCTTCTAAAAGATTGCCACTCAAATCAAGCGATTGTAAACTATACGAGGTGTTTGTGAAATCGAGTTGACCTTCAAATTTATTGTTGGAAAGATGAAGATAATGCAATGATGGTAGTGTGAAGATAGATGATGGAATGGTTCCAGTGAAGAAATTACTGTCTAAGTTTAGGTACTCTAAATTTACGAGATCTTGAAAGTTAACAAGCGATATTGTACCTGTGAAAGTGTTATCAGTGAGGTATATGCTTTGGAGTTGTTTGCACAAATGTAAAGCTGGAACTGAGCCAGAAAGGCGATTCCCTGACAGATCTAGATCAACAAGTTGGGTGAGATTTTGTAATGAATTGGGCAGTGTTCCACTAAATTGGGATGAAGAAAGATCCAGATTAGACAAGTTTCTTAAATTTCCAATTGAATTTGGAAGTGGACCAGAGAAATTTGTGTCACTTACGAACATGGTGTGGAGAGATCCATTTGGCAGGAAGTGATGAAAGAAACCAGAAAGATCATAATTATCTGATATATCAATATAGGACAATGTTGGTATTTGAAAGATCTTTTCTGGAAAAATTCCAATCAACTCGCAATCAGTAAGCTTCAAGGAGGTAAGACTTTTGAAATGGGCAAATGTTTCTGGAACAGGACATGCCAAGTTGTTATAACTAAGATCAAGGACTGATAGATTCTCAAGTCTTGCAAGGGAAGGAAGAAGTGGCCCTGAGAGATAACAGCTAAGCATGCTCAATTCTTCAAGAGTTGGAATTTGCAACAAAGCAGTCTGCCATTCTTGTGCTCCACCTGATACACTCACACCATCTAGATAAAGTTGTCTAAGTTTTGTGAGGTTTCTGACAAGTTCAAGGAGACTTGGGTTCTCAAGTTTCACTTCTTGTGCCTGTGATGAAAGATCAAGAGTGACCAATTTTGTGAGTTGAGAAATCTGTATTGGAACTTGCCCCACAAAGCCAGCATATGCCAAGCTCAGAGTAGTTAAATTCTCTAACTTGTTGAATGCAGATGGAATCTCCGAGTTGAAGTTGTTGTAAGACAAATTCAAATTCTGGAGGTGGCGTAGACTGAAAAGGCTGCTTGAATTGTCAAACCCACCAGCGATTGATTCTTCACTCAGGTCAAGACCAGTAACACGCCCCTCCTCGTCACATGTTACACCTCTCCACTCACAACAAGCACTTCTTTGATTCCATGAGCTTAGTTTGTTGGAACTCTCAGGTTCAAATGTAAGATTGTTCTTCAATTGCAAGAGCTGTGATCTTTCATCCTTATTGCATTGGTCAGAGACGATGTGAACAACGAGACACGTCCAACAGTAGACAGTGAAGTAAAACCATGAAACTAGTGAAATTTTCATTTGTTTCTATGGTTGAAGAGGTTAGAAAAGCTGGTAGGGTGGGAATGAATGGTTAGTAGATTCTAAATGAGAACAATCCCCTCAGCCATAGAGATTTCAAGTGAATTAGATGCTACCTCAGCTACAGAATGTGTAATTATTATATATGTTAACTATCTTTTTAGCCGTGCAATACACTGAACTTTTTATAGTCAATACCCGTCAATACCCGGAACACTTTTGTAGTCAATATCCGTGTCATACCCGAAACCTTTTATAGTCAATATTCGTGTCATACCCGAAACCTTTTATAGTCAATATCCGAATCATACGGAAATGTGTTGTTTCTTTAATTCTACAATTTTTTTAGTGGAAAGATGTAAAATTGTAGAAATTTTAATAATTTAAAAAATATATAAATTTAATTAAATTTTTTAAGTTGAAAGATAAAATTCACTAGAATAAAATACTATTAGAGATAGATATTAATTTATAGTTTGAAATATTTTTATATTATATTTTCTTTAAATATATCAGGTTTACAAATATATAGGAGGATAAGGTTTAAGGTCAGAATTTTAATAAAACCAATGACAAGTCAGAGAGAGAAGAAAGAAAGTTTTAGAAGTTAAGTTTTAAGGGGAAGAAGGAAAAAGTGAAAAGTAAGAAGTAAGGGGAGTTTACATTTTTTTTTTCTTTATTTATCCTTTTGCATGTTTGTGTTTTGATTCGGCAGAAGGTAGTGAAGGATAGCGTACAGTTGTAACTTGTACCGCAGGTGTATTTTGCTAATTGTGGAGGAGTCGTCGCAGGTGAGGAAGAAAAAAAAACTCATGCCATCGGATGAAGGTGTTCAAAACACGGTTTCTATATGAAAACAATTAGTGAATACAAAAGAAAACCATACCCAGGGCATCTAAACAACATGAACTTGTGTTAAATAAAAGAAAACTTACCTTTAGTGTTGGTCTCACAAGTCGCTACAAGTGTTGGGAGGCTTGAGAAGAGAAAGTGTGAAGAAATAGTGAAAGGGAAATACTCTCGCACTATTTTCTTTAATTCTTTAAACAACAGATGACATCAGATTGTATAAGGCTTGACATCATATACATTTTAGACATTGAATTCTGTGAGAGATCTTATGTTTCATGAGTACGTGAAAATGACTTTCACATTGCATTTTTTAATGTTTTAAACCCATTAGGTGTCACCCCTAACAAAATCTATTTTTAAAGATCATATGACGTTAGTATCCCTCCAAATAGATGTCTAAAGGTGATATGACGTTGATCCCCTTTAGTGTCGGACGCCAAACTTTTATTTTATTTATAAAAAAAGCCACCAATAATTTTTAACGTTAATTTTTCTCTTGGTTGATGTTGAATGAGAGATGTTATACGTCCATTTTGCAATACTATTTATATACAAAGTTTGAGTACTTTTTTTTTTTTTAAAATAAACTTTGTATAATATGAATGTTACTTCATCAATTTTATTTATATATCATTAGACGATATATGATGGCAACCTCCTTGGCTAGGTTGAGTCAAAGCTAGGAGATGTGCATGTATGGGTGTTTCCTTGGATGAATGGTGTGGAAATGTGATGGTAAATTGTCCAAGGATGATGAGATAAGGTATGGATGGGGTAGAAGCTCAAATCCTCTGGGATATATGGTGGTGGTGGTGTAGTGTTTGGTGGCTTCAAGAGAGGTTGCTATCAATATAGCATGATTGCATTTAGCAAGACTCTCATTAGTACATTGACACGTTCAATACTACACCGACTTATGTACTAGCACGTTTACTATGGCTTTTTCATAAACGGGTTATTCATAACTCATTTTCATTTAACGATGTGATTTTCATAAAGATAACACTTTGTCAAGTATCTTTTTGCTTAACGTTGCTCATTAGTCCTCAAGACATGTGAAGTTGCTAAACGATCTTGACCTTTCTCTTAGCAAACTTTCTCTCTTCTTATAGTACTAATTAGTTGTGTTATAGCTAATGTTTTGTATTATATCTCTTCTCAACAGTGAAGTTTCGTCCTTTAAACAATATATGTTGTGAGTCTTACTTGATCGACTCTTATGCTCAGTGTTTTGCTAGTTTTACTTGGATATTCTTGTACCTGTTGTTTTGTGATTGTATGTTTTTAGACATATTATGTGTAGACTTTTTCTATGCTCCTATATTATTTCAGCTTATCTCTTTTGTCATTTAACACCTAATTTAGCTTTAGAAGTAACCTTGATTAGGCTTATTGCATAAATGCTTCTAATCTAGATGTTTTTCTTTGTGACATATTTTTTGTGCTAGGTGGGTAACTAGATGGTTTTAGTATTTAGAGGTTTTATCTTTTATAATCATAAGAGACTGTAATTTATTCTCTATGTCTATGCTCTTTTATATTTTTAGAAATTTGATTACCCAAGACTATTTTGTTCAAGGTTGTCAAACTCGAGAGTTTACGTAAACTCGTGAGAGTCCAGTAAACTCGACTCGTAAACTCGAATCGTAAACTCGTAAGAGTTTACTTTACATGAAAAAAAAATATAAATAACATCCTAATTCAAATAAAATAACAAAATTATATAAATTGAAATACATAAATTCATAGAAATATTACTCATAAAAATAGAATGTAAAATATAAATTAAAAATTATTTTTTTAATTAAAAGTAGGTTGTATTCTATAACAGCTTTAAAATTCAAAAACATTTTTTAATGAAAAAGTATGGCAGAATAGCAGTATGGTATGCAGCGGATGCAGCTTTAAAATTCAAAAAGTACCTTCTTTTAATAAAAAGAATGCAGAGCGGTAACAGCTCCAAAAAAAAAAAACATTTTTTAATAAAAGACATGAAAGTGAGGATTGTAATGTTTAAAAGAAAGAAAACGGGGTTGGGGAGATTGTAACGTTTAAAATGAAAAAATACGAAGAGTGCAAATCGGAAGGAGCGAGACCGAAGCTGTGAGACCAGAAGCTATGACAGCAACACGAAGGCGACTGGACAGAGAGTGTGACCCAGGTGATTGGAGTGCGACCACGGTGATCACGAACCGGAGCGGACGAAATGCGACCACCAACGACGGTTGGATGGAGCGCGAAAGTTAGGAGATGAAACCCGATCAGAAACGCAAACTGGAGAGTGAAGCACGGTGAGAATGTTGAGGAACAAGGTATTCAATTGCCAAAAAGTTTTTCGTTTCTACCCGTTTTAAACTCGTCAAATCGCGGCAAAATCGCGATTTCATACGTTTTTACCAAGTTCATGAACGAGTCCACCGAGTTCACTCAAAAAACGAGTTCACTGCCGAGTTAACTCAACAACCTTAACTAAACACTCAAACTCGTCCGAGTTAGCGAGTTAACTCGCGAGTTTGATAACCATGATTTTGTTTAATGTTTTTTATTAAACTTCAAAACCAAAGATGTTTTAGACGATCCTAGTCTCTTTCTTAGACAATCTTGTCTTAACATGTATATTCAATCATACACTTCATAAGATTAAGGGAATATCTTATGTTTAGATAGACATGTACCACCCCTAATTTTAATAATCTGTCAGAGTAATCAACCATTCAATCAATAGTATAACAAAGCAATCAATAATGTAATAGGATAGACATATTTGAGACATCAGACCAAAGTGCTTGTTAAATAATTATGTTATAGGTTCAAAATAATCCCACCTTTGAAAAAAGTTCATTAAGGTCCCATATTTCGTTAAAAAATGTTCAATAAGGTCCTTTTCGCTGACACCATTAAAATCATAACGGTGTAAATGCCACAGTAGCCAAGCCTCAGTGAGCTGTTTAGTTGGATGATTACGTGGCACTGTAAAGTGAAGTGAGTTGGTAGAAATGTTTAAAGTTGAGGTTATTATGTTTAATAAAAGGGGTGGTTAGGGTTCGTTCAAGTTGTTCACATTTTTTAGCATAATGGTTGTGGGTAAATAGAAATGGCTTCTTCCCAAGGTTATTCTTCTTGTTCCAAAACAACGTGGGAAAGAAATTCCAAATCCACAAATGATGGTGGTTGGAGGGGAGGTAGGATAATCCCTCGTTGCAAGTGTGGTGATTATGTCGTGAGCAAAGTGGCGAGAACTCCACAAAATGCTGGCAGACAATTTTGGGGATCTCGTCATTACAAGTTTTTTGAATTCCCTTGTCACTTTATTTGGAATATATTTGTTCATAGATTGATGAGTTAGAATCAATTTTAGTGGCTTATTTGGTGCATAACAGGGTGGATCTTCAAGAGGCATGTACTGTAACTTTTTCAAATGGTGTACTGAAGAAAATAATGAGGAAAGAGATGATGAAATTGTCAGGCAAAGAAGGAGGATTTTTGATCTGAAAATTTTTGTCCAAAAGTTGCATAAAAGGATAAACAACAAAATCAAATTAAACCCTAACCCCCAAATTTAACAGAAAATATTTAAACAACAAATTTATACCCCTAAAATCATCGTCAATTGAACAAAATACGTATATCTAACAAAATCAAATTAAACCCTAATCCCTAAATTCATACCCCTAAATTTATACTCCCAAATTCAACAACAAATATTTAAACAACAAATTTATACCCCCAAAATCATCATCAATCGAACAAAATACGTATATTTAACACAAAATCAAATTAAACCCTAACCCCCAAATAAAACAACAAGAATATCAATTAATTAGGTTAGATTAGGAACACTTACCTCACGTACGTATGATGTTCCAATTACACCTTCAAGGAATCAGCAGCCAACACTGATTACAACACCACTTTTAGAACAATGTTGAACCCGGAAATGAAGAAATCTCTCTTAGATAAAGGTATTTTTCTTTAACCCAGACTTAACCTACCACCTACCTTACGTCATTTTATTTTTTCTTAAATATTTACACATTACAATCACTTCACAGTGCCACATAATCATCCAACTAAACAGCTCACCGAGGTTTCGCCACGCTAGCATCTACACCATTATGATTTTAACGGCGTCAGCGAAAAGGACGTTATTGAACATTTTTTAATGAAATGTGGGGCCTTAGTGAACTTTTTTCAAAGGTAGGATCATTTTGAACCAAACCTCCAAAAGAAGGGATCAAATGATGTATTAAACCTATGCTATATGAAAGATTTGTGACTTCCATAATTCAACATCATTAGAGAAAAAAAATGGTGCCAAAGAATTATACGAAAATTAAACGAATTTGAAATAAGCCAAAGTAATTGTCCAAATAAATAATTGCAAAATTAAAATAGAATGCATCGATGCAGAGTCTTCAGCGTTTAGCAAATTCTTCTCCTCCTTATTTGGTAACATCAAGAATGAGAGGATAGACAATCACTGCTTAGAGGGTGGTGGTGGTTGTTGTTGGTCTGGTTTCTGGAAGATTTTGGCCATTGCATTATTAAGGGTGTTCATGAGGGTTTGAAAATTGGCTTGTTGTTCTTCCTTGTTTGCTTGGAACATTGCGAAAATTTTAGTTTCTTGATGTGCATTGTTGTCAACAATCAAGTGATGGGCATGGTTAGGATGTTGTTAAAGTTTAGATCAGTGGGTAAAGGAGGTAGGCCTGGAAAGGTGATTAGAGTCGCATTTGCTTAATCTGTGGTAGCGCATAGGGGATTACATAGGTGCATTGCGTTTTCTCAATTCGGTTTTATGAAAACTGTTTTAGTCTTAGCTTAGTTGATTAATTCTTGTTGAATTAAGGGTGCGAGTAGCAGTTGGATTATTGTTAATCTGGGACTGAAAACATTGTAGTTGAACTAGTAACCAGCATGTCCTTAATTTGTGTTTTAATTCGTCTTTTGCTCTGTTAATTTAGTTTGCACATTCTGCTCAAAAAAACCTCCCACTACGTGTTTGATCCTTTGACTGAACCAAAATTGGTCCTTGAGAGATGACCAAGGAGTTATTGCCTAGTATACTGCATTTAATCTACGACATTGATTTGAGTCAAGCACGACATCGATGATCAAAATTTGGCGTCGTTGCTGGGGACCAACAGTTTTCTTAGGTTCAGTGTGTTATTGTGTGTTTTGTTTTGTGTGTGTGTTCTGTTTGGACTTGTGTGTGTGTGTGTTTTGTTTTGTTTTGTGATGTTTGTGTGTTTGAGTTGTTCATGTTCAATCAAGCCAGAATTAGGAAATTGGTGTTATTCGGCACGTTTTGGCAAGAAAATGCAATGGAAGAGTTTTTCATTTTGGTCGCTAGAGCTGTTACTTTTCATTGAAATTTTTTGTGTGCACTTCTTTTGGTTTATATTTTGATAGAAAAATCCCAAAAGCAACTATGGTAGTCTCATTTCTGAGATACAAAAATTTTTGAAAGCAAGATTTGTGAAAACTTCAGACTGTCATAACTTTTGCTCCTTTTATCAGAATTAGACATATTACATATGCTTTTGCTCATATTTCCAAAAAGAGACTATTTTCTGTTTTATTTTTATTTTTCTAGTTTTATTTCCATATTTTTCCAAATTTTCTTTTAGTGGTTAAAATAGTTACCCTTTGAATTTTGTTTTGAAAGTTTTTGTGCTATCTTTTCATGATTTTAGGGTGTTGCTAAAAATTTTCAGCTCATTTGGATACTGTTTAAGTATACTTGTAGTTTTACCTCTATATGCATGCTTGTGTGTTGGAATCGCATGATCTGTGTTGACTAATCCAGGACTTCCACCACCCTTTGATCCTGAATTAAATAGTATTATTTTTAATAATCCGAGCATTCTCCTTCTGTATGTCTACCTATTTCGGTTTTGTGCATACTATTTCTTTTGCCTATGCCTCTGCCTCTGATTATGATTCTCATTTATATTTTGCTGATTTCTATACTAAAAACAATATGGCTTAACCTCCAACTTGTGAGAGGACTCTTTGGGATTCACTTGATGAGGATGTTCCATACATTATCAACACTAGACTAGGCCTTGCAGATGAATTCCCTCGTAAACATCTAAAGGAATTCCACATAATCTACTGCACAATAAAACCTCCACATGTCCCGGAAGATCACATTTTCTTAAAAGCATTTCAGCATTCATTAGAGGGAGTAGCAAAGGATTGACTATATTGTCTTCCTCTAGGGTTCATCATTGGTTGGGAAGATCTTAAGCGATTCAAAGAAACAAGCTTGTGTGGCATTATCTACCACAGAAGTCGAGTACATAGCAACTAGAAGTTGTTGTGCTCAGTCTCTTTGGATCAAGTGCCAACTAGAGACCATGGCATATCATTAGATCATATTCCTTTAAAATGTGATAACACAAGTGCAATCAATTTGACTAAAAATCTGGTTCTTCATTCTAAAACTAAGCATATTGAAATAAGGCATCATTTCATACGAGACCACATCCTCAAGGGTGAAATTAAGGTCGAATATGTAGACACCTTACATCAATGGGCAGATATTTTCACAAAACCATTGAACAAGGAAAGATTTAAATCAATTTTACTATGCTTGTATGCGAATGAGTTGTTGATTACTGTTACATTCATACATTTGCATACGCATATTTTACCTGTGATAATTCTTATATCATATTGATTCTAAAATGCTTGATCTAGAAAGATCTTGAAAGGTTTTGTAGGAACATTGCTTACTGGATGAATATAACTGGAAAGATCAACTCACAGGACATCAATGAAGTTGATTAAAACTGAGAGCAAATCAACTGTGTATCAACAGGGGTTTAAAGATTCCAATAATTGGATTTATGCTCTGGTATATACTGTGAAACTGCATTGTGCATCTATGTTTAATGATTAAAACATGCATAATATCAGGGGGAGCATTGCATATTTCTTGAGATGTTTCACATGCCTTCATTTAAGGGGGAGAGAATATATTAAATCATGTGAATATCTTTGACATGGGTGTTAGAATCGCTGCAACGGAATTATTAGCGTGGAACAAACCAAGAGGGGGGAGTGAATTGGTTATATACTTTTATCGTGCCTTTTATTATTTTTCTCTTAATTTTTCTTACTAAGCAGATAATTAAATATAAATAAGAGAGTAAGGG
>NC_028358.1:30205034-30211590 GCF_000741045.1 Vigna radiata var. radiata
GTTTTAATCGATTAAAACTGGGTTTAATCGATTAAAACAGCTTGTGGTTGATTCTCAACAATAAATTAATCAAGTATAAGTTACATGAATCAACCATACTACATATTTGAGCACTATTACATCAACTTTGATTATTATAAAAGCTTTATAAAATACAGAGATCTTCAATTTGTTTTTATGGATCTTGACTTGTGCAAATCTGTTCATCATCAAAAATTCATCTTTTATTTTTGCTAACATTCTCCCCCTTTTTGATGATGATCAAAAATTCTCCTGAGTTTAAAGCTTTTTAATAATCTGAAACAAACACAACTCACGAAGGGCGAGATTATTAGAAAAATAAAGAGTTTAAACTATCTTCTCCCCCTTTTTGATCATAAGAAAAAAATATGTGTTCCCCCTTAATAAAAAGAAAGTATGCATAGAAGAAAAAGAAATGAACAACAATTATTTTTATTGAATTTAAAAAACAGATGCATACAATCATAAAGATAAACAACAAAACAAACAAGGAGAATCTAGAAATCATCACTTGCGTCACTATTAAAGTGTCGCTCTAATCCTGAAATCCTAGTGTCTAGATTCTTGAGATGAGTACATATTTCTTTGTGGCGAGTGTTTTGAATGTTCATCATCTCATTTTGGAGGTGAGCCATCTCAGTCATTTGTCTAGAGAGACTCTCTAGACTATATTCCTCATTCACTTGAGATGGGCCAGCAACATGTGTGGGGTCAGGCATGGGGGTATCCGCAACTTCGTCTTCATTATCTTGCCCAATAATGGCATCATCAGGGTGAATATAGGTGAGTCCTTATTTGATAAAACCCATTTGCCTCAGGGAGTTACCTCCAACCTTATGACCCGGAAGGACAGTCTCATGATGTTCATTTGTGACATCTACTCCTTTGTACACACAAAATTGGGAAACAAGAAGAGGATATGGAAGAGGTGCAGCATCTAACCTTTTGGCCTTGAACATTATTGTCTGAATCAGGTGAGGCCAATTGAGTGGAATGCTCTGAAGCATTCCATACATAATGATGAGATCAGTCTCAGAGCATTGGGCATGATTTGACCCTCTAGGGCACAATAGCCACACAATAAGGTAGTGCAAGAGGCGTTCTTCCATCTTGAGTCCAAGCAAGGAAGAAACGAGCATTGTGTTGTCGAGGATTGCGGAGAAATGACTGGTACACCGCTATCTTGTTGAATTGAGCAAAGTCAGTTGGAACAATTTGAGAATTTTCTAAAACAGGGACTTTTGCTACATTTGTCCAAATGTCATTGTCCAAGACAATGTCGACACCTTTCACCCTTGTTTGGAAAACCCCATCACGAACCTTTAAATTAAAATAGAAGACGCGAACAAGATCAGGATAATACCTTCCACGGAGTTCCATTATGTGTTGAACCCCTTGTTCAATTATGAGATTGGGAAAGGAGAAGTTGTAGGATGTATACCAAGCAAGATCAACGAATTTTTGCTTGATGAGCTTCCTTTCCTTCCAAAATTGTGAGAATGACTGTTGATCTTGCTCATCGGAAAGCCACCCTTCTATGGTAGCATCTCTTCTGCGAACATTACTCTCCGAAACTTCACTGGTTCTTCTCCTCCTTCTTCTTGAAGGTTTAGCCATTGAGATGGATGGAAAGCAAAGATTTTGGAGAAAGAAAGGAGAAAGCAAGAGAGATATGCTCAAGATTGGTTCAAGTATGGAAAGTGGGAACCAAGTGGGGCATAAATAGGCTCAAGAAGGCTCCCTAACGTGCAGAATTTGAGAATTTTCCCGTTAATAGCCGTTGAGAGCCGTTGGCAACGACTAGTTTAATGAAAATTGCAGAGTTTTCGAAAAAAAATGTCTAGAGCGCATTTAATCGATTAATTAATCGATTAATACTTGGATTAATCGATTAATCTATTCGTAAATGTATAGGTAACGCTTTTAATCGATTTACACGCAGATTAAACACGTTAAACAACGAAAATTGCAATATTAGGCCCAAAAATGCCTATTATGCTATTTCTAATATGCCTAGATCTCTTCTAAGCTCAAAAAATCTATCCTTAGGCAATGCTTTGGTGAGAATGTCCGCTAATTGATGCTTAGAATCTATGAACTCCATTTCACAATCACCTTTTTGGACATGATCTCTAAGGAAGTGATGCCTAATTTCTATATGATTGGATTCAATCATACCTCTGTATTTGGTCTGACTTACCTTTTTACCTGTCTCATCTTTGTCTAAGTAGCAGGATGTTCCCATGGGAGTTGATGCTTCTTTAGCATTGTCCATCTCAAACTTTTTAAGGATTTCCCTGCAATACTTGGTTTGAGATATAAAGGTTCCTTCCTCCATTTGTTTGATTTGAAGTCCGAGGAAGAAAGTAAGTTCTCCCATCATTGACATCTCAAATTCTCCCTGCATGGACTTAGCAAAATTCTCGCAAAGAGTTGAGTTAGATGAACCAAAAATAATATCATCTACGTATACTTGAACAATTAGAAAATGTTTTCCAACTCTTTTAATAAATAATGTTGAATCAAATTTTCCTCTGTTGAAATCATTTTCTATAAGAAAATTGCTAAGACGTTCATACCAAGATCTAGGTGCTTGTTTTAAACCATATAGTGCTTTCTTTAATTTGTAGATGTGATTTGGGTATTTAAAATCCTCAAANCCTGGTGGTTGTTCAACAAATACATCTTCTTTGATATAACCATGTAGAAAAACACTTTTAACATCCATTTGAAATAATTTAAATTTCATTATAGATGCATAAGCAAGAAGTAGGCGTATTGCCTCTAACCTGGCAACTGGAGCGTATGTCTCATCATAATCTATACCTTCTTCTTGATTATATCCTTTTGCCACAAGCCTAGCTTTATTCTTGGTGATGTTTCCTTCTTCATCCAGTTTGTTTCTGAACACCCACTTTGTTCCAATTACTTGATGAGTGTCTTTTCTGGAATTAATTCCCACACTTGATTTCTTTCAAACTGATTGAGTTCTTCTTGCATTGCGATACACCATTTTTCATCTTGAAGGGTTTCTTTAATATTCTTTGGTTCAATCTGTGACACAAAAGCAACATTCATACAATAATTTACAATATTACTTCTTGTGTTTACCCCTTCTGTGATATCGCCAATTATGTTGTCCAAAGATAATCCTCTAGGTTGTCGCCATATTTTATTTAAATCTTCATCTTGAGGATTGTCATGATTCTTCTCTTCATTTGTCTCCTTTGATGAATCTTCACTTGTACATCAGATTCTTCTGACTCAAGAGGTTTTGCCTCAAGGACCACAATTTCATCAAAAGTAACATGTATGGATTCCTCTATTGTGAANNTTTTCCTATTAAAAATTCTATATGCTTTGCTTGTTAAAGAATATCCAAGAAAAATTCCTTCATCAGCTTTTGAATCAAATTTTCCCAAATTTTGTTTTCCATTGTTTAAAACATAGCATTTGCATCCAAAATTTTTTAAATGGGAAACATTTGGTTTTCTTTTTTTGAAAAGCTCGTAAGGAGTACGTTTTAAAATAGGTCGAATTATCATTATATTTAAAACATAACAAGCAGTACTTACAGCATCAGCCCAAAATTGTTTAGGAACATTATTTTCATTTAACATAGTACNAGCAAGTTCCTCTAAGGATCTATTNTTTCTTTCTACAACTCCATTTTGTTGGGGAGTTCTAGGTGAAGAAAAGTTATGAGAAATACCATGTTCTTCACAAAAATTTTCAAATAATTCGTTTTGAAATTCACCACCATGGTCACTTCTAATAGCTTTTATTTTTAGATCCTTTTCATTTTGAACTAAAACAACAAACTTTTTAAATTCTTTAAAAGCTTCAGTTTTAAGAGTGAGAAACAAAGTCCAAGTGTATCTTGAAAAATCATCAACAATAACCAAAGCATAATAGTTTCCACCAAAACTTTTTATCCTTGAAGGACCAAATAAATCCATATGTAAAAGTTCTAAAGGTTTTAAAGTAGAAACAATATTTTTTGAATGAAAGGAATTTTTAACTTGTTTACCCTTTTGACATGCATCACACAATTTATCTTTTACAAACTTTAATTTAGGTAAACCAATTACTAGATCTCTAGATATAAGTTTGTTTAATTGTTGCATATGTATATGAGCAGCACGCCTATGCCATAACCATGGGTTTTCCTCTTTAACAACTAAACATGAAATATTTTTNTTTGATGCATTTTCTAAATCAATTAAATAAATATTATTATGTCTAACTCCTTTTAATGCAACTTCAGAAGAATCATTCTTAAAAATAGTGCAAGAATTCTTTTCAAAGGTTACCTTGAATCTTTTGTCGCACAGTTGACTTATGCTAATTAAGTTGTGCCTTAGTCCTTCTACGTATAGCATGTCTTTGATCATCAAGGTGTCTTTGCTTCCTATATCCCCTTTTCCAAGAATTCTTCCTTTGTTGTTGTCACCATAGGACCATAGGTAACAAAGCCTTGTTCCTTTTCTTTAAAATTTGTGAACTTTGTCTTGTCTTCTGTCATGTGTTTTGAGTAACCACTATCAAGACACCACATGACTTTTCTTGATTTCTGTAATACCTGCAAAATAAAAAACAAACAAGTTATTTTAGGTACCCAACTTTTTTGTATGGGCCCTTTTGGGTTAGATTCAAATTATTTAGCAACCCAAACATATCTTCCACTAGAAACACCAAAATGTTTAATTTTGCATTTATTTGAGGTATGGCCTTTTCTCATGCAGTAAAAACAGGATACAACATTTGTGTTTCTGTTAATCGTTCCTTTTTCTACCCATGCTCTGCGGGTTCTATATTTATTTTTAGGAACAAATTTCTTAGCAGCTTTATTTTCAGAAATTTTACTACATTCTCCAGTAGTTGTATTTTCAGAAAAATATTTGAATTTTATGCAAGATTCACATTCATTATTAGCAATATATTTTTCTTTTTTCATAATATAAAACTTTATTTTTCAAATTTCTGATTTCTTCTGCTTGATATAAAAATTTATTTTTCAAACTTCTATTTTCTTCAGACAAATTTGTAAATTCAGTTTTCGAAGCATCATTTACTTTAGAAAGATTTTCAGAAGTAAATTTTAAATTTTCATTTTCTTCAAGAAGGCTGTCAAATTCAGATTTTAAATTTTTAAAATCCTTTTTCAGCTTTTTATGAGAAACATCTAATTTTTCAGATTCAATTAATAATGCAGCATATGTTTCATGCAATTCATCTTCATCAATGTGACTATCATTATCAGAATAGTGTGAATTACTTACTTGGTTGTCATTATCATCATCTGCCATCAAACAGATGTTGGCTTCTTCATCTGAGTCGCTTGAATCTGAAATGGTCTCATTGTCATCTTCCCATGCAATGTAGGCCTTCTTTTTCTTGAAGAATCTTTTCTCCTTTTTGTCTTCACCCTTCTTTTGATTTGGGCAGTCTGCTTTTAGATGCTCCTTTTCTCCACAGCCGTAGCATCGGTAATTTGAGGAAGATACTTGATTATCTTTCTTTTCGTATCTAAATCTTCCTTTACCTTTAGACTTCATGAACCTGTTTAATCTTTTGATCACAAGACTTAAATTTTCCTCTTCATCTGAGTCTTCATCTTCCGATTTACCTTTGCTTCTTTCAACCTCAGACTTTAATGCCAAACTCTTCTTGTTGTTTTTGGCTTTTGCTTCTTCTTCATCAAGTCTTCCAAGATCTAGTTCATGTNCCCTCAATTTTCCAAAGAGTGCCGCCATAGTCATGGTGTTGAGGTTTTGTGACTCCGAGATTGTAGTCACCTTTGGTTGCCACGACCTGTCTAAAGACTTCAAGATTTTAATGTTAAGTTCATCGGTATCAAATGACTTACCCAGTCCAATGAGATGATTGACAATGTTGGTGAAGCGTTTTTGAACGTCTGAAATTGTTTCTCCTTGCTTCATCCGAAACATTTCATACTCTTGGATTAAGGAGTTCTTCCTTGCCCTCTTTACATCATTTGTTCCTTCATGCGTCACTCTGAGTACGTCCCACATTTCTTGAGCAGTTTTGCAGACAGAGACCCTGTAGTACTCATCAACAGTCAATGCTGATGCAATGATATTCTGGGCTTTCACGTCATTCTGAAACCTTTTCTTTTCTTCAGTGGTCCATTGATCACGGGGCTTTGGTTCCTGTGTATTGTTAGTAGGAACAGAAGAGCCAGACGCAATAACATCCCAAATTTCACTATCAATAGATTCAATAAATATTTGCATTCTTACCTTCCAGAATGCATAATTCTCACCTGTGAATAGTGGGGGTCTATTGATTGATGCACCATCTGCAAAGGTTTGATGTGATCCTGCCATTTGAATGACTATCAAAGCAAGCTCTGATACCAATTGTTAGAATCGTTCCAACGGAATTATTAGCGTGGAACAAACCAAGAGGGGGGGGGGGTGAATTGGTTATATACTTTTATCGTGCCTTTTATTATTTTTCTCTTAATTTTTCTTACTAAGCAGATAATTAAATATAAATAAGAGAGTAAGGG
>NC_028358.1:30212275-30246020 GCF_000741045.1 Vigna radiata var. radiata
GTTTTAATCGATTAAAACTGGGTTTAATCGATTAAAACAGCTTGTGGTTGATTCTCAACAATAAATTAATCAAGTATAAGTTACATGAATCAACCCTACTACATATTTGAGCACTATTACATCAACTTTGATTATTATAAAAGCTTTATAAAATACGGAGATCTTCAATTTGTCTTTATGGATCTTCACTTGTGCAAATCTGTTCATCATCAAAACTTCATCTTTTATTTTTGCTAACAATGGGGAGCATCATTATTTGTTTTTTATGATAATCTGATGCATCTTTGTATGCTTGATTATCTTAATATCAATTTCATTGTGCTTACCTTTTTTGCTAATGCCCAAAGGGGAAGAATTATGTTGATTGGTAATTGATTGGTAATCTGTATTGAGTTGTGCAACATGGTTGATTATTAATTATGGTTGTGCATCATAAAAAAGGGGAAGATTGTTGAGATTGTTGATAGGGGGAGCACAAGTTTAGCTGAACCCACAATCTCAGTAATATTTGAGTTTTTGGTGATGACAACGCATAATTCATAACACATGTGTACTGTGTTACAAAGTCGATTACATGTGTGTCGCATTTGACTAAGTCTGGTATTATTTTGAAATTATGATAATGCTTGATATAAGTATCTAACGTTCATATTTTCAAATATGTTGACCAAGCATTAAATGTCATTCGACAGCATTAATTGTGAATTCAATTAGTTCTTGTGATTGTTGTTAACTGCTATAATTGATTTGTTATATTCGACTGCATTAGTAGCTTAGTCAATTAAAATTCATCTGTGATGTGTTATTCTATAAATTGATGCGAATTGGAATTTTGTACGAACTTTTGTGAATCTAACAGTTTGTGATATCTTTTGCAGAAAGTGTAATCTTACAAAAAGAGTGAAAGAGCTCCAAGAAAAAAGAAGTGACTGTAGTGATCATCTACCTGTGATTTCTTGAAGAACAAGTTTATTGCGTTTCCAAAGGTTGATCAATTCTGCACATTTAGGTGTAACCTGTGAGATCAGAGTTTACAATCTTTTGAAGATTGGATTGAGGTTTCTTGTTTTGACTACAGAAAGAAGAGAGTGTGGCGTTCTTGACTTTGAGAGTGTCTCAAAGGGTTTAGACAGTAGGAGATGGGATTCTTGTTGCTGGTCTAGTTGTTGTACTGCCTATATTTTGATTAGAGGGTTAGAGAGGTGTTTTACATTTTTGACGTGAGGTCTTCTGTAAAAACCTTTATCATTATGGTGCATTTACTTCCCGTGGTTGGAAGGACACTAGATGTAGGCAGGTTGGCCGAACCAATATAAAAACGCAGTGTTTGAATCTTCTGATCCCTACTCTTTTACGTTTAATCGACTTTATTCTGCACTCATTTGATTAAGTTTTTGCTGCATTAAAAGGTCTTTTTACCTTGGTTTCAAGAAAGCATTAAAGACATATCTTTTTGTGAAAAAGATTTCAAAAGATTTCATTATATATTTCACCAATTCACCCCCCTCCCCACTTAGTGTGAGAAATTGAGCCATTTTATTTTAACAACCATAGAATTGTGCATTGTGTTGGTATGATGACTATGAGTTGCCAATGAGACCTATCATGAATCACAAATAGTTAGCGGATTAGTTAAGTAAACTTTAAAAAAAATTTACATTTTGTAACACATACCCATTAATGTATGGTGTAAGGTATATGTCTCCTTTTAACTCAACCATCCATGTTTGCAAATATTTTTGCTTGCTATCAAGTTTGTTATCAAAAGGTCGAATGTTCTAAGATTCAACAATCCGTGTAAAGTTGCAAACATATGTGTAAAGTTGGAGCATCTTGGATACAACTCTTGCTCTGAATCATTCTTAAAAGAATCATACAAATTAGGTCTTCCAAAAAATTTTTCACCAGCATCATGTATCATTTAAATGATCACTCAAACATTCTTTCACATAATCTGTTCCCAGTGGCGTTGTAGCTTTGTCTAGTACTTCTCCATGCCAAGTCATAACTATATAAGTTCTCATTATACCGAATATGAATACATGGTCACGCATATTGCCTAAGTCTTGAAGTATTTGATTAAGACAACGAACATAAAGACAAAAATATGTCTCGTTCATAGGGTCTGTGTTTTGTTGAACATATTTCAAGAACTCTGAAACTACCTTTTCATATTCTTGACCGATGCGATGTTCATTCATCTAGCTTCGATCAATACTATGTTCATAACAAACTTCATCAGTCTTAAATTTTTAACTCTCACAAGGTTAGGCCCTACCCATATGGAAAAAAATATTTTTCATAATTGCTAACACACGTACTAAGAAATCTAACATGATAAATTTGATAAAATTTCAGCAGTATTTCGCATTTGTTTCCGAATACACGAAATAAAAGTGGTCACGGATGACCACAACCAAATATTCATCTAGAGAACAATACAAATAATCTCAACTGAAATTTTATCAAACTTATCCACAAACTTCAACATACATGTTATAGAAAATTATGAAAAATAATTTTTGCAAATTGTCCAATCGGACAATTAAAAATTTAATACAAACAATTAAAAGTTTAGTCGCTTGTGTTAAATCTCAAATGAGAACTAGGTTTCACTCAATGATTTCATACTACAAATATATTCAAAATTTAATCAACAATAAATTGCCAAATTTCAATTAAAAACTTTACCTAACATGAAAATCATAATTAACACATCAAACTTAATCAATCATGTATACTCAAGAGGCAATGTGTAATAGAAAAACTAAACATCACATCTCCAATAATCATTAACCATGACATCTCAAAACTAAAATCACATATTCAATAACTAATAACCAATAACCAATCACATGTCTAGAAAAACCAAAAGAACACACCTTCTTGGAGGGCTGAAAATCTTTATCATCGTAAGTGTGGAGGAAAGTTGTTTTCAAGCAATGAAGATTAGGCACTTTATGCCGCCTTCGAGATCTTTCAACTCATGCAAAAATCTCCACCATAAGCCAAAATTAATCGGTGTAAACGAAATTTAATTGGTACAAACTAAATTAATTGGAAGAAATCAATGCAAAAATACCTTTCAGCAATGGCAAACATGAACGAAGCAGCAATAGCGAAAACCCAAAACGAAAATGCAAAAGCAAAGTGAGGCTCGTGTTCTAAATTTTGGAGTTTAACCAGGCATTAGACGTCGGTCCCTCCCCCCGACGTCTAAATGCTATAAGACGTCGGGCCCCCTCCTCATCTGACGTCTTGCCATAAAAAATCCATATTGGTACAACTTTCAGAGTATTTTCGCAACTTATTGATGTTTGTGGAAGAGAACCCGACGTCTAATAGACGTCTGCTCTGTTATGTCATCTTTCAGTTCTGATTGATGTCCGTGAAAGAGAACTATATGTTTGAAAAAGTGACCTTTCATTTCTGATTTTGTAGCTTTTGAGAGAGGGTTTGACGTTTGTAAGACTATTTTATTTACAAAATTGTCACCGATCATCTTTTACGTTGATTATTCTATGATGGACCTTATACGCATGACATTATACACATGTTATACGTTATTTTTATAATAATGTAATATTCAGTCAATATGAAAATTCCCGATTAAAATAAGATATCTTTAAATTATTTATCACCCTTGTTTTCTTCCTAAAAAAGAGTAATAATATTGTCTAAAACCAAATAAAATAAGGGAAGAAATTTAATCATTTTAAATAAATAAATAAACAAAATGTCAAAGTCATTTATATATCTTCCAAAAAAGTTAAAAAATGAAAATCTCAACAAATATCAAACAATAGTGTTTGGAAAATCGCATTAGCAAGGAATTCTTTTAAAAGGGATGACAATAGATAGTTGGATAGGAGTTTAACTATCCCTATTTTTGAAATACTAATTTATCTTCATTTTTATTCACTTACTAACATGTATAACATTTTTGTATTATTCCATCATAAAAGTATATTTGGATCCACCCCTTTTATTGTTGCAAATATTAATTAAATAATTTATATGAAAAAAAATAATTAAAAACATGGTTAAGGATACATGATGCTAACAAATATTTAATGTAAGAAAGATGAAATGACACATTATCATGAACAAAAGATATACAAAAATAAAAATATAAAAACTGTAAAAATTGTCTTAAAAATTCAATTAAATCGAAGTTTATGCTTATGATACAGTCGTTTGAAGAAAACTTAAAAAAAAATATAATTAAAATTATGATAAAAAAAAGTATCTTTAAAATTTGATGAACTTTACAAATATTAAACAAAGTAAAACCATCAAGAGAGATAATTGAAATTTATGCGCTAAAAAAAGGAAAAATTTTCTAAATAAAAAAATTAAAAAGGACTAAAGAGATTATAGAAAATAAGTTTTTTAAGTTATCTATTAAACAATGAATGTTTAATTTTAATATTTAAAACATGGACAAGTATATATGGATGAGACAGGTAGATGGGTGGGATGAGAACGAAATAAACGAATACTTATATATACTTTTTTGTTACGATACCTAATTTAAAAGAATTAAGTATTACCAATACTTATATATTTTCAACCAAGAAATTTTCTATTAAAATCAAATCAAATTCAAATAGTATTGGAAAGGCATGTTAAAAGTCTAAATATAACTCTGATTTCAAAATTGAATAAATATGTGAAAGTTAAACAAAGAATATTATAAATTTATTGACTTACATTTTTCGATTGAAAGTAGGTTTTGATATAAATTTCATCCTTTTATAATCCACTTATACACTTAAAAGGATGTCACCTGGAAGCGTCAGCGTGTCACATGTTCAAAAACTTCACTGCGTTAACTGCATTTAAGGAAAAGATTTTTATTGATTCAAATTCACAAAATTAAGAACCTAATTGATCACATTTAAAATTAGAGAACCCAATTGAAACAAACTCCCAAATATAGGGACCTCCGAACCTATTAAACCTTGAAAGTACTTATAGATTAGAATTATTGTATTATTGTTTTGATTATTTTCTCTATCAAATTCTTCCTCAAAAATCCTTCAAGACATTTATTTGTTATCCTACCTCCTTCCCAAGAACGAATATTAATATTGTCTAACCTAAATCAATTAGTGATATAAAATAAGTGAAGAATCATAATCATTTGGAATAAATAAATAAACAAATGTCTTCGCAAGACATTTTCATTCTTTTAAGGTAGCCGATAATATGGGATTTTTTTTATATGCCAGCTAGGTACAACTACTAATATCTGAAAAGTCCAAGAAGTTTTTATATATTTTGGCATAATATTCAAAAATGAAATTTCTTGTAGATATCCGTTGCATAGCAGAATTAATTTAACAATAAATAAATCCACGTGACTCCCATGCAGCCATGTTCAGTTCGACTCTAGTAATAAGATATTTTGCCTTTGGCTTACGTTCATTCATAAAATAATACGTGATTTACATCAATCTACATCATCATCCATATATTTGCCATTCCGTGTGTTTGGTTGATGGAGCATTGCAAAACTAAATTTGGATAAAATTGATTGTGTGAAATTAAACCATTTTAATTCTAAATTAATTTTGGAGTCGTGAGTTTATTTTATTTTATTTTTATACTATAATCCAATAAATTTAGGTTGGTAACGTCGCTTTTAGTTCAACAACAGAAGACAAAACAAGCACCGAAACAAGAAAAACGGTAATATTCATATATTTTATCTTCCTTTAGGTAAGGTTTGGTATCAGAAATGTTTAAATATTTTTGTGAAAATCACTTGGAAATAAACGCATCTTATATGTTTGATAAAATAGATCATTAACATAATCTTAAGAATAAAATATTCTAATCAATGTAGGTGGAGAGATTATCTAACACTTAACCTTCTATCTTAGACTTAATGATTATATGGATTTTTTTAATTATTTCAACACTCAAACATACAAATTGAATGTATCAAGTTTGAAACAAATAAACTCAATCCAAGGTCTCCTTAAGGACTTAGTCAACACATCTGCAAGTTGGTCATTGGATCCAAAAGCTCAATACATATTTCTTTTGTCAACAACTTATCACGAACAAAATGACAATCAATTTCGGTATGCTTAGTTATCTTATGAAATACTAGATTTGATGCAATATGGAGAACAACTTAATTATTGAAATACATTTTCATAGTCTGAACATCACAAAAGTTAAGTTCTTGAAGGAACAGGTTCACCCATATAAGTTCATACGTTAGTGATGCTATTTCCCTATTTTCAGCTTTAGTTGTTGATCAAGCCACTACATCATGTTTCTTACTTTTCCATGATATAATGTTTCCTCCGAGAAAAACACAATACCGTTTATTAATAGGCCAACCTACTCAATTTGCATCATAGTACCCAAAGACTTTAATGTTTCCTTTATCTTTATTATAACAACTCTTGCCCGATAGCCTTTTTTGTCGTACCTCAGAATACGAATGATAACATTCCAATGGCCAACACATGGATCCTACATGAACTGACTAACCTTTCCAACTGCAAAAGATAGATCTGACCTTGTAATAGTGAGATAAATAAGTTTTCCAACTAGCCTCCTATATCTCTTTGGATCGGAGAATAATTTACCTTCTTCTTTTGTTAATTTCTGATTTAGGTCCATAAAATTGTCTAGTGGTCTATAATCAATCATACATCTTTCTTGTAATATATCAAGAGCATACTCCCTTTGGGAGATTACAACTCCATCTTTTGACTTCAATACCCAAGAAGTATTTGAGTCCTTCAAGATCCTTAGTTTGAAACTGCCTACATAAGTAATCCTTCAGTTGATATTCTAGCAGTATCATTTCCTTAATGACTATATCATCAACATATATTATTAAGTAAATACATTTCCCATGAGATGTATGATTGTAAAAGATTGGATGATTTGCTTCACTGTGTTTTAGCCAACATTTTTTAACAATGGAGTTGAATTTTCCATACCAAGCAATTGGTGATTGCTTAAGGCCATATAAAGAGTAATGCAACTTGCATACCATATCAGACTCCCCGTAAGCAACAAACCTAGGGTTTGCTCCATATAAACTTCTTCCTTAATATCATGATGAAGGAAGGCATTTTTGATATTCATTTGATGAAGTGGTTAGTGACGAATTGCTACCATTGCAAAGAAGAGAAAATATTAGTCATCTTGCCCAAGGGAGAGAAAGTGTCACAATAATCAAAATCATAAACTTGACTTTACATCTTTGCAACTAATCAGGCTTTGAGCTGATTAACTTCACCAGAGTCGACTTTAATTGCATACACCTACCGACAACCAATTGTCTTTTTGCCTGGTGGAGGGGGCATGAGTATTCATTTTGGCAATCATGGCTTGTCGCAATCCAGGATAATCAAGTGCCTCATTCACAATTTTTTATATAACCACAAAGGACGCTAAGGATAAAAGAGAATAATAGGAAGGTGAAATTATGTGATGGCTAAGAAAATTATAAATGGGATGTGGGTTTTGAGTAGAACAAGTACCTTTTTTAAGAGCAATCAGCCAGCTTGAATCACAAGGAATTGTGGTATGAAGTGATGAGGGAGAAGAATCTGAAGTAGGGGATTCACCATTTTCTTGAAGAAGTGGAATCAATAACGGGTTCTCGAGTCGAAAGATATCACTATGTGGAGATAAGGGTTCAAGAGGACTTTGATCAAGACTTGGATAGATAGAGACGTTAGAAATATTGGACATAGCCACAGAAATAGGAATGACCTGTTATATGATATGAACATCTTGAACAAATGGAGAGAAGTAAGGAGTTTGTTCAAAAAATGTAATATTGGCAAACATATAGTACTTCTTGGTTTTAGAAGAGTAACACTAGTACCCTTTTTGAAGTCGTGAATAGCTCAGAAAGACACATTTGATAGCATAAGCAGAAAACTTGTCTAGCCTTGGAGATATATCATGAACAAAATAAACATAGCCAAAAACTCGAGGAAAGGTGTGAAAGAGAGGATCACTTGGATAAAGAATGGAGAAAGAAATTTATGATTGAGAGGGGAAGATGACATGCTATTATTAAGAAAGTATGCAATTAAGATGAAATTCCCCACAGATGAGCACCAAGCAAAATGGTACAAACAGTTTCAACTAAGTATATATTTTTTCTTTCTACTATATCATTTTGTTGTGGTGTAAAGTGGACCCGCTTTGATACCAACTTAAGATTAAAACATCAAAAATATATACTAGAGGGCATAAAAAACTCCTCTCATAGTTCTATATTTATATTAGAAAAAGATAAGTACAAGAGGAAGACTGAACATCAAAAGCACTATCTTATACTACTTGGACAAAAAACTAGGTGCAAAGGTTATCTAACCCTTAACCTCCTACTTATATTTAATTATTACATGAATTTTTTTAATTATTTCAACAAATACATTACTTTAACAAATACATTACTTTAGAAATTGAAAAAAAAAATTAATTATATTTTAGTTTTAATGAATTTGGAGTAAATTTATTTTCCAACATTCAAAATTAATATTTTAATTAATACAATTTGAAAACTATTTATTTTAATGTATCTATCTTTTGTAAATCGTATTTAAGGTAGCAATTTATTGCAATTTTACAATCATATTATCAAATACTCAATCTTGTTTCTCAATGCAAGACAAATCCATTAAGAGACTAAATCAATTTTTTTTTTCAATTACTGTGTACATAGTTAACTTAAATTTAAACAGCTTGAAACCATTTTTAAACCAATAACTATATACATTTATAAACTCTCTAAACAAAACGACTCAAAATGTTTAGAGGTTAATTATAAATTAAATAATTTCCGGCAGATGAGACGATACCTCAACGGTAAAATTGCGCATAATGAAATAATACCTACCGTTGTGGCTGATCCACTGAATGAAAATTGTCGTCATAATAATGCTGACAAAAGTGCAATGATTTATATCAGTATTCTACGAAGGGTAGGGTCATTATTTTGAATAATCCAAATTTGCATAGTTTCACATCGGAAGCTACCAAAAAAAGTCAATACATGAATAGATGGGTCGACATCAAAACGCGTAAAATGCAATAAAAAAAATCTTGGTCTTCACACTAACGTAGCCTGACTTTTCATCATTTGTAGCAAACCAGCATTTTACAAAATCAACTTATAGTTCATGATTAAGTTTACTTTGAACGGTGCAAGCGTCTTTAAGCAGCTATCTCTGACCAATCTATTGTCTGCATTCTGTTTTCAAAATAGCTCATTCTAATCTATATGTCACTTAACCTTCTTTGCACTCTACCCGTCTTCAACACAACTTACACACTTTTGGCCAAGATTCCTTGCAGAATTTAGAGGAGTTTAAGAAGATAAAGAGTGGGGAACACGGGGCACGAGGGTCTTGTTCATGGGTCTTAAACTTTATGAAAGAACCATACATTCCTTCCCGTCTTCGGTATTGTTTTGGGTGACTGTCCCTCAGAGTAGACACCAATGAGAATCACTTTAGTTTCATTGTTTTCTTTCTTTCTCTGCTACTTGATATATCTCAGTATCTACTTCTCTGCCGCCACTGGTAAATGTCTAGAGGATCAGCAATCATTACTGATTCAACTGAGGAACAACCTCACATTTGAGCCTGAAAATTCCAGCAAACTGAAATTGTGGAATCAAAGCATCGATTGCTGCAATTGGAGTGGTGTAACGTGTGACGAGGAGGGACGTGTCATTGGCATTGACCTGAGTGGAGAATTGATCAGTGGTGGATTTGATGATTCGAGTGTTGTTTTCAGTCTTCAACATGTCCGGAAATTGAATTTGGCTGGTAATAATTTCAGTTCTGCCATCCCATCTGGATTTAACAAGTTGGAAAATTTGACTTATCTGAATTTGTCATGTGCGGGCTTTGAGGGTCAGATTCCAATAGAGATTTCTCAAATGACAAGGTTGGTTACTCTTGATCTCTCTTCTTCTGTTCTCTTTTACACTAGCAATGACCTGAAGCTTGAAAACCCAAATCTACAAGAGCTTGTCCAAAATCTCACCAGTATTAGGCAACTGTATTTGGATGGTCTAAGTATATCAGCAGCAGGACATGAATGGTGCAGCGCTTTGATGTCACTGCAATACCTGCAAGAACTTCGCATGTCACAGTGCAATCTCTCAGGACCCCTGGATCCTTCCCTAGGAAGTCTTGAGAATCTATCAGTTATTGTTCTTGATGGGAACAATTTATCATCCACAGTGCCAGAAACATTTGCCTTTTTGAAATTTCTGACCATCCTAAGTCTTTCTTCTTGTCAGTTGACTGGAACATTTCCTCAGAATATCTTCAAGATTGTAACATTGTCAGTTGTTGACTTATCTTTAAACAACAATCTCCAAGGTTTCTTTCCAGACTTCCCTCAAGGATCTCTTCAAACCTTAAGAGTAAGTAACACAAGCTTCTCTGGAGCATTTCCAAACTCTATTGGGAACATGAGGAACTTAACTGAATTGGATTTTTCTTATTGTCGATTTACCGGAACGCTTCCCAATTCATTGTCAAACCTCACAGAACTCAGTTACCTAGACTTGTCATATAACAACTTCACAGGTCGAATTCCATCATTTGACATGGCCAAAAAACTTGTCTACTTAGACCTTTCTAATAATGGTTTGACTGGTGCAGTTCCGTCTTCTTCTCACTTTGCAGGACAGAAGAATCTCGTTAGCATTGACCTGGGTTATAACGCAATTGGTGGGAGCATTCCTTCATCCCTTTTTACACTCTCAAAGCTGCAAAAAATTATGCTTTCCCATAATCAATTTGGTCATCTAGATGAATTCACAAATGTGACTTCTTCTAAATTAATAACCCTCGATTTAAGTAGCAATAATCTATCAGGGTCTTTTCCAACATCGATATACCAACTCAGTAGACTCTCTATTCTCATACTTTCTTCAAACAAGTTAAATGGGACAATGAATCTAGATAAGCTTTCGGAGCTCAGAAATTTGACTACATTAGATCTTTCATACAACAACTTATCAGTCGATGTGAATGTTACTAATGCTGAGCCATCTTACTTTCCCAGCATCAGCAATCTAAAGTTGGCATCCTGCAACTTGAAAAATTTCCCCGGTTTCTTGAGAAATCACTCCAGAATCGCCTCTCTAGATCTTTCGGATAACCATATCCAAGGAATAGTGCCCAACTGGATTTGGAAACTACAGAATCTTGAAAGGCTTAATATTTCTCATAATTTGTTGACTCATTTGGAAGGACCTTTGAGGAATTTTTCTTCCAAGTTGTTGGTCCTTGATCTTCATCATAATAAACTTCAGGGGCCAATACCTTTTTTTCCTGAAAATACGCTCTATTTGGATTTCTCAAGCAACAAATTTAACTCTGTTATCCCACAAGACATTGGTAATTACCTGCCTTTCACATTCTTTCTCTCTCTCTCAAATAATACTTTGAGTGGCAGTATTCCTGATTCCCTCTGCAATGCTGCATATCTTCAAGTGCTTGATCTTTCCAATAATAAAATTTCTGGAATAATTCCCTCATGTTTAATGGTAATGAATGAGAGCCTTGGGGTATTAAATCTGAGAAAGAACAAACTCACGGGCACTGTCCCAGATACGTTTTCAGCTGCTTGTTCTCTAAGGACTCTGGATCTCCATAACAACAAATTAGATGGAAAGATTCCAAAATCTCTTTCAAATTGTACTTCATTAGAAGTGTTGGACCTTGGAAACAACAAGATTATGGATGGCTTTCCGTGTTTGTTGAAGAACATATCCACACTCCGGGTCTTAGTCTTACGAAAAAATAATTTGTATGGTAACATTGGATGTCCAAAGACCAACGGCACATGGCATATGCTTCAAATAGTGGATCTGGCCATCAACAATTTCACTGGCAAGCTACCTGGAAACTGCTTCACAAGGTGGGAGGCAATGATGTCTGATGAAAACCAAGATGAATCCAAGGTAAAACATATCCAATATCAGTTTCTTCAATATGGTAACCAAATATATTACCATGATTCAGTGACAGTCACAATAAAAGGTCAACGGATGGATCTGATTAAGATTCTAACTGTCTTCACTTCGATCGACTTCTCATCGAACCATTTTGAAGGGGAAATACCAAATGAGCTATTTGACTTTAAGGCACTCTATACACTTAACTTGTCAAATAATGCTTTTTCTGGCAAAATTCCACAATCAATTAGAAATTTGAAGGAGCTTGAATCCTTAGACTTATCAAACAACTTGCTGGAAGGAAATATTCCCACAGAACTTGCAACTTTATCTTTCCTATCTGTCCTGAACCTCTCCTTTAATCATCTCGTTGGGAGAATCCCCACAGGCACTCAAATTCAATCATTTTCAGAATTTTCCTTTGAAGGTAACAAAGGATTGTGTGGCCCGCCTTTGATTACAATCTGCAGTGCAAATGCAAGTCCTAAAACTACACAAACAGCCAAGGACTTTGATTGGCAGTACATAGTCACTGGAGTTGGTTTTGGGGTTGGAGCCGGAGTATTTCTTCCTATATTGATGATATGGGAGAGAGGAAGGAAATGGAGCAATAATACCATTGACAGTTTTCTTAGACGAGTTTTTTCACTGTTCGGGTTAGCTTATATCCCCATTGAGGATGACGAAGGGGATGAAGATGCAGAAGAGATGGACGATGATTATAGTGAAGAAGATGATTGGGACTATCCAAGCTTCAGAGGAAGGTATTGTGTGTTCTGTTCGAAACTTGCCATATCTATGAAGAGGGTTATTCATGACCCCAGTTGCACTTGTTACCCCTCATCATCAGCTTCAAATTCTACTCATTCATCAAAATCATATTCCCCTTAATTACACACAAGGTGATCACTTTCTGATTTGTTCTTTCCTTGTTGTCTTCATTTTTTCGTTTGAAAGCATGTATGTATATGCTGTACATAGTACACATCAAAATTACCTAGAGTGGCAAGCAATAATGAGGAAGAAATAATAGTGACAGCTCTGATTTTTCAGAAGGAAACTTCTGTAGCAATCGGTGATAAGCAAGATAAATAGATAAATAAATAAACTTACAGAATATACCAATGCTCAATCAGGATTTTCAACGAACACTTGGGAGACAACTAATTCAGAGCTCAATCACTTCAATGTCTATGTTGCACACAATGCACAACAATAATTTCATTTTTAAGAATAGTTGGTATGAATTATTTAACACTGAATTACTGTTTACTTAAAGGAAAACTCGGGTTTATACTGCAGACTTGAATTTAGTAAATCAAAACCTAAGACACAGGCGCATTTTGTGTCGACGTTCGGTTTCTTTGGAAAGAGTGATTAATCCAGTGGCGAATGTTTACATGGACGTGAAGGCTCCAGCAAAATTTATCCAATGTTGGTATAGACTAATAAATATCGAAATTTTACTTAATCATCAACGTTTACTTAAAAACAAAATTATCTTATGTCAAATCATATGGAATAGAATAGTAAAAATGAAAAATAAAGTAACTAGAAAACACACATTGTCTAATGTTAATTATAATTCTAATTTTAATGTTACTTTTAATTTTAACTTTACTAATGTTTATTATAATTATTCAACTTAAATTAATTTAAATCTTAATTGTAAAGTTATTTTAATCTTAATCTAATTTTGATAAAAAGTTTAATTAAAAATATTCCTACTTCATACATAAAAAGATTAAAAAATATATAAACAAATGAACTCTTACTAACTTTGTGTGATGTGACTTCTATGACCACAATGACAAATTGAAAATGATAACAAAGTGATAATGATATTGATGACGTTATCAAGTTAATACTTCACTATTACAACTTGTGAAACTAGTAGCTAACAAATTAGAAAACGATAAAATCAACATTAAGTTGTCTTTCAATAACTACGAAATTGATTTCAATCAAATAAAATAAGTTATTATAAAATTTACACTAAAAGATTAGTCCAATAAAATAAAAATAATAGAAGAAGATTAAGATAAACAAAATAAATAAACGATTAGATAACAAAATAATAAATGAAAGAAAAATTACAAAAAAGATAAAACAAATAATAAAGAAATAGTTTGATTCTATTGCTTTACAAAATAAAATTCGTCGTTGATTTTCTAAGGATTTTAATTGAATTGATTTTTTCTTAGATTTTAAATTAATTAGTATAAATTTTTAATTAATTTATTGATGTTTTTGAATGGTATTTTTAAATTCAATCGCAAATCAACACTTAATAATTGTTGCAGGACTTAGATGGCTTGTAATAATTGTTAAACCTATGTGTTTTTGATAAAGCATTTAAGAAAATGTTTTAAGTAAGAAAATCAATAATAAAAGTATTTTTATACTGATTCACTTAACGTGAGCTACTTTCAGAGTCTTCTTTAAAAACTCTTATGAGGTTTCACTAATTTTTTTTAAAGATTACAAACGAGTACTAACCACTCTTAGTATACACTGAGTATTATCAACTACTCCTGGTTCCCAAGTATTATAATCGCTCTTGGTTCCAAGTATTATAAACCACTCTTGGTTCCAAGTATTATAAATCACTCTTGATTTCCCTAGTCAATCATGATTAGTCTCAGTTTAACCACTCCTAGTATACAAGTATTATCAATCACTTATGGTTCTCCTAGACAAATGTCTAGAACGTTTGACTCAACCGAGCTAAACAATACAAGTGTTTTAATTCTATTCAGAATATAAAACACAATTAGTGTTTGATTATAAGTACAAATTTTGATAACTCTCAGTAAGAGGATAAATATAATACAATGAAATACGAGAACTTATGAAGTTCTTTCTCTTCGCACTAATGGAAAAATGACATTTTATGACGTAGTTCCTGGGAGACATAGTTCTAGGCGTGTTTCGGATGTAAGCCTTAAGACCGAACACAATCCAAACTATCCTTGCAATATGCTTCCGAAGATCTTTTACGCCTACGACCGATCGGTTATGACCTGCAGGTTAGCACTCCCACGCTCAAGTCAGCAAAGTCACAATGAAATCAGCATAAATGTAATTAGATCAAGAGAGTATGTCTGGTTAACCTTCCTATATTTATAGGCATTCAACTCAGCTAATTGACATTAACTACCTGTAACACTGATCCATAATCCCACAAGATTCGCCCCCTAATTATAACTGTTGCTGACGTGCCCGCGAGGTTCGCCTCACCAATCCAAATATACCTTTACCTTATACTCGCACTCCCTCTTCGTTCAACCGATCGGCCTACCAACCGTGTCGATCAACTCTCGAGCCTTCCCGACCGATTCCCATTATACCTCTTGCCAACTCATCCTGTTTTCCCTTGACCGACCCCCTCCCCCCTTACACTACATAAGCCGACCGACCACCCCCTTACACTACATATGGACATTAACTACCTATAACTGCTGATCCATAATCCCGCAAGATTCGTCCCCTAATTATAACCGCTGCTGACGTGCCCACGAGGTTCACCTTACCAATCCAAATATACCTTTACCTTATACTCGCACTCCCTCTTTGTTCAACCGGCCGACCTACCAACCATGTCGATCAACTACCGAGCCTTCCTGATCGATTCCCATTATACCTCTTGCCAACTCATCCTGTTTTCCCTTGACTGACCCCCCCTCCCCCTTACACTACATAAGCCCCCCAAGCCCCGAGCGTTGATATAAGCGAAGGGGTTTAATCGATTCCCAACGAGGGTGGCAATTAGAGAGTTACAACTTTCTGGCCTTATGATCAGCCTAACATGAATGACGCAGATTGATTCGCCTGTCATTCAATATTGGATTTGAAAAGACATTTGTTTTCCGCCCGTAGATCCCATAGCGACAGACGGCTTCGATTAACCCATGAAACCATTTTCCACGGCTATAAATAGGTGGAGGGCCCCTCTTCATTTGCGATACTTGCTACCTTCTGAATCTTCTAACCGATCCTCTTCTTTCGCTACCCGATCGTTCGTTTCGAGGTAATGTCTCTCTCTTCCCACTCATCCAATAGGTCTAAGGACGAGGATCTGGGATACGCTGACGATGTGGACGTGTTGTTGTCATCGTCCAATTTCTCATCCGCAACCTCATCCCGTTCTTCCGGTGATGAGGTAGAATTTAGTTATGACAACTCTCGTGCCTGGACTTCCATCGTTCCCCCTCCGATAGTGCAGGGTATGACTGGGCCCCTCATGAGGTTAGGAATCACCTCCCTTACTTTATCTCTACTGCTTCTATAAGACATTTGCTAGAGAAGGTAGATATTCTAGCTAACCTTAGGGATGTCGACGATTACACTTTTGTTGTTTGTCGTTCGAATGAGCGAGCCTGTCATGGTCGGGAAGGGTATGAGGCAGATTTCTTCTATGTGTACATAAATTTGTTCCGTGACCTAGGCATCAAACTCCCCTTTTCCAAATTCCGAATGGGTGTCTTGAGGGAGTTGAATATCTGTCCAGCTCAACTACACCCGAACGGGTGGGCCTTATGCAAGCCTTTAGTGTGCTTTGCACTGGCTTACTTCTAACCCCAACCCCTGCTTCATTTCTTTATTTCTTTCACGCTTTACCTAACAGTAACCGGTCTTGGGTATCATTAATTCCTGTGAAAGTGATGGGTGTCACGACCCACACAAATTTGATTGCAATTTAGAAATGCAGTATAGTGCTAGGAAGTGACCCCTAGGTCGTCTCTCAAGGACCAAATGTGGTTTGAGAATTAGGTCAGACACGAAGTGGGGGTTTTTTTTGAAAGGTTTGTGATTGTGGATGAATTAAATTAAAACACAGATGCAAGCAGAAATGTAAACACAGATGTAAACAGGCACGGAAACAGAAATGTAAAAAACAGAATCAAATACAGAATGAAAACGGTTGGTCATTAACTCAATTACTATGCTTCCAATCACAGATTATCGACAAGTACACACTACTCTAATCCAAATCCGACACGAATCAACCAACTAAGCGAAGGCTAATTCGGTCTTCAAAATTACAGACTAAGCGAATGCAATGCACAAATTTAATCAGTCATCCACCATACAGTCTAATCAACTAAGCGAAGATTAAACACCGATTAGGCAACTAAGCGTATACCTAATCACAAGCATACAACAGATTAAATATTGAACATAATCAAAGCAGCAATATGACAATTAAAGTTCAAAAATCTCAGGGAAGCAAAGTAATTTTATTAACAACCAACCAACTAACCTAAACTAACATGACAATTAAAAACAATAAAGTAAACGGAAACACTAGAATAAATATTCAAAGTTAAGGAGTGTGGACAGTAAATAAAATGAGGATGCAACAAGTAAGCTAAAGAATTGAAACAACAATTCATCACGGAAAAGCTCTAAAAAGAAAACGCGCTACATGTAAAATTGAGATGAATGAGCAAGGTGCTTCCATTAATGCATTAAAATTATTAGTGCAAGCTTAAAGTTAAATCAAGTAAGACATCATAAAACAAAAATAAAACAAACAACAACTTAAAAATAACACATTACATTGAAAATAAAATTAAGGAGTAAACTACTTCATTCTAGAAGAAAAAGTAAGAAACTTCTCCAAAAAAATCCAGCTATGTGCTTCCCTAAAATTGAAAAACTTTTTCCAGCTATGAAACACCGCATGACTACTAAGAAAATGAAATGAACTTCCTAAAATTAATCCATAGGCACTGTTGCAGCAAAATGTCCTAGCAATTACTCAAAGAAAAAGTGGCGGCATCTAATAAAAAGTAAGCTAAAAGAAAATAATATGAACATCCCTTCTTCAAAGAAAATCAACAGTACTGTGCTTCCAAAATGCAACTGCTAGCGATTTAAATGGGTGCGTGGCTGCACAAAGTTAAATCAACGTGTGCCCCTTTTTTTTATTCAAAGAAGAATTTTATAAAAGTAAGGTCTGCATCTTGCTTCTCAAATCAAATCACCGTGCATTTTCTACTTAAAACAAAAATAAAGTGCCTTCAACAAAGATGAAAATCACGTGTGCTCCAAACTAAAAAAATAAATCACCACTTCTTTTCTTCAACAAATGTAACCAGCTGAACTTCAAAATGCTCATTCCATTTAATAAAAAGAAAAGTTCAAAGCAAGGCAAAGTGAAAAAGGCAAGTGCACCGTGTACTACATTTTCAAAAAGAAATTCAAAGAAAAATCTGATTGTGGAGGTGGTTGGCTGCTTCCATAAACTACTTGCAGCCAACGTTCAAAACAAAGCATCAAGTCATTGAAATAAAAAAAAATGAGGTGGTGAATGGAGCACTTTCTCATCCAATGCCCTTGACGGATAAAAACATTTTGCAAGCCAAGTTCTCCTCCCAACGTTGCAGCAAGGTGCTCCAAATATTCAATTGCCGAGAGAAAAGTCAATCCATTACAAGGTGACGGTTGCTAGCTTAAAGCAAGGCCATGTGTCACCAAAAATTAGGGTGGGGTCCACCCTAAAACCCTAGGGTTTGGTGCTAAGTGTCTCTTAAAGTTTGGGCCCATCATGAAATTTGCCAACATTGGCCCACAATGTAAAAGTTTGTCTAAAAATCCTAAACTACTAAATTATAAGATAACTAAAATTTAAAATGTCTAAAATGAGAGTCTTGAATTTATTTGATAGCACTCCAAATGTCCTAAAATGTGTTTCCAAAATTTTCCCTGAAAATAATAATGTAAATAATTAGCTCAGAAAATTCAAATTAATTAAAATTAGAATTTCCGGTCAAATTAAGCATAATTAGGAAAAACGGGAAAATACCGGACAATTAAGCACAATTCCCTGATTAATTTTATCACAATAAACTAAGTGAAATCGATAAAATATTGACTCATCAGAAAGATAAGCAGTTATTCACTTCTTTCAACTCCTCTTATAAAGACTTTAAATCAAATTTTTGTAAAATAGCCATACGAGAACCCGGTCGACCCATATATTTTTTTGATGATGGCCGGCCAAAGTTTCCATTTTACTGGATAGAAAACCCCAACCGAGTAGATTCGTGGTCAAAAACTGAGATGACCAAGGATGAGTTGGACGTCATAAGCCAAATCGATCTGTTGCCTCGGAAAACCTCGTCCCACAAACTCATAGATCTTCTCGGGACCGACACTCTACGTGCCAGAGTGTTTTGTAAGTTTCTTCCCTCTTTCATTCATTGAACGGTGGGTATTAACTTGTCTAAATTGTCTTCTGTGCTGCAAATTTCTTTGGAGGGATGGAACAACATTAGGCCTTTCTTCGCATGATGGTTGGGAAGAAAAGCTTAGGCAAATCCAGCGAAGGTACTTCTTCCCCAACCAAAGTGGTTAGCGCTTCGGGCTCTGCTCCTTCCCGCTCGGTGAATCCGGTCCTGAAGGTGTCAGACACAGCCACTCCCTCCGCTGACCCCAAACCGAAAAGAAAACCTGCTCGAGAAAAAACTCCCTCACCTCCAAAGAAACAAAATTAAGTACTCCTTTGCTGACCGGTCCCTAGATCCCAACATTCACGTCGCCGACCCTCTACAGTTCAACCTAACTGCTGAACAGAAGAAGCCATTCAAAGGGATGACTCTCAGCGAATCTTTAAACATGGCTTACGAGCTCATCACTCGGGCCAATGTTTACCGCTGGGATGACCAAACCACTCTTAGTGGCTGAGTTAGGGAACGCCCGTAAGCATTTAGAGGTTGTGGGGAAAGACAACACTACCTTGTTCCTTCGCATCGAAGAAATGACGAAGGCCGCCGAAGACGAAAGGGTAAAGGCCGCCGACAATCTGAAGAAGGTCCAAGGTGAAGTGTCTTCCCTCCAACAGTCTGTTGATACCTTGAAATTGGATTTGTAGAAAGTCACCACCCAATATGAGGAACTGATGATGGAACGAGATGTTGTTGTCACTGAACGGGATAGATTAACAGTTGAGAACGCATCATTGGGAAATGAGATCTGCCAAGAGTGCCAACTTGGCTTTGAACAGGGAATTGCTCAATGCCATTGCTTTTTTAGCACACCTTTGGAGCATCCAGATTTCGACATTATGAAAGTGTATGTAGATGGCCAGCTTGTTGATCTGTCCGTTCATGCCCCCCCGACTACCGTAGAGAATCCTCTAGCTATCCTTACCGTTCCCTCCAACGATGCTCCGGCATGATGTTTATCGAATTTACATATCGGATGAACCTTTTATGTAATGATTTGATATAACTGCAGTTACAACTACGTATCCTCCGGGAATGTAAACTTTTAGAACATTGCTTTAATTTCATGCTATATGTAGTACACTACTCCACTTAATCTTGCTTGAGTTTTCTAATTTAACTTTACGGATTGCTATAGACTATGCTCGACCGGGACTTAATTTCCTGACATTTCGATTTTAATAACTTCACCCGATTAGGAGTCAATTTCCTGACTTCCTGAGATCCTGTGAAGTCAATTTTCTGACTTCCTTCCTCCTCTCTTCGTTCCATCGATCAGGAGTCAATTTTCTAACATCCTGAGATTCTTGTAAGTCAATTTTCTGACTTCCTTCCACCTCTCTTCCTTCCCCCGATCAGGAGTCAATTTTCTAACATCCTGAGATTCTTAGAAGTCAATTTTCTGACTTCCTTCCACCTCCCTTCGTTCCACCGATCATGAGTCAATTTTTTGATATCCTAAGATTCTTATAAGTCAATTTTCTGACATCCTAAGATTCTTATAAGTCAATTTTCTGACTTCCTTCCACCTCCCTTCGTTCCACCGATCAGGAGTCAATTTTCTGACATCTTGAGGTTTTTTGAAGTCAATTTTCTGACTTCGTTCTTCCTCCCTTCATACCTCCCGATCAGGAGTCAATTTTCTGACTTTGTTCCTCCTCCCTTCATACCTCCCGATCAAGAGTCAATTTTCTGACTTCCTGAGATTTTTCGAAGTCAATTTTCTAACTTCGTTCTTCCTCCCTTCACACCGCTCGATCATTCAATCAAACAACAAAGCCTATTTTCACCAGTGACAATAAAAATGAAAAATTCCAACTTTCCTTAATGACAATGTAATAGCATAAGTACATTAAGTGTTTAGCTAAAATAAAATTTTGTTTAATTACCTTTTTAGTCCCCAAGTTGGGGGCTGAATTTCTGTTTGATACCCGCTTTTAAAAGTGATTTAATTTAGCCCCCAGGTTACTGATTTTGCTTTTAATAGGTCCCTTCCATTAAGTAGCTTGCAACGGTGTTAATTTCACACTTACGTGACAATATTTTTCTTCTCTCTCCTCTGTTATTCTTGACACTTCTTTCTCTCTCTCTCCTATTTCTCTTCTCTCTCTCACCATTATAACATCATTATAACTATCTCTCTCACCTTTTTCTCTCTCTTCTATTTCTCTCACTCACTATTATAAGTACCTCTCACCCTTATAACATCATTATAACTATCACACAACTCTATCGTGCCTTCTATGGTGATCACAACCCTCAGGCCCTTATCTTACTCATTGCGTGGCTCCCTGCCGTTGTTTCCTTCCTTTTCCTTCCAACAATTCGGATATTCAACACAGTCCACCAGCCAAAGAACAACAGAGTTTGGTCTGATGGCTGCGACCCAGGACGCCGCGAGCACCACTACTCACCGCCGAGATCATTGTCGGCAACAACTCCAGACCTTCTTTCCCTTCTCCACTTCGCGTGAAAAAGAAACATGTTTGCTCCCTGTGCCACGTCTTCCCCGACACAACGAGGCCGGACATCGCCGCAACTGCATCAAAACTGCAAGTTTAGAAGGAAACATGAAACAATAGAGAATGAGACGGAGATTACAAAGAATGGTGGTTGAAATACAAGGACACTCAAGGAACGAGAGAAAAACTATACAAGAGTGTGTTTAAGTTTTAGTTGCAGTGCATGGCTTTTCGTTGTACATTAATATGTTTGGTTTTGTAGAATAATTAAATAGTGAATGGTATCAGAAGCGTTAGTTATTATAGCATTTTTACTGAGGAAAGAACTGCATTCAAATAGAAGTTGGGATGAAATGGAATTATCCAAATAGAAAGCTGAATAATAAAAGATCGATAAAAGCAATGAAAAGTTGGAGCTATAGGTAGAGGAAGTAATGGTGAGTGGAGATGGAGTCAGCTTGTGATAAATACAGTAAGAGATATTCAAATTAAACATATTACCTAACTATAATTGTACATTGAGATCGATACATATCAAACAATTGGAAGAGCCAAACAAATGGATAATACTTTTTATTAAACAAAATTTTAAAGAAATGATAAAAATTACAAATTTCAATCTAAGAATCTCTTATTAAAAGAAATAATAAGAATTACAAATTTTAATGTAAATTATTTTAATATTGAAATCTCTTATTAAAATAAATAAATGATTAATTTTTTTTAAGAATGATACACACCTTCGTTCAAAGAGACTAGTGTGATATATTTTATCATGTTTGACATATTTCTTTTCGAATATGTATTGAAGATATTTTTTTTAATAAATATAATGAAGATATTAAAACCATAAATCACTATTTTCTATAACATTTTCAACATAAAATATTCAGATACTAAACTTTTTTTTTCGCAGTCAATATTAGTGGAAAAAAAATTATTAACGACTCAAATTAATGAGAGGTAGAAAACAATCAGCCATAAAAAACATTCATTAAAAAAATTATAATTTATGAGTGAAATTTCTCTCTCTTAGACCTCGAAGAGAAAAAGGTGAGAGGTATTTATAATGGTAAGAGAGAGAAATAGAAGAGAGAGAAAAAGGTGAGAGAGGTAGTTATAATGATGTTATAATGGTGAGAGAGAAGAGAAATAGGAGAGAGAAGAAAAATATCGCCACGTAAGTGTGAAGTTAATGTCATTGCAAGCTACTTAACGAAAATGACCTATTAAAAGTAAAATCAATAACCTGGAGACCAAATTAAATCACTCTTAAAAGAGGGTATCAAACAGAAATTCAAACCCCAACTTGAGGACTGAAAAGGTAATTAAACCATAAAATTTTAAATGTGTGGCATTCCACGTGTTCGATATATCCTTGCTGGTTAAACATTGTAATCTATAAGCACCGTTATGTAAAGCTTCGCGTATTCTGTACGAGCCGTCCCAGTTGGTAGCTAGTTTCCCTTCTTCTGGCTTCTTCCTTGCGTCAGCCGTTTTGCGCCACAATAAATCTCCTTCTACGAACTACTGAGGCCACACCTTTGTACTATACCTTCGAGCCACTAACCTTTTTTGAGCTTCATTCTTTATTGCTGCCACCCTTCTTCTTTCCTCCAACACATCTAAATCATTTCTAAGGTATTCCTCATTCACCGTCATGTCCTTCATCATTCGCCGAACGGTTGGCTCGCCTACCTCAACGGGCAACATTGCATCACTTCCATAAGTTAAATTGAATGACGATTCCCCTATAGAACATCGGTATCCCCACAAAACCTGATCAAGCTCATCTACCCATCCTCCTTTACCGGTGCCAAGACGCTTCTTCAATTCTGGAACAATAATCTTATTGACCGCCTCGGCTTGACCGTTCGTCTGTGGGTGTTCAACCGAGCTTGTGACAGTTGAGATACCTAACTCCCTATAAAAGTTCATTAGTTTCTTGTCTATGAACTGTCAGCCATTGTCAGTTACAATGATCTTTGGTATCCCGAACCTACATACTAATTTCCACACGAACTTTTCAACTTGAGTGGCAAAAATCGTAGCCAGTGGTTCGGCTTCTACCCATTTGGTGAAGTAATCCACTGCTACCAGCAAGAATTTTTTTTGCGCTCTTCCGACCGGGAATGGTCCAACAATGTCCATTCTCCATTAAGCGAATGGCCAAGGAGAAACAATGTTATGTAGTTCGGAGGCTAGAGCATGGAAAACATTCCCATGTTTTTGGCATGCCAAACATTTTTGGGAAAAGGCCAAGCAGTCCTTTTCTAACGTTGTCCAGAAATATCTCGCTCGGAGGATCCTGGCCCTAAGTGCTCGTCCACCCGTATGTCTACCATATATACCCTCATGTAACTCCTTCATTACATACTCAGCTTCCTCACCATCTAGACATTTTAACAACGGAGTGGTGTAACCCCGTCTGTAAAGATCGTCACCTACCAAACAATATCTAGCCACTTTCTTCACGTCCTCAAGCCGAAGACTCCCTCCTTCGTCCTGCTCCTTAATGAACTGGATTATCTCTTCTTTCCAACTCATCTTCTCTCCCGAACTTCCTATAACAAAACATTCCACAGTCAATTTTTCCAACACTTGCCTTATTACCAAAGACAAGTGGCCCTTCTCCTTTCCACTGGACAACTTGGACAACATGTCCGCTCGGGAGTTCTCCTTTCGAGGTACATGCTTGATTTCAACGGATTTAAAATATGTTTCCAACTGCTTGGCTTTGTGAACATATTGCGACAGCTGATCATCCTTGACCTGGAATGTCCCCCTCATTTGCCCCTCGACCAACTGAGAGTCAGTCTTACACTACAAACGTTCTGCCCTCAGGTCTCATGCTAACTCTAACCCCGCTAATAATGCCTCGTACTCAGCTTGATTATTACTAACCTTGAACTTAAATATTAGAGATTGTTCGATCATTAGCCCGTTCGGTCCCTCCAATACGACCCCAGCACCTCCACCTCGTTGGTTAGATGAACCATCTACAGAAAGTTTCCAACAGAACGCCTCATTTGTTTCAGGGAATAATTCCACCGCGAACTCCGCCAGGTGTTGCCCCCTTATCGATCCACGTGGTTCATAGCGCAACCCAAATTCTGAAAGTTCTATCGAACACCCCACCAATCTTCCAGCCAAATCTGGTTTTCGAAGGACTTTTGCTATGGGATGATTGGTGCGTACCACTACCTGATGTCCTTGGAAATAAGGTCTAAGACGCCAAGCGGCATATAACAGGGATAATGCCACTTTTTCAACCCGTTGATATCAGACTTCTGCCTCCTTAAGACCTCTACTAACAAAATATATCAACTTCATGTTCGGTTTCTCCTGGACCAACGTTGCACTTATTGCCTCATCGGAAACGGCTAAGAAGAGTTGTAACTCCTGGTTAGGTTCTGACCTTCCCATCACTAGGGGTTCTGTAAGGATTTTCTTAACCTCCTCAAAGGTAGCTTCACACTGACCGTCCCAACATATCTTCATGCCCTTCTTCATCACTTTAACAATGGGTTTGATATGTTCGGCTAATCGAGGGATGAAACGAGATAACGCTATTAGCCATCCTACTAACCTCTGAACCTCCTTTAAACTCTGCAGACTTCTCATTTCCAACACTGCTCGACATTTATTCAGATTCACTTGTATACCCCGAGACGTCAGCATGAAGCCTAGAAATTTCCCAGCCTGAACCCCGAACGTGCATTTGGACGGATTCAAACGCATACCAAACCTCCGCACTTGCGCAAATACTTCTTCTAAATCTTTCACATGCTCTTCTACCGACTGACTTCTTACCACCATGTCATCCACATACACCTCCACACAACACCTTATCTGTTGTTGGAATACTTTATCCATCAATTGCTGATATGTAGCCCCTGCATTCTTCAAACCGAATGACATAACATTATAACAATAAGTAGCAGGTTCGGTTATAAAAGCGGTTTTATCACTATCTGGAGGGTACATGGGAATTTGGTTATACCCCGAATAAGCGTCAAGGAAACTAAGAACTTCGTACCCAGAAACTCCATCAACCAATGCATCAATACTAGGTAAAGGGTATGTGTCCTTCGGGCAGACCTTATTCAAGTCAATGAAATCTGTGCACATTCTCCACTTGTCGTTCGGCTTCCGCACCATTACTACATTCGATAACCATGTGGTATACTTGATTTCCCTGATGAATCCAGCCTCCAATAACTTATCAACCTCTTCATCCACCGCCTTTTTCTTTTCTGCCCCCAGCCTTCTGTTCTTTTGAGAAACCGGATGTACATTTTTAAACACAGACAACTTGTGGGAGATCACGTCCGGTGTATACCAGGCATATCCGCTGCAGTCCAGGCGAACAAACCTCTATTTTGGATCAACATCCGACCTATTGTTTGAGCATGCTGATCGGTTAGGTTACTCCCCAGCATAGTAACCTGCGTATCCTCCCCTAGAACAAAAGACCTAACTTCCCCTATTGGTTTGACCCGATCCTTTGCATTTGTTCTTGGGTCAAGTTCCGCCATATCAAGCTCTGCCATGGCTACCTCTAACTTTCTCCCTTGAGCTTTGTTGACTGACGGCTTCAACCTTAATCCAGCAGCATAAAACTCCCGTGCCATCTTCTGGTCCGCCCGAACGATATGAATTCTTCCATCATCTGATGGATAATTTAATGTCAAATGTGGAGTGGACACAATTGCTCCGAAAGCATTCAAGGATGGGCGTCCCTCTTCTTGTTTGTGTTTTTATAAATACATGGTGTATCTTGTCTCTTAGAGTTATGTCCAATATTGAGAGAAAAGAAAAGAGACAAGATGAAAAAAAATAAAGAGACAAGAAGAAAAAAAAAATACAGAAAAATGAGAAAAATAAAAAAATTGTTGTGAATAATGGAGTCAAGAAGAGGATTGAATTAGAGGTTTTGGGTGTGATTTGATGTTATTTTCACTTGTTCCTCATTGCTCCTCTATTCCTTTTGGTTTGAAGCTTCTCATCCATATTTATCCTCCCTTTTCCTTGGCCCCATTTCACCTATAAAAGACCTTTTGATTTGAACATGCATATGTTTTTTAGTGTTGATTTTAGAGGCGTGCCAAGTCTATTTGTGTTTGCTTTCTTGAGTACATTGAGTTGACACTGTTTACCCTAGACACTTGACAGAAACACTGATAGTGTGCATCTGTGAGGTTCTGTCATTTTTTGTTTCACCTCTTGAACTGATTGATCATTTTGCCATGTCTTGAATTGCTTGGATGATTTCTCTGAGTATCTGTTTTCTCTGATTCAGTGTTGGATATTTTCTACTTCTTATCTCTGTCCTGATTTCTTGAGAATTGTGTAATTCTGTTTGTTTCTTTCATTGTGAGTCTTTGTCGTCTGTCTGTTGAGTCTGTGTCAATTCCCTGATGTCCGTTGAATTGTTCCCTGGTTTTCGTCTTGGTTTTGCCCAGGAGTGCAAAAGACTAAGTGTGGTCTATTTTGATGAGTCGATATTTTATTGATTTCACTTAGTTTATTGTGCTAAAATTAATCAGGGAATTGTGCTTAATTGTCCGGTATTTTCCCGTTTTCGCTAATAGTGCTTAATTTGGCCAGATATTCTAATTTTAATTAATTTGAATATTTTGAGCTAATTATTTGCATTATTATTTTTAGGGAAAATTTTGGAAATTCAATTTGGGACATTTGGAGTGCTATCAAATAAAGTCAAGACTCTTCACTTGGACATTTCAAATTTAATTACATTGTAACTTATTAGTATAGAATATTTTTAATTGAACTTATGCACAATGGACCATTTTGACAAAAATATAAGGACCCAAAATTGTAGGACACATGGCACCTAGGGTTTTTCAATGAGGTGGACCCCACCCTTATTAGGAGGGACGCATGGCCCCACAGTTCCCCGTCACTTGGTGGTGCAGGGAACTTTTGGCTGTAGCGTTTTGGGGATTCTCGGCTGAAGCTCATTTTTATTTGGTCTGGAACGTTTTTTTTCTTAGCTTGGGAATTGGAACATGGTTGCAATATTTGATTGTGGATGAAAGGTTGCCACGTCCAACTTAGGATTAGATTTTTTTTTTAGAATGAAAGGTGATTTCATTGCAAACGGTGGGGTCCGGTGATTATAGTTTTATTGCTTTCATTTCACTTGCAAGAATGATGACGGTGCACGGTGGAATTTGGTTTTAATCTGCCTATTTCAATTTATTTATAATTTAGCAAGCATTCAGTGACTAATGATTTTCTTTGCTGATTTTTAATTGCCTTTTCATTTAGTTTCTATGCATTTTTTTTATTAAAACCTTGGTGAGTTGCTGTCACGGTTTTGCTGTAAGTCTTAATCTATTTCTTCCATTTGCTGCCGATGTGATTGATGAGAGGCACTCCATCAATTTGATTTAGAAAAGGCATTCAATGCTATCAATTTAGTTTTGAGATTGAATTGGAAAATTGATGCAGGGGTTTCTTTGGTTTTATTAAATTAAAGGGTGAATTAGGTGGAGTGATGGGATACTTGGCTGCCACAAGTTTAGCTTTAAAGAAAATATGGAGAAAGAGATTTTAGTTGCAGTGGTTTCGGTTTTGTGATGGGATGCTATTTCAATTCCTTTTAATTGAAGAATTAACGCTGCTGCAAATTGGTTGACCCTTTGTTTCTTTTAATTTTTATTCCAAGCATTCAATATGCATTTTACATTTAGTTAAGCGTTTCTTTAATTTTATTTTATTTTATTTTCTTTTATTTTAAATTAGTATAGGTTTTAGATAATTTTTATGTCTTTTTATTTTCTTTTATTTTAAATTAATTTGAATTGTAGGTTGAGTTATTTTTAATTTTTATTTTAATTTAGTTTTGCATTTTAATTGCTTTAAGTGTGTTTAGATATTTGTTTAATCTAGTATTGGGTTTAGCATTTTTACTCTCTTTAATGTTTTTTATGATGTTCGAATGTGTTTAATTTTTATTTTTAATTTCGTCAGTTGCATTCACAAACAAAACCAATTTCACAACCCCCCACTGCGTGTCTGACCTAATTCTCAAACCACATTTGGTCCTTGAGAGACGACCTGGGAGTCACACTTCTTAGCATTATACTGCATTTCTAAATTGCAATCAAATTTGTATGGGCCGCGACACCCATCAGTCTCTCTTGAACATCCTCCTAACACCACTTTCCCTCCTTATTCTACCGACCGACTCAACCTCCTGTCCTTTCTGATAAGCTCTTCCCTCTTCAATGCGAATAAAACTCGCCAATCTATTTTGTAACTCACCCATGGTCTGAGGTTCTTCCGCATATAAATAGTCTACAAACGGCCCTGGCCTCAGCGTGGTAGTTAAAGCGCTTACAATCAATCTTTGATCGGCGTTTCGCATTTGCCGAGCGATTCAGTTGAACCGATCCATAAACGTCTTGAGGGATTCCTCCCTTCCCTGTTTCATCCTCACAAAAGCAGTGTACGTCACTCCTGGAGCTCGGTTTAACGCATACTGCTGACTAAAGAGCTGCCTCAGTGTAGCGAAACCATCTATCGATCGTGGCAACAGTGAGTGAAACTAGTTTAAGGCTTCTCCCTTCAAAGAAAAGGGAAAAACCCTACACCATACCAGCTCGTCTGAAGAATAAACCGCCATGGCATCAATAAAGGAACAAAGATGTTTAATTGGATCCGTCGAACCCCCATACCTCTCCATTGATGGTAACACCTTATTTTCCGGCATAATAACTCTCATAACTCGGGCAGTAAAGGGATAAAGTCCTTCGGCTTGGTCTGGTAAATCAATTACAGTTCGATTGTCCACCAATGTGTTTTGTGCCTCCGACACATTCTCACGTCCTTCTTGGTCATTATGTTCATCAAAATTTCTTTCTTCATATCTGTCTCCCTCCCCATTCTACCCATTTCCTCTTCCCCTTCCATGTCCCCCTCTCGTCCATGTCTGCCCCGACCCCGCCCATTTCCTCCTCTCCCTCGCCCATTTCCTCGTCCCCCCCTTATACCAGATCCTCCATTGTCATCTCCTCGCGCTCCATTTCCCTGGGTTTCAGGATTACCCTCTTCACTCCTTGAGTTCACAGTTTCAATATTCACTGATGGAGCCGATGGTCCACCCCCTCCATGACCTCGCTCAACCCTCATCGCCGCCATTTCTGCTCTCATCTCTTGCATCTGCCTTTGCATCTCTTGCAACAGTTGCAAAGGAAACTCTCCTGCCATTGTGACCGTAAATGGGTTGTGTTAGAATGTTTCAGATGTATGGCTCAAGACCGAACATAATCCAAACTATCCTTGCAATATGCTTCCGAAGATCTTTTACGCCTACGACCGATCGGTTGCGACCTGTAGGTTAGCACTCTAACGCTCAAGTCAGCAAAGTCACAATGAAATCAGCGTAAATGTAATTAAATCAAGAGAGTATACCTGGTTAACCTTCCTATATTTATAGGCATTCAACTCAGTTAATGGACATTAACTACTTGTAACCGCTGGTCCATAATCCTGTAAGATTCGCCCCCTAATTATAACCACTGCTGACATGCCCGCGAGGTTCACCTCACCAATCTAAATATACCTTTACCTTATACTCGCACTCCCTCTTCGTTCAATCGGCCGGCGTACCAACCATGTCGATCAACTCTTGAGCCTTCCCGACCGATTCCCATTATACCTCTTGCCAACTCATCCTGTTTTCCCTTGACCGACCCTCACCCCCCCCCTTACACTACATAAGCCGACTGACCACCCCCTTACACTACATATGGACATTAACTACCTGTAACCGCTGATCCATAATCCCGTAAGATTCGCCCCCTAATTATAACCATTGCTGACGTGCCCGCGAGGTTCGCCTCACCAATCCAAATATACCTTTACCTTATACTCACACCCCTCTTTGTTCAACCAACTGACCTACCAACCATGCCGATCAACTCCCGAGCCTTCCCGACCGATTCCCATTATTCCTCTTGCCAACTCATCTTGTTTTCCCTTGACCGACAACCCCCCCCCCCCCCTAACACTACATAAGTCGACCGACCACCCCCTTACTCTACAAGGTGTAATAGTAAGTCTGTGCATTTTATGACATAACAAAAATGTACGTCATAATAGCTTGAACATATTATGACGTAGTTTCTGAAATCAGTCGTAATATGCGCAAAAGATATTATGACGTTGATTTGTTGATACATGTGATTTTCAGAACCAACCTATTATGACGTACATTATTTAGTACGTCATAATATATGTTTTTTTTTTAAAAAATATTATTATTACAATTGACCTCCAATAAAATTATAATCATATTCCATATTTTCATCTCATTCAATCAATTTATATTCAATATAGCTTCAAATTAACAAATTCAATTGAACTAAAAAAATAGAATTCATTTCAAACATTAAATTGTCTAATAATATTTAATATATCATTTATACATGAAACTATATATTAAATCCAAATATTACATTAATGTACATACACTATTAAATTGTAGCCAAGTTGTATAATATTATTGAATTGTAGCCAAGCTGTGTCAAATCCATTCAGAAAGTCTCCATGGCTTCAACCACTTCCATTTCAATTGCAGTAGCCAATGTGGTTACAATAGCTTGCTCTCTCACTCTTAGTTCCTTCTCAGCTTCCTTTCTCTTGATTTCACTTTGTCGTAATAGACCTACAAGTTCTTTGATTTGATCTTTCATTTCCCTGATCTTGGTCCTTCTCCCACAATTGGCACCAATAGTTAGCATCTAACACTTCAATTTTCCACAGTATAGAAAAGATTGTCATATGGGACGCAGTAAAATAAGTTATTGTATATTGTAATTTAACTTGACCAATATTCATGTACATTCCACTCATTTTGTAGTTTTATGTAAAATAAATCACACCTCACTTGTTAAATATTCTGAACAGGAAAGAAAAAGGAACATAGATCATTCAAAACAACTATTTTCCTGCCAGTTATTGCTTATCAAGATCTAGTAAAAATCATGTTAATCAAGAATAAAATATCAAACCAGACCGTATTCTTAGCAGGAAAGAAAAAAGACCATAGACCATTCAAAACAACTATTTTCCTGCTAGTTTATTGCTTATCAAGATCTTGTAAAAATCATGTTAATCAAGATCAAAGTATCAAACCAGAAACAAGATTCCAAGAGTAATTAAAGGCATCATTTCCGGTCTATCTAGTAAATATTTAGTGTGAGACAATAATCGAATTAGCAAGATAACAGAACCAGATATACATGTGAAAAAAAAAAAACTCACACAAATGGTATACAGTTAAAAGTTTTTTGTATGTTCATCTTGGAGTTTACCTCCTCTGTCTCTGCTTTAATCCTTGAAGGAAAAGGCTTTTAAAAGAAGATGAAAGTTAATTACCTATCCATTCGTTCCACTTTCATTCATTGCAACTGGAAAATGAAATATAATTAGAATTTGACAACAGTAAAAGAGAAGAATTTTGTACTTAAATCTCCATGAGTTTGTACTTAAAGGCATTACAGCTCTTCTCAAAGCAATTTACAAAAATTTTAAGGTAAATGTTCTACAAAATACAGAAAGAGAAGCTCGACATACTTGCAAGAGCTCTTTTTCTCCATAAGCCTTCCATTGTCGAAACTATTCAGCCTCTTGTTTTATCCTATGTTGCAGTTGAACCTCCAAGCACTGTAGTGTATAATAGAGAGTATATTGGTTGATTCAAACTAAGGTATGACAAAGTACAAAAGTCAACCTTCTGGCCTTTATGGATTGTATTTCATCTTGCAATTGCTTCCTGCTTCATCACTTTTTTGCTTTTGCTTCAGAAGCTGGACCTGACTCTCCTGTTTCTTCTTCGGATCAAGAATCTAGCATCAAATATTTTGAAATTATATTAGCAGTCTAGAATTGTTCGAATTCAAACCTTTTAAATAAAAATAGAATAGACTCTTCAGGCTTCAAGTGTTTTTAGTTTTTGGGCATGGATATTCATTGTTAAGATCTGGTCCCACATCAAAAGGGCACTTAATACTACTGTCCATTCCTGTACAGAAACATGAAATCATGGCTTATAAAAAATATTTTCAAATATTTTTTTAATTGACAATTAAATTGTATTATAAAATGATAAAAATTAAAACACATAATTCACATTTTCAAATGAGTATATGATACTATTTTTTTTTTAATCATAATACTTATAGTTGTAGGATTAAGATTTATTCTCAATACGTTAATTAAAAAAATCCGACTATCTAGATACATCTTATGCAATTATCTACTATAGTAAAGTTCATCTTAATCTTATTATTATTAATAACTTTTTGTGAGAAACCTAATAGTTACATAGCATATGTAATCATGTATTCTCAAATATTTCATATCATAGCAAAATCGCTTTGGAAATATACACCCTAATAAAGCAACCAACGACAAAACCTTTTCCTAGCTTTAGCCAGAAATCACCTCCTAGATTTGACCTTAATTAATTATATCAATCTGTCCAAGCACAACACACAACAATCCAATTTATGTCCAAAAGCTATATTAATAAAGATCATTCCAAAAAGAAAAAGTTTAGTAAAGGACAATTTTCATGAGAGCAACCAATATTAAGAGAAGTGAAATAATTGGTAAAGAACATCTTTTACTTTTAAAGAATACCTTAAAATAGTAGTGATTTTTTTCTCAATAACATAAACATTTTATTGCACTTTCTGAAAATTAAAGTTATAGTGAAAATTAAACTTAATTATAACATGGAAAATAATGCTTTCTTTCTTTTTTTTTTTTTAATGTTTTATCAAGTTGACTCTGTACTGCAAGTGGCAAAGAGAAATTTCTAAGTATTCAAATTTCGAATTACCTCTTCATAAATTCTATCTTCGCTTTCTTCGTTATGTTGCTCTTCACATTTGCCACATTATATCTGTTACCAATAAAGAACATTGGTAAATCTTGAATAATTGTTTTGATAATGCTGTAAGAAGTGATATTTGAAGAGAACATTAGAATTATTTAAAAAGCAACTTGTAGAATTTGGATGTAGTAGGAAAATATTAAACCTTGTA